>NC_138035.1:53349127-53753616 GCF_964106645.2 Podarcis pityusensis | reverse complement strand
GCAGTGATTGTTCTATGCATTATAAAATTGCTTTCCTGCAAAGAATGGAATACATTTGAATTCCTGGAAATTAATAAGACAAAACAAAACCGAACATTTCTAGCCTCAAGGTTGTAAAGCAATTTAAAACCTGAAGTTACTGGTTCTGATCATATAATCTGAGATAGGAGGAGTAGGAGAATTGTGCTTTGTGGAAAATGATATTTGCAACTACCAGTCCCTATTTCCATGCCTCTGTCTATATCCCATAAGTCTCCTGTCCAAATGAGCACCCAACTTCCTTCCTTTTTAAAAAATCAGTTTTATTAAAGGTTTTCAACATATAATACAATAAAAAACCAAACCAAACAGATCTGATATAAGCAAACAATACAAAGAGAAAAGGAGAAAAAAGCAAGAAAGCAGATTACATACTGTACTGTATATTTATTGCCCTCTATCATTATTCTATCTTAATCTTCATTTCACATACAGTTGTACCTTGGAAGTTGAACAGAATCCGTTCCGGAAGTCCGTTCGACTTCCAAAACGTTCGAAAACCAAAGCATGGCTTCAGATTGGCTGCAGGAAGAAGTTCCAGCAGCCAATCGGAAGCCGCAGAAGCCCTGTCAGACATTCTACTTCCAAAAGTAGTTCGCAAACTGGAACAGTCACTTCTGGGTTTGCGGCATTCAGGAACCAAAACGTTCGAGAACGAAGCTGTTTGAAAACCAAGGCACAGCTGTACAGAGATATGAGTCTTCCCAGCTCTCACCTGGGATAGCTTCCACCCTTTTCAGCCTCTCACCCTGAGAAAAAAACACTCTAACCTGTCTCCGGCACAGGTCCCTTCTCCTTCTGTCCATCTTCTCTCCTTATGTATCATCTTTGGTCCCAAATATAAATCTTCTTGCTTTATTTAGAATGAAAGAGTATACTATTTTCTTCCTGATGAACTATTTGTTTTTAAGTGCTTTCGTAGTAGTATGGAATTAAAAATGGAAGCCAACGTGCTCTTGTGCATGCCAAACTAATTAACGAGGCCTTTAACAGGAGATGCTTTGCCGTTATTTTTGGAGAGGAGCCCAGAGAGTTACAACTGTGTTAATATTATTTTCATATTGTTTTACATTGTTTCACTTCTCTTGGCAATTGTAATCCCAGTTGCAATCTCAACCAATATACGACATGGCTGACCAGAGTTTTTTTTTTAGATGAAGGGATGCATTCTTTTGAAGAAAGAAAAATGATGTGAACCAACCATACTAAGTTATGAATGTCATCTATAGTGTTGTTTCTTTCAAGATTGTTGAAGGCTGATGTGACAGTATGTAGTGTAATTTATTTTGTCTACCTGAGGTCAAGTGTATGTGTGTTTTCCTAAATATTTTTGGGTCTTCCTCCTAAACATATTACAGTGGTACCTCGGGTTAAGTACTTAATTCGTTCCAGAGGTCCGTTCTTAACCTGAAACTGTTCTTAACCTGAAGCACCACTTTAGCTAATGGGACCTCCCGCTGCTGCCGCACTGCCGGAGCACGATTTCTGTTCTCATCCTGAAGCAAAGTTCTTAACCCGAGGTACTATTTCTGGGTTAGCGGAGTCTGTAACCTGAAGCATCTGTACCCTGAAGTGTATGTAACCCGAGGTACCACTGTACTCACTTTAACGACATTGTAGTAAAATCCTCTGCATATATTTGAAAGTACTGTAATGCCCACTATATTCAATGAGACTTACTCCCTTGTAAGTTTATCTAGGGCTTGCAACTTTTGGCACAAAAAGCAGGTAACGTAGGTTGGATCATTTTAGCAGACCTTGCTAGGCTGTTTTCTCCACTGGTTGAGAATGTAACTGTAAAGGATACAATAGTAGAAGCATATTGAATGGATGACCTTCAGATGCACCTAGTCATTCCAGGAAATGAAGGTTTGCCATTGACACCAGCCATTCAGTTTTTGGACATCAAATGAATTTGGTTTCAGGCAACATAGTTTTCTCATCTGATAATAGCAACTATAACTGCAGCAGAAGCTTCCAACAGCTGAACTGTCGCAGATCAGTTTTCCACATCAAGCTGACAGTCATTTACATCTGACCTACTTTGCACCGGTTCTATATGAAGGTGGCAATCAATACCATGCAAAACTATATCACTCTTTATATTTGTTTGCCTTAATGGGCAACACAGTCACTGTACACAGCGAAAAGGAGATACGTGTAAAAATGAAGTTGAAAGATTAAGAATGCAATAGGAAGGGTAGGCAAAGGACTGTTAGTAACTCAGTGACAGTTGAGGACTTGCAAGATCTATTGTTTTCTCCAATGAGCACATGCTGTGCCAGAATGGGGAGTTTTATCATGCCACTGGTCCATTTTGGGTTGTATCCTTTCCCCCCATAAGTGATGGATGGACACACACATTCTTTGATGAATCCTAACCATGTGTGAAGAAGCATGAATGAAACATTAGAAGCCAAGTTCTGGAGTCAAAGTTGATTGAATCCTAAGTTTCTTTGTTGCCGCTGAAATCCATGAGACCATTTAGTCAGGACTTAAGCCCTACAGGTTTCAAAGGGAACCAAATGCAACAAACTTAATCTAGATCCAATCCAATAAATCCATACCTCTTGTCTCTGGTATAAGTGCATATAGTATAGTTGTTATAATACAAGTTGATTAGCATTCAGACAAAAGCCCAACTCCCAATTTTTCACCTACCCCTCCCTTTTTACATTGGAAACAGTTCTTTTTCAAACAACCGATTCCTTTTCTCACTTTTTAAAGGGTTTCTTCCCCGCAACCTCTGCTTTAATCCATTCAAGTTACAAGCATGGACCTAAACCGCATAATCTCACCCACATGCCGATCTGATTCCTTAGTTTACTTCTTGGTCTCCTGAATGTACCTCTTCCTCTCTGCCCCACTTTGAAGTTTAAAAATGCTAAATGCAGTGAAGAGCAGTACAATTTTGAGTGACTACAAGAAAAGAGCAAAGCATTTATTTTGCAATTGGTACTCCCTAGACCAGTGGTTCCCAATTTGGGGTCCACGTAACACCCCTAGGAGGCCTGTGGCACCATTCACATAACAAAAACTACTACAGAGATATCAGAATTTTCAAAGTAGGGGGTCCATGGCTTGGCTTTTGAAAAACTGGGGGTCCTCAGTACTTAGCTAATTGGGAAAGACAGTTCTCAGCTACTCACGTTTTCTGCTAATCACCTCTGGAATGCCACCCAGGCTGGAATTTTTCCTGACCCCTCCTTACCAAAGGAACCGGAAATGTCCCTGCATTACAGTTGTACCTTGTTTTGTGACAGGGATCTGTTCCGGAGTTGCGGCCGCTAGCTGAAAAGGATGCAGGGCAAAGTGCCGTGCCTGCGCACATGCACGGAGCGGTTTGTGTTTCTGCGCAAGCATGAAGCGTGATTTAGCGCTTCTGCGCATGTGTGAGTGGCAAACCCAGAAGTAACCTGTTCCGGTACTTCTGGCTTATCAGCGTACGTTCGCCGGAATGGATGCTAGACGAGGCGGACATTCGTGGAGGTATTACTGTAGTGGATTTCTGTTCTTACAGCCTTTTGATCCAGTCCATAGAAATGATGAACATATATTGTTTTAGTTGCAATGCAATGAATTTCGTTAGTATCTTAAGTTGTATGCTATGCAATTGTGAATTGTATGCTATGCAATTTACAAAAGAGAATTGTGAAAATCTGAGCAATACCTTTATTAGGCCGAGCAAGATAATGCAAAATAGTTACAAAGACATCACTTATTGTTACAGAATTTTGGTTGGCCTAATAAAGGTTTTGCCCCAATATGGACTTTGGATCCCCACCCCCCATAGGCAAGTACCTTTTGTATTGCTACATCTGATTTCTTTCGAAGACTTATTAATGCCACCCAAAAGCTGCGCTACTTCCTGGTTTTAGATTCCATTCACATATATGTTTGATTGTGGCTACCAGCTGGACCTAAGCTCACTTGTAGTGTTAATACATCACTTCTTCTTTTAATTGCATAATCATTGTTAATTCAGTCACTACAACAGATCGATGACAATGAGCTATGAAGTACATGACTTGTAGTGAGCTGCAAGCACATGGAGTGTACTAGCTTATTCAATTAGCATTTTATTGAAAGGAAGAGGAATCAGTTGGCCTAAAGAATTAATTGCAGACTTGAAGTGTAAATGTGTGTGAAAGAGAATGAGAGGGACCATATAAGGGCAGCTTGTTTATATATGCCTATAAGGCAAGCTCATGTTCTGGTAGCCTTTGAGCCACAGAGGACTAGGATGATAGGAAGATGCAGGAGCATATATTGCCAAGAGCGCTCTCCAGGCGATTATTTCATTTCATTTACTATTTCGTGTATATCCCACCATTCAAAGGTGCATTCATGGTTCTCTCCCCTCCCCATCTTATCCTCACCACAACCCTGTGAGGTAGGTTAGGCTGAGTAAGAGAGACTACCCTCATGGCTTCATGGCTGCTAAGGGGGATTCCAACCCTAGCCTCCCAGGTTTTAGTCCATAACTGCTATTGCTAGACCATAGTGGATCTCTTTTTACATATACAGGTTGTAATGCAATGCTATATCATGCAGGGGGAGTGTGTCCCTGTTAATTCTGCTTGAATGCTCAGTGACTTATGATACCTTCGACAGGGACATTCTTTGGGGGCTTGCCCACATTTCTCTATTGGGCCCAGTGCCCAATGCCTCCAAAACTGCCCAGAGACCCTTCTGCATGTGCCTCTCCACAAGAGATTCTGACGGTGGCAACATGAGAACGAGGCTTTTCAGTAGCTGCTCCTTGCTTGTGGAATGCTCTCTCCAGGGAGGTACACCTGGCACCATCTCCATCTATTCTTAGGCACCAGGCAAAGCATTTCCTTTTTACCTGGGCTTTTGGCCCTTAATTTGAATGTTGGCAGCTACAGTGGTACCTTGGTAATCGAACGGCTTGGCTCCCAAACAAACTGGCTCCCGAATGCAGCAAAACCAAAAGTGAATGTTTTTCAGAAGCCAAACGTCTGGCACGGCTTCCGATTGAGTACAAGAAGTTCCTGCAGCCAATCGGAAGCCACGCCTTGGTTTTTGAATGATTTCGGAAGTTGAACGGACTCCTGGAACAGATTAAGTTTGAGAACCAAGGTACCACTGTATTTGTGGCTTCTTTGAGTGAGACAGGTTCTCTAAGGCCTGTCTTTTACCAATATAGTAGGCTTTTAACGGTTGGTGTTTGTTATAATTGGTTTTAGTGTTTGTACTAATTTTGTTAAGTTACTTTGGGTCACTTTTGTCAGGAAAGCAGCTAAATAATAATGATGGCAATGGCAACAATGCTCTACTTTTAAAAGCCTGATACAAGGCAAGAAAGAGATATATCATTAAAAATTTTAACATAAGTTTAATTTACACCCACCCCACCCCCTCTGATTGTCAGTTTGGCTCATCTTGCTCAGAGAGTAGTTATTTCTTCTTCAAAGAATTCTCCATGCCTCCGTCTTAGAATATCTTAGTATGTTGTTACAGTTTATCCCAGGTGCATCTCTCAGGAGAAGAGGCTATGATTAATTGTTTTTATGTAGACAACATAAGTCTGAAGTACGCTTTACAGGTTTTCAGTTGATGTGATTAAGAGCAAACTGTAATTAGGGCTCCAGCGTCTAAGAGCTCGATCTGAGGCAAGTTAATTTGTAAGTGAATCCTACGGCGTTCAGCAGGGTTTACTCCCAATGTAGCCTGTGCAGGATTGCAACCTTAGTCAAATGATCAATTGGGTTAATTGACTGAAAACCTTTTGATCAATTAAAAAGGTGCTCTCAATAACTTGAACAGAGGGTGATATGAATTTTAAAATAAATTATTTTAATACACCAATGTAAACCAGAAGTGGTAGGCACTATCTTAGGGGCAGCGCTCGAAATTAGCCAAGCGCCTGGCACATTTTGCACCTGGCTGTTGGCCACTTGCGACCCGGTGAAGATGCCTGGACGCCAGGACAGTGCCGGACATCTCCACCATCTGGCTGGCTGTCTCACAGCAGCGTTTGTTTGTTTTTTGCTGCCGTGTTATGGCGTGAGTCAGATCTTAGCTGGAGCTGACAGTATACACCATTGATTTTCAGCTTTGTAAACTTGTAAACTTGTCCTTGGCCAAAAGGGAATGTGTACCTCTTACTTTTTAAAAAAAGGTTTCCTACCCTTGCAGTAAACCATAGCTATGATTGACCATAGTTCAGGGTTTGGATGTAACATTAAACTGTGGTTAACTGCAAATGGAATCAAAAGCTTCCAATCTCTTTGCTGTCATATTGGAGAGAAGGGTGTATGTGCATGAGGTGTTGTTAATCACCTTAGTTTTGTTACTGTTTTGTCTGAATGCCATCACAATGGTAGAGTTTCTATTGCTTTCAGTTCTACCACATGTTCAGAAAAACATGACGTTTGCCTGCAATGTAATAGACATGAAATTGCTGTGGTTCTAACCATTACAAATTGCTAGTAGGCATCTCTCAATAAAATAAAGTTACCCTGAACCAGCCTTAAAAGTAATCTCTTTCTTGTTTCCATGGGTATCTGTTAGTCATGAAGGCAAAGGCATGCTTGTTTACATGAAAGCCCATGCTATATAACAAAGTACTGTGAAATACATCTTGCACTGAAAGGTGCTTTGGAGATGATTTTGATGGTGGGAAATGGTCCAAGGCTATAAGTTGCATAAGCTTTTGAACATGAAGATAAGGTACATTTAGCCTAAATGTATAAGAGAGGGAGACAAATTCATGTTTAGAAATGCTCTTGGGGATTTCATGATCCGAGTGATACTCTAAATTCAAGTGGTGAGGGAAATGGAAGCTCTGTATTACACTGCTTTTGAACATAATAAAAAAATGATTGTGATGAATATTCTGCTGTTTATGCTCATAAACAAGGATGCTGTTTTTCTTGGGCCCAGTGTCTTATGATTCCAGCTGCCCCTGACATCCATGGAAGTCAATAAGAGCCCAAAGTGCTTGGCACTTTGGATCTTTTGAGCTTGGAGAAAACTTCTGTGCTATGATGATAATTGAACCATTGGATCAAGAGTTTGGTTCAGTTGTGATAAGTCACAGCCACCTCCCTCCCCACACCAATAAATACAAGCTTGATATATTGAACGACTGCCGTCAAGTAGCTTTCTGAAGCTTCTCAATTTAGCAGTCTGTTTAACATTCACTGCCCGTTCTGTCTTGAATTTCACATGCAGACAGAGATGGTTGTGCACCAAGCAAACTGTAGTGAAGCAATGTGATAATGGCAGCAGTTGCTTTAAAGAGTGGTATGGCAGCGTAGCAAGCAAAGTACTTACTCCCTGTCTGTTGCTATGTGGGTGGAATATCTAAAACATGGCTGGGCAATCGCTGCTCTTTTCTCTTTTCTCTCCCCCTGCAACACCTCCCCTCTCCCAGACTTGGCAAACTGACCTCTATCAGATTCCCCCACCCCCACCCCAAAGGTAATGGTATCTGGGTGCCTCTGTATCTTTCGGTCCTGATATATGCCAAGTTTTTGATGTACATACAAACAATATTGTAAACTGTATTCCCTTGTAAGGTTTTTAACAGTTAGTCAGCTTTCTGTGCTGCTGCTTTCTACGTGATGTAGGGCAAAATTCAGAAAGTCACCGCAACACATGACATTTGCTAGCTCCTTTGCTGCAAAATTGTGTTTGTTCTTGGAAACCTGGAGTTAGGCATGGAAATCCCCAAGTGCTCCATTAAACCCAGCAAAACAAGTCTTTGGTTATTGTCTTTGACATATTGGGTAATTAATATAAATGAGCAGAGTTTTCTGTGTGTTTGTCTGTAGCTCAACAAGAGCAAGGGGGCTAAGAACCAAGGACAGTAGTGCAGAAGATGCCTTGAGGTCTGTGAGGACTTAAGCCCCACCCTCTGAATCTAGGAATCATCACTTTTCTAACTCTCTGTGTCGTTGAAGGGTAGAAAGGCAAATTTTAAGCAAAAACGAGCATATCCTCTCAATTCCATTTGATAGTTCATATTCCTTGCTGCCAGAGTGGTTCTGCACAACTATACTCCTCCCTGCCCCATGAATATGACTATCCAAGGTGGAGGTAAGCTTTCAAGAAGCTTTCATCTTGTTTTCTCCCCACTCCTCTTTCTCGATTAGAAAAAACTCTGAATGGGTTTAAAGTGAGGGAAGAGATTTGGGGCACAACTAGTTTTGTGGTGTGGATTCTCTCCTGGAAAAGAGACAAAGTGGGATAGGGTTCAGGACAGAACTAAGATCAGATTAGGTGCTTGAGAGCCAGGGCACCAAGCCGGAAGGCAAGGTTCGAAACTGGAATTTGGAATGGATGGCTGGGAAAGGCTCACAGACGAGCTAGTGGGAAGCAAAGAAGCTTAGGACACCCTGAGGATAAGTGATAAAATTCCCTACCCCTCCCATGTTTGTTTGGGATACTGGCAGTCCATCTGGGAAATGGTGTTGGAGAAGAAAAGCCCCCTTTCAGTGTCATACCTGGCAGCTAGTTTTTAAACTTTCCCAGGGTCTTTAGGCAGAGACTGAGCTCCTTGCTGTAGGCGGAACATTTCTCTTGCACACTGGGGTGCATGTCATGCAATGCACAGGGTGTGTGTGTGTGTGAGAGAGAGAGAGAGAGAGAGAGAGAGAGAGCTATTATGATTATATCACCTGCATTGTAGGGCTTTCCAAATACTCTTTAGTGTGCACACAGTGCCATTTTTATGGGAAAAGAGGTGCCGGAACTCACCACAAATACCTCTCTGGTTCTCTTATAATGGCATTGGCACCCACCTGCGAAATGCTGGAACTGAGTTCTAGTGAGTTCTGGTTGAAAAGAAAAGTTCTGTGTATACTAGATATTGTGGTAGCACCTTATGCCATCAAGGGTAAAATGTGAAAAGGAGTATGGGTACCTGGATAAGAGCTAAAGCATTTGACTGCTTTTGACTGTGACCTATTTCCATACTGAAAACAGGACAGAGTTCAGTGCTGCTCATTTTGCTCACTCCCCTATTGACTCATTTTTACACATATTTGGCTTTTTTCATTCAATAAAGCCAGGTATTCTCCCTGCCCTTCTTTTTAGACGTAGAATATACTTTGCCACTTGCACTGAAAACTTGCGGTTGCATGTTTATTAGCAGCAGATAAGGCATACCGGTAATTATCTACTCATACTCATTTTTCTACATAATGGATTTCTAACTAACTCAATAGTGGCGGGATTTTTAAGCATGCAGAATCCTTATAATGAGTTTAACTAAAGCTCAGTATACTAAGATGAGTTTGCATACCAGTGTGATAAACAGCCCAAGCCAAACATCTTTAAACCATTTGAAGATGGAGGAACTTAGAAAGCTACCTTCAATGAAGTCTGCCTCTTCTTGCCTGCCTATTGTTTGAACCCTTTGGCTAGATGCTTTTGAGTAGCCCCATTGCAGAATGGACCCAAGGTCTGCTTAGACTTGTCCTGGATGGACAATTTCCCCCCTTGTGTCTGATCCTGCAAGGACAACTCGTTCTGCCTTGCAGCCTAATAAGGATGCAATATGTTTTTGGAAACTGAAATACCAAAGGGTAGGAAGAGGCATCTGTGCATTATTATTTTTTTAAAATAATTTTTATTTGATTTTACAAGTAAAAAGTTATCACATTATCAAATACATAACCATATGTATAGATTTCTCTTAATCCCTCAACTTCCGACCTTCCCCTCCATGGGTCCTATTGTGAACATTTTCACCTGCATATTATTACCTAATACATATTTTGTATCTTTCCATATTATCCAATGTATGTGTTACATTACAAGTGTTATTAAAATCCTGTTAATGTTTTCATCTGCTTGCAGTGGTCTCTTAAATAAATCATAAATTTCCCCCATTCTTTCTTGAAGTTGTTGTCTTCAGGTTTTTTTTAATTGTGAGAATATAGATTCAATGAAGGATTTATTTGGAGAGGATGGTTTGTAGGGTATGTCTCTGGTTAGTACAGAAAGTCTCTGAAGGGACAACATTGTGGGATTGTTTGCACATTGCCTAGGCCAGATATGGGAGATCTGTGACCCTCCAGCTATTGTTGGATTCCCACACAAAGCAGAGGTAGCTGGTGTTGCCCCATAAGGGGAAAACACCCCAAATCTGCATTAGCGCTTTATTAGGCCGGCCAAAATATCACAGAAAAGTGTGCAAGTATTCAAGTTCTCCAAACAATGTCAGGAAATGAGTGTTAGGAACAGCATTTGGGGATGTAGACTCCATCCCTTTATCAGTGGAGCTGTTTGGGTTGATGGAAGCATGTGTTGCCCTTAAGCCATACTAACAGCAGCCACAATACTCTGTTTGTTTCTCTTTTACACCTATTGGGAACCTACTGAGCTACTAAAGTGAATTTAGGATGTTCAGGAAACTCAGTACACAATTCTATGAGGCTCAGTTCACAGGAGCCCAGAAATGTGCCTTTTCCACTAGCCTGTCTTGGGTTATTTATGTCTCTGCCTGGGCTTGACTGGTGAACTGATCATCGGAGAAGACTCCCTCCAGCACAGATAAGCATACAGTGGTCAGTGATGTTTCTTGACTTCAAGTGCAGAGATCGCCAGTGCGTTACAGACACAGTTAATCTAAGCTGACAAAAACAGACAGCAGTTTGCAAAAGACCAGTTCTCGGTGGCATGAATATTTTCCTTGTGTTTACACAGATAATGGGGTTCATTCAAAACCAATCATCTCTCCAGTGTTTAGGAGGTCCTTTTATTTCAGAGATTATGGCTGTGTTTGTGACACATCAAGAACGAGCATTGTGTTGTCTTCCTTCAGTTAGCAGGAGGGGTGACGATCTATCCAAATGTCCTGCCATATTAGAATAGCTCAGTTGTTGTTGTTCTTCCTTGCTTAGAGTTATAGACACCAGTAATAGGACTCAGACTTGTTTCCCGGGTTAGCTGTAGATTTTGCTTAGCATTTTCCATGAGAAGTATATGTGAGCATCAGCTAAGCTAGTGCAACTGTTGGCAGCCTAAGGATCGTGATGGTGCATCATTTTATATTTCATTACCATAAGCAGTGTATTTCCCCACCTTCACCCCACAATTTGAGCTAGAAGAATTTGTAGTGAATATGTAGCTTCTATAGTAGCCTTGAAATAAAAGCAATCCTATAAAGGTAGGATTTCTGAAACTTTCCTGACATAAATGGGTTTTTGTGTGGCAGTAATGCTGCATGCACAAAGACTTTTTATGAAGAATGCAACCTAATTGCCTATATTATGAAGTGCACCTGAAATCACATCCTATATAGCAGAGCAAATATGGAGCTTCCTTAATGGTGTGCACAAGACATTTTGTTAATATGTATGTTTACTTGGATTTTAGCTACAGTGGTACCTCTACTTATGGACGTGATCCATTCCGGGGTGCTGTTTGCACCTCAAAAAGTCTGTAAGTAGAGTGCCGCTTCTGCGCATGCGTGTGATGCAATAGAGTACTCCTGTGCATGTGTGAAGCATGCACTGAAACCCGGAAGTATACACTTCCAGGTTTGCTGCGTTCGCAACCGGAAAATCCGCAACATGAACCCAGCGCAACTAGAGGTATGACTGTATTAGCCTTTTTGAACTGCAAGGGTAGTTTAAAGTTGGCAACCATAGCTTTCTACATTGCAGAGAAATGTCTGCTTTGAAGTTAACATTTGATGGCAAGGGTGGGCCTGGGAGCAAGTCCCATAGGAATCTTCTGCTCCCTTGGCTTGCTTGTTCCCTATACAATTCACTGCTTGCTCACTTTGTGTGTAAAACACGTGTGGTGGTTCATGCTGCAACGATGGGTAAGACTCAGGAATGCTTGCAGTGCTCAGAAAGTCACAGGCAAAATGTGTGAGAAAGTGTGTAGCCATAAAAATCCTGCAGATGTTTAGCACGGCACACCTTGCCCCTGATGCATTGTCTCCGGATTGTTGCTGACTAAACAATTATGAATGTTCATATCAAAGCTAATCTATCTTGGGGCTAATTCAAGTTTTCATTGGCTAGCACAATTGGGCCATATGAGCAATGCAATGTGCAAGGTGATAATACTGGAGATGAGCAGATGGGGATCACACACCACTTCCCAGCTGAGGGTTGCCAATTTGTGGCATTGTGCAAGTTCCTTCCTGGTACATTATGCTGCCAATGTGAGCAGACCACTTAGTTTATCCTTTAAATACATGTCAGTCACTGAACAACACAATGCAAATTCACTTCCACAGCCTCTCTCTGCTGTAAGCCAGCTAGTCTCCCAGTGAAGGAAAGTGGGAAAATGTAAATTTTCCTGGTCAGCACCAGTGTAGAAATCTAGCTATGCCACAGGGTGCAGTGTGTGCAGATTCCTAAAACAGCTATCCATGGATGAAGGGTGGATCAGTATAGGGTCAACACTCCTTTAGATATGGACCGTAGGAATCTGATATGCTGTACAATTCTAAGACAGTATGGTTTCATGTTTATGCAAACCAGCTACGATAACTGGATTTGCATAGCTTCAAATTGCCATATTAACATAAATTTCTGTCAGATCAGCAGATTATTTGAAAGGCAAGCATTATAATTGAATTCTTCGTTTTTTCCTTTTGGATCCAAATGGCAACAATAGGCTAAACTATGTGCACATGCAGAGTTTTGCTTGCTTCCTTATTGAGTGGACATTGCTTTTGTTTTTCTATAACTCTCCTGAATTAAAATGTGTGCCAGAAACTGGAGAGGGGGAAGTATGAGTGTGTGGACTTCTTACACTGGCTGTGGGGACATTACTTACTATGCAGAAACCTTGCTCTGGTCGAAGTCTAAGGCACCCCTTGCAGGAAAGTGAAGCAATATCGGATCTAGAGGCAGTGCTATGCGTGTTTCAGCTCGATATCCTCATGAATCTCCTCCCTTGTCTAACTCTGTGCAAAATTCAGGGTTATGAGGGAGATGCAGCCTTCAAATAATTACAGAGTAGCTGGATCACATGTTGTTTTTTGCCCGTTGTGAGGGAATGGGTAACGTCTGAATGGACCTTCCTGACTTTAGACAGGGGTTGGGGTTTTCATAAAATCACAGAATTGTAGAGTTGGAAGGGACCACAAGGATCATCTCATCCAGCCCTCTGCAATGCAGGAATCTTTCACCCAAAGTGGGGCTCAAACCCACAGCCCTGCTCTACCAACTGAACTAGTTTTGTTTTTCAGCAAAGGCAATGATGGCTGATCATGAGAATATTCTCCTCTCTTATGTTAATAAACTGGCAAGCAAGTTAAATGCTTTTGTAATGAATTTAACAACAATTCTGTACCTTATTCGATTCTTCTTATATGCTTACAGCTTGTTTAACTAGACGGGTCACGTTGGATGTGTATTCACAAACTATCCAAATCTAGGATTTGATCTCATGGGCCTGTATTTGGAGGAGGAAAATAAATCTGTGGTTTACGTGCTAGATTCAGTTGCCAGAATTCCTCCCTTGAAAGTACAGAAAACCCCAGGCACCCTTTCTACCTTTTCAGAGCTCATTCTCAAGCATTTTGTTTCTTTTCATTCACTGTGTGACTTTCCCGTAACAGTCCCTCTTTTCATCTGCTGTTTCTAGCTGTTGTGGCTGCTGTGTAAAATGGCTTCTGGGAGCTGCTTTGGAGGGTCTTGGCCGGGAACCCAGCTAAATGTGTGAGGAGTTGGTTAGGTTTTGGGTGAACATGCAGAATGTTGCCAAATTTGTCAACGTCATTTGGGATTCAGGAAGGGTGGCGACAATTCCTTGTACTGTTACTGTGAAAAGGAAGGGCTTGCCAAGAGGTCCAAGTTATGATAGATAACTAAATGAAGGATTGCTACTAAGTTGATCAATTCTCATGGTTGGGATTTTTTTTGGTGTATGTATGGTGGTGGTGGTGGGGAAAGATAAACAAACTGTCCTAACTTTATATCTTAACTATGTGAAGGGATATCTTAAGTCGGTAGAGCATGCGACTCTTGATCTCAGGGTAGTGGGTTTAAGCCCTACCCTGGGCAAAAGATTCCTGCGTTGTAGGGGTTGGACTGAATGATCGTTGTGGTCCCTTCCAACTGTACAATTTTATGATTCGCAAGGTTCTCCAAACATAGGGCAACATCTATTCCAGGCATCCCCAAACTCGGCCCTCCAACTGTTTTTGGACTACAACTCCCATCATCCCTAGCTAACAGGACCAGTGGTCAGGGATGATGGGGATTGTAGTCCCAAAACAGCTGGAGGGCTGAGTTTGGGGATGCCTGATCTATTCTAACAATATATGTAGTAAGTTGCTTAATGACACGTTTGTTTGCTGTGTGAATTAAAAATGAAAATAGTTATGTTCTCACATTATACCTTGTCAAATCCTTTTAGTTGTGTTTTTTGTTCATATTGCAAGTTGAATGAACTGGAGAAGAAGGTCTCATTTTTCATTCCTGGCCAGGTGACAGAAACTTTCAATTCCATTCTTTCCTGAAAGGAGACAGAGGAGAGAAAAAAAATATGTGTTGTACTCAGGTCTGTGCTTTGCCTTCACAGTGTGCTGACACTTGGTAAAAAAATGAATGCAGCTGTACTAAAGTAGCGTCTAAAGGGTACTTGAGGTCATAAAAGAGCCCTGGGCCGTATCGTAGCTAGTCATTTGGAGGACAGCAAACATGCTGGAATGTGTTTTACTGATAGACAACAGAATTCAGCCAGGACACTTCCATCACCATCTGAGATAGAGATTGCGATGCTCTGTGCTAAGGAAGCAAACTGGAATTCAGGCCAGGTGCAGGGTGAGCACCTAGCAGACTGAGGCAAGCCTGGGTATAGGATGGTTAAATGCGGAGGGGGGTTCAGATTGTGTTCTACAGCCAAAGCTCTTATGTTGCTTCAGCAGGGAACAAATGGAGCCTTAACCCTATATAGCAGCAGGACAGCTGCCTCCTAATTGTTATTTCCAGCCATACTGGAAGACGTTACTATACTTAAAAGGGGCCTGGTGCTCTCCATTATTGTCTTGCTGTGGCAGAGTTAGGGAGTCCCTGGCCACACCGCCCCCCCCCCCCAAGTTTGAGGATGACAGTGTCACATCCTCTGCCTCTGGGGAGACACTGGTCTTTTGCAGGCTCCTTGGGTAGCAGTTCTTTTGGGTTGTGCCTTGCATGCCTTGCTTTGAACTCTAACTCCTGGTCCCTGCCAGATTTCTTGTTTTATGCAAGTAAACCAAAGAGTTTTGCTTGAAATACTCAACATGAGAGATAGAAAAGTTATGAAGGTGTTGGAGTAAATGTCTCGTGTGCAAGGTTGTAGAAAGCCTTAAAGTATTTGGCTCCTGCTCTGCATTTGGGCTTCCTATAGGCGTCTGTGAAAACAGGGTGTTCAGCTAGTTGGGCTCTTACTCTTCTCCAGCAAGGTCCTTTCTTGGGAATTTCCTCATCTCTTCCCAGTTTCCTTTCGGCTTACACTTCTTACCATGTAGTTGTACTTTGTTTGACTATATATCCCGCCTACCTAGCCAATGTTTGGCTATTTTTCCTCCTGCTTTCCTTCTACAAGATTGCAGAGAGGGAAAAGGAAACATTGGACTACAAATAGCATGGAAAGGGAACTGAGGAGATTAGCTAAGTTCCAGTGCTGTAAATAGAAAACATTCACTGCATTATGAAGCTTACTATAAATAGCAGGTATGAAAATTTTTGGTAGTATTTATGGGTTTATTTTGTGCTTTTCCTTAGGTGGTGGGAGTCAGCATGCATGCAGGAAACAAAAGCATTTGAAATTCTGAGCTGTCAGCTGGTTCTTCTCCTCTTGGGTGGTGATGGTTGTGGGCCTCAGTAGTGCTATCCAAACTATTTCATTTATTACATGAGAAGCACCACTAGCTGTGCAGGGGAATTCCAGTTTAAAGCAAACTGTAGAAATCCTCCTCTTTGCATGATGCCTTATGGTCATGACAGTGCTTCACTTGTGCAGAAGGGACTATTTTCAAATTTACTTTTTTGGTGCAGGCAAACATTAATCCTTTCCATAGCAGCATCTATAGAGGTAAAATATCTCTTTAGCACCCTAGCAGTCCTTCATAAAGTAATAGAACAGAGGTCATTCTGAGTGTAAGAATGTCTACCTCCTCCAGAGATGAAGATGGAACTGGAGGTGGAGGAAAGGAAGTTAAAATGAGATATTGAAATAATATTATTCAGATTCTGATGAGGCATTACAGTTCTTGCCCCTGAGCCCCTTCTATTTGTGCTTCTGGATCTCTGAGTGTGACATCACTACTGTTAATACTTTTGTAGATATATTGGGGGATGCTTCTGTAATCAGGTAAAAAGAGGAGAGGGAGGAAGAAAGAAAGAAAGAAAGAAACAAAGGAATGTTTGCTGCAGGGTACACTATCGGAACACTGGTTTTTCTAGCAGCAGTTGTATCACGTAGTGCTGCTACCACTGAAATTATGGGGGAAAGGCAGGGACTTTCCCCAAATATCCCCATCTGTGCTCCTCAAATAAGAAACTGCTGAGACTAAACACACGTCTGCAGTGTGCAGCACTAGAAACTGGGCTTTCTGTGTTGTAATTCCAGTTCTCCGAAATCAGTCACCAGCTGGAAATTAGAGAAATTAGAGAAGTTCTTAGATTCTTGATATTTAGGTGGTTATTGAAGATACTTTGTTTAAAAAAAGCCCCCCCCCCCCCCAAGTATGACCTAGTCGTTTTATGGAATATTAATTGTAGAATTGTATAAATGATTTTGCTGCTTTAAATTTAATGCGCCTGCAACCTTTTGTGTGCTACGTTATTTTTTATCTAATTGGCCACTGCCTTGGTAGCTTCTGGCTCCGGAGCGGTTTATAAACCTGCTCATAAATAGCAAATCATGAGAGACACACTCTCCCTCCAGTTTAAGAATATAAAAAGAGCTCTGCTAGATGAGACCAAATGCCTTCCTAGTCCAGCACCTAGGAAGCTGGACAGCTCAGTTGATAGAGCTTGAGACTCTTGATCTCAGGGTTGTGGGTTCAAGCCCCATGTTGGGTGAAAGATTGCTTCATTTCAGGGGATTGGACTGGATGACCCTTGCAGCCCTTTCCAACTCTACTATTCTATTACTCGTATCCTGCTCCACAATCAAGATATAATTGCAATGTTAATCTTCTACAGTTGCTTCTCAGAATCGTGTTATCTCTGTTCCTCGAGAGAGTGTGGTGCCACACCACCTCTTAACTCCCCAGCCTGCTAAAAATAGCAGTTAAGAAGGCCATCACAAAAGGTGAGAGGACCTGTAATTAAAACACTGGGTTTTGCCCTGGAAGGCATTTTAATCTGAACAGCTTCAGACAACCTATTTGTTGAGCATTCGGTCTGATTTTTTGTTGTTGTTGCAGGGAGACCAGATGACACTGGCTATTTAATTGTTTGTATGGAGGTTATAAGACATTGTACTAAAGCAAGTTTTATCCCACACTTTCCAGTTCATTTTCTTGCCACTTTCCTTATTGCAAAAAGTCCAGTCTTTGGGGAAGGTAGATTGGTTGTGCAAAACTTCCCAATCAACCACAATTATGCAACCTGAATTTTCTGCTTTGTGATTTTTGTAAATAAACAGCAAAGTATCATAGTGAAAGATTTTGTTGTATTCGTTGGCCTTCCTTATTCCACCATCTTTTCCAATGTTTTTTCACTTGCATGACAACATACTGTCTAAAGGTCATGTCTCACTCAGATGAGCTACCCTTCTGCTGATGGGATTTGAGTATGACCTGTGAGAGATCTGCAATCCAACACTCCACTTCACTCCCTGTGCTGCTTTGTCCAGTGTATGATAAACAGTCACTGGGGAGAACATATCATCAAATCCTTTATTAATCTAAAATATGTCCAAGACTGAAGTTTGAGATTTTGACTTGTAGAAAATCAAGTTATCCGATGTGGGTTGAGAGCAGAAAGGTAATGGATGCGTTCAGGTATACTGATGGCTTTGTACGAAGAATTAAAGGCTATTAAACATAGTTAACTTCTTAGAGGGAGGCTTCCTCTAATGGCCTCCCTGTGGCCAGAGCTAAACACTGCATGGGTAATGTCCGGAACAGTTTAGTACATAGGTAGGCAAACTAAGGCCCGGGGGCTGGATCCAGCCCAATCGCCTTCTCAATCTGGCCCGCGGACGGTCCGGGAATCAGCATGTTTTTACATGAGTAGAATGTGTCCTTTTATTTAAAATGCATGTCTGGGTTTTTTGTGGGGCACCCCCCCTCCAAAATATAGTCTGGCCCCCCACAAGGTCTGAGGGGCAGTGGACCGGCCCCCTGCTGAAAAAGTTTGCTGACTCCTGGGTATGTGGATTGCTGCCATCAGAGGAATAGTTTGTATGCCACTTGAGCACCAGGAATATCAGGCAGAGATGCTTTACATGATGGTGAGCATGAATGTTGGTAGTCGAGTAGGCCACTGTAAATAATAGAATCACAGAATCATAGCGTTGGAAGGTACCAAGGGCCATCTAGTCCAACCCCCTGCAATGCAGGAATCTCAGCTAAAGCATCCATGACATATGGCCACCCAACCTCTGCTCAAAATCCTCCAGTGAAGGAGAGCCCACAACCTCCTGAGAGATCCTGTTCCCTTGTCCAAAAGTCCTTGCTGTCAGAAAGTTCTTTCTGATGTTTTGTCGGAATCTCCTTTATTGTAACTTGAAAACGTTGCTTTGAATCCTAGCCTCCAGAGCAGAAGGGTAGCTGTTGTGTTGTAGTTGTGACAAAAAAATAAACCCAGCACATGATAGCACATGAAGACTCCGTTGCGACTGGGCTGAGCTTTAAAGGTTTCTATGTAGCCCGGCGAGGCCAAAATTGTTGATTTTTTGAAATGTCAAACCCTCATAACTAAAAAATGGGATGAGATGAAAAATTAAAAGTTTAGATTTAAACTTAGTTTTGATCATTCAACAAGCATACAAAATATTAAGAAAACTGGATGATGTGAGGTAAAAAGGTTGGATCACTTGATATGGAATTGCCCAAATGAATAATGATCAGGCGATTTAGTTTTAAATTGATCTCTTCTTTTCTTATGTAGTAACTTTTTGGGGGTAGTGAAATTTACATGAAAAGTTCAAATGGGCCAAATTATCATAGGATGAGATGACATTAGTACCTATAGATGAACTGTTTCTGTATGGCCAGTATACATACATTCTGATAACACAGAAAACTGGAGCTACATCTCTCATTTTAATTGATCAAATAGTAGTACCAGAGGTGAAGACAGGAATGGGGTGGGGAGCAGTTAATTTCAGATGAGCCGTGCTACAGTTCAGACTATAAGCAAAATTGAAAAGGATGTCTCTGTTCATCCTTAAGTGCTTGAGTAGAATTAGTTGTCCATGTTTCAGATACCTTGCATGTGCTGTCTCTGTCAGATGAAAACAGAGTTGGCTAGGTAGCTTATTCTGAAAACTAATAAGAGCTGGCAGGCAGCCGCTAATTTGCATAGTTTTATTGACACAATATGCATAAAAATTGAATGAATGTTGTGGGCCCAAGGCCATTATTAGGGACACTGTTCTTGATATTTCCAGTGCAAGACTAAAGGTGGCAGTTGTTAAGATGTTTTGGAAACAGTAATTGAAATGTCAATACATGCTCTTTTAGAAAAGCAAATGCTTTCCAAGGTATGTACATTTTGCTAAAGAGAACGTAAAAAACACACATTAATGTTGCATGAAATTCAAATATTGCAGCCTACCTCTGTATCAGTGGAATTACAGGGGTGTGAAATTCTTAATGTTTTATTCAGCATCATTTTGCTTCTCCTAGGGTTGCCATATTTCCCAAAGTAAAAAGCAGGACACCCCCCCAAAGTTGTTGAACTTTTTTTCGACCAAGCGCCCCCTTTCAGAAATTCCCCCCAGACGTCAATTCTGACTTTGACATCCCGGTAATGTCCGGGAAAATCCAGACGTGTGGCAGCCCTAGTTTCTCTACACGAACCACGTGTATCTATCTTCTAGTTCTGGCATGTCTGGCAATCTGACAGTTCTATAGTCACAGTTAAGTCTTGTTTTTTCTAGCATCCATGGTGGACAAAGGTTCCCAGTTCTGCTCAAACTAGGTGTTCAGAGGAGAAAAAACATAACGAGGGAGACTTTCGCTGGTTGACCTCACAGTTATGTAAATGATTCCCTATGGACTGAAGTCTGAGCCTGAGCATCTTCTGCAAAGTAAGAATTGGTTGTTAGATTCAACTTGCTATACAAAAGGTTCTTTAAATTGCTTCAAATGACATGCAATTACTACACACATGCAGCTGCATGCATGGTGAACTGAGTTGGTTTCCCTATTAGCACACCTAATCGAGGCAGGCAGGCATACAAAAGGAAATGTACTGATGTGCCCAGTGAGCTGCTACGCTTAAACAATCACCATGCAACGAGAGCTGCCATATGGAGCAAATTTAAGTGGATATTCCCCCTTCCTCACTTATCATCATAATCTTATATATTATTAGCTTTTTGTTGCAGGTCCCACCTGTGATTCATATTTATAAACTCCCCCCCCCCCAAGTCCTCAGAATTCTTCTACACACCCTCAGCAATCTTTAAAACAACCCTGAAAGGTAGGACACATGATTTTGTCAAAGATGAGTGGAGGGAATGAGGTGTGAGAGAGTCACTTACCCAAGATTACTGAGTAGGTTCACAGGCTAAGCTGAGAACTGAACCCAACTCATAGCTCATGCATGTAACTATCATGCTAAATCAGGTATCCTAGGTTACTGTTCCAGAGGCAGATTTAGGACAGTGTGACCAGTTCCCTCACACTGGGCGCCGAGTCCCGGGGGTGCAAAAACCACCCCATAATTCTGTAAAGGAACATGTCAGGAAGACTAAGTTTTCATGTGTGAGTGGGGTGGGTGGGTGTTTTGGATCAGGTTAGCCATATTGATTCGTATGCTTGCTGGTGGATTTTTGTCGTTGTCTTGTTGGGCTGTGTATGTGATAAAGGGGAGCCATTCCGGGGTGAAGGTGTCTTCTTCTATTTGTCCCCGTGTCAGTTTCAGTTTATTGGTTAATTTTTCTAGTAGGGCTGTTTCCCATACTATTTGGTACCATTGGTCCATGCTTACTCCTGACAGGTCTCTCCAGTGTCTGGCTATGATGCTTCCGGCTGCTGAAAGTAGGTGGGTTATGAGTTCTTTGTGGTGCAAGTGGACATTATTGTCTTGGAAGATGTTTAGTAAGGTCAGTTCTGGGGTGATTTCTAATACTTGCTTGGTTATTTTATTTATTTCTTGTATAGTTGTTGTCCAGAATAGTTGGATTTTGGAGCACTGCCACCACATGTGTGAGCTTGTCCTCCAAAGCTTTCTCCAGCCTGGGCAGACTGCTGAGAAATCACCGGGGCAACTGGGCTCCAAGAGCTGCAATCACATCAGTGTTCAGCCCCAAATTGTGGCCTCTGCCATCTCTGGTTCAGAGTCAGATCTGCAGTGCCTTTCTCTCTCTCTCTCTCTCTCTCTCTCTCTCTCTCTCTCTCTCTCTCCATATCCACCACCATCCCATGCTGCTCTGCTTGCACCTGCCTGTTCCTGGCAGTGCCAGCAGCTCCTCCTGCTCCTCCTTCTCTGCACTGGCCATTGGACACCTCACCTGCAAAAGTGGCGGGAAGGAAGTGCCTTTCTCACCACTTCTTTCCTTCCATCAGTTGGAGGTGGGCACCAAAATGTAGCCTCACACAGGGCCCCATATTATTAAAGTCTGCCCCTGGCAGTTCCTTTTTAGGGACCCCAAATCAAACCCACACCTCTCTCTCCATGCTTATCGTCATTCCAACCAGTGGAAGCAAGCAGAAATGTAGCATCACAGGTATTTTACTTATTGATTCTTTTAAATGTATTTGTCAGGTATGTTTTTCCCTCCCACATTTTTTTAGCAAGACTCTCGGTGGCTGAGGATAAAAGTTTGTTGCAAATAAAATGCCAAGCTTTCAATGAAACAGTGTAGTAAGACATCCTGGCAAGAGGACCAAGGTATACACTGTTATCCACATAACACTGAGCTAACATACGTTTGGATTTTATGCGCTCCGCCCATCGCCAATTCAGCAAGAAGTTTGCAAAGCAAAATGAAGCAAGATCTTCCAGCTTTCATTTCTCCAGTCTTTATTCTCCTTGTGGTTTGAGGAAGTTGCTGATCATTTTTGACGGCTGCAGGAAACATGTTCTGTGCACACTTCCTCTTGTTGTACTGGATCGTGGGTTGAAAATGCATGCTTGCAAAAAAGAAAAGGGGAAAAAATACTCCAGGAAATGTAAACCAGATAGAGACTGTGAGGAAGAGAGCATAGCCTGTGCTAAGGAAGATAGTGATTACTGTTGGCATAATCTAGTCAACCGGCCGCACTTCGCCGTGGTAAATGTTGGCTGCTGTTGGGTTCATGTTGACATTTGTAGGTATTGCCCAAATGGTATGATATGAGGTTGAGCTGCATCTCAGTGGTAGAATATGTGCTTTGTATGCAGAAGATTGCAACTTCAATCCCTGGCGTCTCTAGGTAGGGCTGGAGAAAACCCCTGTCTGAAATCCTGGAAAGCCAACCAAGACCAGGAGTTTGAAACCTGCGACATCTCCAGATGTTGTTGGACTACAAATCCCATCATTCTTGCCAACCGTTAGCTATGAGTGCCGGCAGCACTGAGCCAGGCTGACCAATAGTCTCTGTATAAGGTCGCTTTGCACAATCCTATGTCTAGTTTGGCCATATGTTCCAGATTGTAACAACATCCCCTCCACCCTTTCTGGTGGGAAATAAATGTTGGCTGGACATAGGCTACAGTTCGGATGTGTATTAAACCAGTCACAAAATCTGTTCAGAGGAGGGAATCAATTTGTGTTGCCTTTCAATGGGTGTGGGGGGGAGGTGTGACTTGAGCTGAAGTTTGACTTGAGTCTGCCTTTGTGTCTTCCCTCCCCAACACTCATAAGCTCTGACTGGAAAGGGACTTTCTAATTCACTACCAACCAATCTATTCGCATGTTGGGTGAAAGATTCCGGCATTGCAGAGCGGTTGGAGGGGGATGAACCTCGTGGTCGCTTCCAGTTCTATGATTCTCCGATACATAGGTAAAGGTAAAGGGACCCCTGACCATTTGGTCCAGTCGTGACCGACTCGGGGTTGCGGCGCTCATCTCACTTTATTGGCCAAGGGAGCCAGCATACAGCTTCCGGGTCATGTGGCCAGCATGACTAAGCCGCTTCTGGCGAACCAGAGCAGCGCACGGAACGCCGTTTACCTTCCCACCGGAGCGGTACCTGTTTATCTACTTGCACTTTGATGTGCTTTCGAACTGCTAGGTTGGCAGGAGCAGGGACTGAGCAACGGGAGCTCACCACGTTGCGGGGATTCGAACCACCGACCTTCTGATCGGCAAGTCCTAGGCTCTGTGGTTTAACCCACAGCGCCACCCGCGTCCCCGATACATATCTTGTCACTTATCTGGGAAATTCACTCCTCTTTTACCAATTGCTATCAGAGAAGCCATTCTTTGCTTATTGCATACTCTGCTGCATTAGATAAGGGAGGGTGGTTATATCTTCAAGAATTGGTAGCGGAAGCATTTGCTTCTCCATTCTGATCCAGTAGCAAAGCCATGGCCAACCTGGTGCTCTCCAGATTCTTTGGGCTGCAGCTGCCATCAGCCCTCGACAGTGCGTGCAAAAGATAGAATTATTGTTCCCTGAATCCCTGGACAGAGTCTGATAGTCCATGTGTTGGTAACCTCTAGGCTGGATTACTGCAATGCGTTCTGTGTGGAGCTGCCCTGCTGGGCTTGGTCCAAAAACTCCAGCTGCTGCAGAAGGCAGCATCTTGCTGATGTGGGTAGATAGCTGACACCATTGTTAAAACATCTGCACTGGCTACCCATCTGCTGCCGAGCCAGTTTCAAAGTTCATGATTCCAGCCCGGACTTGTAGTGTGCTCTTCTAACAGAGATTCAGCAGGCGTATTTAGGATTCATTTTTAAAAGTTTGCCGAAAACTTCTCTATGCTGCCAGGCTTACACAGACAATTATTACTATTTATTTAACCACTTTGTTAGCCAATCTGTGATTTTGGGTTTTATGTGGTTTTCATTGTGCATGTATATTTGTTGTACACTTTGCCACTTTTAAAAACATGGAATTCTAGTGTATAAGTTTTTTTTTAAAAAAATTAAATTTTGGTGCTTGAAATGGATTGGCTGGGAATAACGCCTTAGGGTGCTGTGGTTGGGGATTTAAAAACTTTAAACTTGGGTTGCTGAAGGGATATTGGACATAAATACTCCTTAAAACTACAACTAAAATTATGCCCTTTGTATTGTTGAATTTGAATTAAATTATGCTGCATGGTTGTGTGTGTGTGTGTGTGTGTGTGTGTGAGAGAGAGAGAGAGAGAGAGAGAGAGAGAGAGAGAGAGAGAAAGGGGACAGACCTTAAAAAAAAAGAAAGGCTTAGCTGCATCTGTAAACATTTTTAGCAAATTGACCTCACATTTTCTTTTATCTTGGCAAGTATCCAGATGATAGAAGGAAAATATTTTGGCTTAACGAATCTAAATCACTTTAATACTGATAACTTAAAAAAAGGAACTCTTAAGCATTTTGCTTGGCAGTATCTACTTTACAGTCTTAATTTTACTCCCACCCCCTTTTTATTTCTGTTCTCTTTTTTCTTTTTTCTCGTTAGGTTAGCTGTATTTTTAAATCTGATATGTAGTCTATTGTAATAACACACTTAATAATTCTTTCCAGCATTAGACAGTTCATTCACGCTGGATTGTTTTTTTTAGATGAGTGGAACTTTTAAAAGTCTCTGCCAGTTTGAATATTTGCCGAGTTATGAGTAACTTGAGGGTTTGTTTTTGTTTCTTGGAAGTGCAGCTTAAAGTCAAGAGACATCCTGTAGCCGTACTTTCAAAGATGCTGATGTTTAGAAATTGCTCCGGTGTTTTTATTGGTTTGTAAGGGACCAGAGAAATCTTTCTCATTATTTCCTTTAAAAAAATTTGGGATCCATCTGTTCTATACTTGGTAGAACTACTACTTAACTTTGTAGTTTCCAGGAGAGTTATTTATGAAAAGATTGGTTAACACTGAGGCTGTTACCCAATTAAAGAGAACGTTATTGATTTAATAATTTAGTTAATTGATTTATTTATTAATTAATTACATCTGCAAACATCAGGCTCTATTTTAGAATAAATGCGGAGCCTGTCACCTGTAGATTTTGTATTTGTATTTAAAGTGATCTCCTACCACCCCAATCTGCTTCCTCAAAAAATTGGAGACAACTTCTTAAGCAATTAGAATTAAAATAAATCTGTTAATGCAGAGGTAGCCAGTTGGGTGCATTCCAAATGTTGTTGGACTACAACTCCCATCAATCTTGGCTCAGCATTGGCGAAGGTCAGGGATGATGGAAATTATAGTCACAACAACTGGAGAGTTGTTTAACTGATTTACTAAAGACCCCAAATCCTAGAAAATATATCATTCCAAATAAACAAATTATATTGAAATCACAAAATTTTGTCTCCTAAAAATGGGTAATGTATGCTGGGTATCAGGATGGCAATGAGTCACAGTGATAGTTGGGTTTACAAACACACCCCTCCTCTGTTGACGCAGCTTTCTAAACTTTCACTTTAGATTTTAACTACAGTGTAGTGCTTTCTCCAAAACCATGAATTGTGGTTAATCTTAAGTATGACTTGTTGAAGCAAGTCAGATTCATAACTTCAGTGGTTTGAGCTTGGCTTGTTTCAAAGAAACTATTGTTAAGGTTAACTACAGTTTGGGGGGGGGGTTCAGGGAAAACAACAAGCTGCAGTTAATCTAAACTGGAAGTCTTAAGTTTCCCAACTCCTCTCGTGGTCATGCTAGAGAAAGAGAAGGGAATGGGATTTGCGTGAGCTTGAGGCTGATGTGGTTTGTTCCTGTGATGATAAACCATGGTTTATTGTGATATCTGAATGGATGCTAGATCAAAATAACTGAGCACCACGAAATTTAGAGGATTTTAAGAAAATAAGTAAGATTGTGAAAATATAACCCCTTTTGAGAACTAGAAGATTATGAAACATAGAAGGGATATAAGAATGCAAATAAGATAATAAATTGCTGACAAAATGTTATAACGATGAAAGTGGGAGAGGGAGATGTGAGGAAGTCCAAAGAAAATGTGAAATTATGTTAAGATAAATGTTACACTGTTTATTATGTTCATTTCTATTGTAAAACCCAATAAATTGTTTATAAAAAAAAAAAAAAAGATATTGTGATATCTGAATGTAGTCCCTGCAGTTGTGAGCTTAGCCATGAAATGGAATGCGACTTGTGTAAGTGAGAAGGTGCTCATTTGATAATGTGTACAGCTTTTTGTACAGATGGGACGTACTGTACATGCCCATTTCTCTATTATTTTGTCCCAATTTCCCAACTACCTACGAATTTTCAAACTCAGTTTTTCCAGTACCCGCCATAGCCTTTCAAAAAGAGTAAATAAGAAGCTTAATTACAAAAGGCCGGGATCCTGTAACTTGCACACTAAGTAAGAAGATACAGGTGTAGCAACTTTGAAGAAAGAGAGGAACATGGGAGAAACTCAAAACTGAAGATGGAACATTGCTTTGCTATGTTATTCTGAAATTGTTTTTGTAGTGTTTGTTTGAAATGCGTCCCTGCTTCTTTGCTGTAAGCTGCTTTGAGCGTGATTTCTCTCTCTGTGTAAAAGTGGAATACAAATAAAATAAATGAATGAGGCCAAGATTTATAATATTCAGTTACTCTTGAGAAATGGGAGTAGCCTGAAGATTTATAGACTGTCTTTCAGCCGTAATGGCTCCTGAGGCAGGTTACAAGAAGCAATTCAATTATTAAAAGGTTCACTTACTGTGGCTAACTACTAGCAGCAGCAGAATAATAAAAAGATGAATCAAATAAAGTACAGTGGTACCTCGGGTTACATACGCTTCAGGTTATAGACTCCTCTAACCCAGAAATAGTACCTTGGGTTAAGAACTTTGCTTCAGGATGAGAACAAAAATCGTGCTCCGGCAGCGCGGCAGCAGCGGGAGGCCCCATTAGCTAAAGTGGTGCTTCAGGTTAAGAATAGTTTCAGGTTAAGAACAGACCTCCAGAACGAATTAAGTTCTTAACCCGAGGTACCACTGTAAAGTAAATAGTAAAAAATAACTTGCTAACTCCTATTGCTGAAGCAAGTGGCTATAGGGGGGAAAGTGGAGGGATTGCCAAGGAAAATAGGCCACCGTGAAGAAAGCCCAGCCTGCTAATTCCTGGTTGAGGACAGCTCAGTGCCCACAACTGAAGCCTACTGGGGATGAGAGACCCTTATACAATGTGTATCTGCCTTTCTCTGTAGAGCCGCCATCTGACTCCAATGATAATTAGGCTCTCTTGGTTCTTACAGGAGTTTCATGCATAGCCTGTTGAAGTCTTGTCTCCTCCTGCTCACTCCTAGCAGGCGTCAGGGTAACTCTACTCTCTGCCGAGGCTATACCACACTGAACGTTTTCCTGCTGCTTAGCAGTCTGAAACCAGCTAATCCAGCACTTTCATTTCCCAGCCTCTGTGTCTTTTGACCTTTTCTCCGCAGGTCTTGCTGCCAGAATTGTCTGTCAGGCTGTGCGTGGGAAAGGTGAGCCGAACGCAAAGCATCCTGCTGAATGAAAAGACTGGGAAGGATCGGCGGAGGCTGCCTCACTCCCGGCTGCCGTTCTCCCCAGCGTTTCTTTGCTTTGAAAGCTGGGAACAGCAGGCTGTCAAGCAGCCTTCCTCCACATAAATTCCAATATTTGAGAGAAAGAGAGACAGGCTAGAAAAAAGAGGGAAAGCACTTTGGCAACATCTGTTTGAAAAGCCCGAGCCAAATTTATATTTGTTCTTCTGCGAATGTCATCACCGGCAGAGCAAAACAGAGCAGCAACCCGATGACAGGAGGATAGACAGAACAAGATCTCGCTCCCATGCGACAGATGTGCAGCTCGCTGAGCTAAACCAGTCTGTGATGTTCACAGGGTATTTCTGCAATCTGATACATGCAAACCCAAACAGAAGATTTAAATCCTGAATTGACTTAATAAGGCTGCTACTGTTGCAGGAAGAAAAACAGTTTCTAGAAGTGAGGTGTGTGTGTGTGATTTAAAAAATAGACACGTGCTTTCCTCGCTTTTAAAGCCAGTGATAGAATCTAGTAGCTCCTTGGTTGATGCAAATGAATCCCGATGGATAGATTGCATTGTTCTACCACTGTGCGATCCACTTGTTGAAAAGGGCTGCTTCCCTATCTCACCCCTTAATGAGCTCTGTTACCATAGCAACACCCACTGGCAAACAGGGAGATTACAGTACCACTGTTGTCCGGCCTATAACGTTTCTCTGCTCCTCTTGGCACACTGACCTAGAATATTGTCCTGCATCCTAGCACAGGGTTTCCTTTTAATTTTCTCCTTCTGGTAAACCCCAGAAAGATGCGAAAGTTGATTGCTTAGTGCATTGTGGATAGGGGAAATTCCTTATCATTAGCTTTCAGGCAAGTACGGTTAACTTCTGCGTTCATGGTTTTTGACTACTGCTTTGTTTCACCAGCCAGTTGTGCACAGGTGTGGCTGTTTCCCCCCCTGTAGGGTTGGATTAGGTACTTTTTCCATTTATGACTTCGTTCAATTATTAATAGCATCAAGCCAGCATGTTTCTGTTATTTTCCACTTGGCTGATGTATCTGAGTCAGCTGTGCTGGGAAGTCAGAGGTCAGCTTGCATAAAAACACTCCACACATGAGCGGTCTACTTGTGTGGGGCAGTACAAGTGCACAAAGCAAGCTTACACAAGGTTGTCTGTACCCTTCCATAAACAAGGCAATTGCAACTGATTATCACCTCCCCCCAGCTCACAGAAGGGTCAATGGGACCTTCTGTGAGTTTTTCCGCTTCCTTGTATGCTGCTCATAAGAGATCAGGAAGCTACCTTATACTGAGGCAAACAATTGGCCCATCCATCTCAGCCTCCGTCCCCTGAATGACCGTGGATCTCTGAGGTTTTAGGCAGAAATCACCCTCAGGCCTTCTTGGAGATGAACCAGTGACTTTATGAATACAAAACATGTGGTCAACCGCATCCATTGTCTTCAGAGAACCACCCCTCTCTCTGTTGCCACATTCCTTGTTTATTTAAGGACTCATTCAGATATCTGGATAAAGAAGCCCAGGGTCGCTTTCTTGTATGGTTCCGCCAAAAATAATTCACTGTCACGGTGGTCTCTGTGTGGCTGTCATAATAGTATGAAAGCCTTCGTCTCTGTATCAGCTGCCGCATTTGGTAAAGACCCATCGGGTGTTACACTCGCCTATGGAAGTAATTTTTGGCAGCTTCCATAGGACAGATTGTTTAAATCAGCTCTCCAGAGTTCAGTGTAGTGTATGAACGAGTAGATTGATCATTCTCCCATACATGTTAATCAGGGTGTCAATAAAATATTGGGGTGGTCACATGACACGGCCCCCCCCCCATTTGAATGGCAATGCCCATCAACTTTTTGGGGGTCCAGCATGGTCAAATATTTTAGGGGTGGGGGCTGAAGGGACTTCAGCCCCTAGGAGTTGGCTCCTATGGTGTTCATTATCTTTGTGTTTGGATGTTCTTTGGGATCAAATAGGAGATTGCAGCCCTGGCTTTGGGGAGGGTCATGAAGCCCATACTTTGTCAGTTCAGATGTAAGAGAAAATGATTTCAACATAAGTGGAAGTAACTCGTTAAAATGATGTGCATTGTGGGAGGGAGGACATGAGTGCAGCTCATAGTTCAGTGTTGTTTGTGATACTGGATAGATTTTCCAGAAGGCAGGCATTAGCTGTCGTTCCTCTTTGTGGTTCCCCTTTTAGATTAACTCTGTCTATTGTGTGATGGATGGCACCTACCTACGTTCTATATTCTGTGTTTTCCCCTTTCCAGAAATATTTAAAATGCAGCTGACTTTCTGAATTCAGTTATTTTGACCTTGCTTATGATCATTCATAAGTGACAGGCTTGGCCTAGATAGGCAACGAAGTTTGCTATCCTTCTGCACAAGAGAGAAACCTGAAGCCTTTCAAAGGTGTAACAACCCACCCCCCGCCTTCTAAAATTAAGCTCTATGAATAAAGAAATACTCCTTACTCTTTGGAAATACTAAATTAAATGCTCTTTAGATATAAGAACTGAAAGCATAATGTGTGTGAACTGACTCAAAAAGAACTGAATAATAGCTAAGAACTTGATATTCTGTGAAGGTGATCTTTTGAGAAGAAAATCCATATGAGAATAAATGTTTCTGTGCTATGTAAAATTCTTTGCTTTTTAATTCACTGAATTTAATAGGGCATAATTTCTACACTTGGAATTAGAAACCATGTGCTATTTCGTACAATGTACTTCTGTGTATCTGAAGAAGTGTGCATGCACACGAAAGCTTATACCAAGAACTAACTTAGTTGGTCTTTAAGGTGCTACAGGAAGGAATTTTTTTATTTCGACTATGGCAGACCAACACGGCTACCCATCTGTAAATGTACTTCTATATTAGCCAAGAGTTGTTGGTGGGAGCCATGGAGCAGCCTAAGGGTTTGTACTGAAGACAGCTACTTCGCTGCCAAAATGTCACCTTCCACCTCTGTGCAATTTCCACCATCAGGAAATGCCTGCAAAAATCTCTTCAACAAATGTAAATAGCGCATGACCTACACAGTCAAAAGGACTCCCCGTCTTGGAAGCCTCTGGAGTAAGTTTCCACTTGTATCTCTTACTTTTGCTTCTGTTAATAATAATCTCCCACTTCTAGAGTGTTGGCTTCCTTCTCAAATTGAAGTTTGGGCCAAGTCAGGAGGGGAAAAAATACTAACTTTTCTAGCAAGGTGATTTGCATGACATTAACCATCATTCTTTGCTTACTGTCAAAATTCTTTAAGCTTGCAGTGACCTACTTAAGGGTCTTATGACAAGATTAAAAATGCCAGGGAATTTCATGCAGCAAAGTGTGCTTGCCTTTTAAGCATTCCTTATGTATATTTTTCACTTTTGTTTCTATGGAGATAATGGTCAGAATTTTGCAAGCTTGTGAGTAACTCTTCTTAGCAATTTCCTCTCTCTCTGGGTTCCTCAAAAGAGAAGTTGGTTTTTAGTGGATTTGTGTGGGGTTTTTTTTTGTTTTTTTATTTAACATGCTTGCATGAAGAATATTCAGGAGCAGACTCACTTTGGCTGTAATTCCAGCTTGTCAGCGTTTGTTATAAACACCTATTTTCAGGGGCTAAGTCAATTATACCTATTTGCTTAGACCCACAGCTAGGCAAACTCCCTTTTGCCATGGACTGTTTCTCTCAAATTCAGACCAACTCACCAGTGCATTAAGAGCCTTTTTAGGGGCTTATAAAACTTGGAAATGTTATTTGCAATTGCAAAATAACAATGGAAATGAAGTAGATCAAGAGTAGTATACCTCTGAGACTCATGTTCTTGTTCAAACCTTGACCTCCACTACATGATTAAAATGTAATAATATATTTACATGAGTGTCGATAATATTAAATGGGTAACTCACGTATTCAGTGAACTAAGCCGTCTTATTTAATCATTAAATAGAAATCTAATTTCACGGAATATGTGTTATCCGTTTAATATTATGGACACTCATGCAAATAAAATACATTGCATAGATATTGATGCCCTTTGATAATGGCTGCATTGAATGTAACACTAAATTATGGATGCAGGTGGCACTGTGGTCTAAACCACTGAGCCTTTTGGGCTTGCTGATCGGAGGTTTGAATCCCCGTGACGGGGTGAGCTCCCGTTGCTCGGTCCCAGCTCCTACCAACCTAGCAGTTCGAAAGCATGCCAAAAAGTGCAAGTATATAAATAGGTACCGCTCTGGCGGGAAGGTAAATGGCGTTTCCGTGCGCTGCTCTGGTTTCAGTGTTCTGTTGCGCCAGAAGCGGCTTAGTCATGCTGGCCACATGACCCAGAAAAACTGTCTGCAGACAAACACCAGCTCCCTCGGCCTGTAAAGGGAGATGTGCGCCGCAACCCCAGAATCATCTGCGACTGGACTTAACTGTCAGGGGTCCTTTACCTTTATCTTTAATATGTTATTAAGTTTTGGGCTTGTGAGCAATCACCTTTCCTTATCTAGCATAATCATGACATGGTGGGTGGGAGTTAACTAAGCTAAATTTTCAACTAACACTCAATGTATTACAACCAAAACTGGATAAACTGTGGTTAGGACAGGGGTTCTCAACATGGAGTTCTCCAAATGGTGCTGGACTCCAACTCCCATCAGCCCCAGCCAGCATATCGATTGGGTTTAGGAAAGATGGGAATTGTAGTGCAGCAACAACTGGAAAATCATGCTTTATGAAGTAATATTGTTTCCCTAAACTAGGGGTAGCTAACTTTTGGGGGGAGCTTAAACTATGGTTAGGGTTAACCACAATTCAGACATAATAATAAAGCACAGATAACTTCCTTCTTGGACAAGGAGCATTTGTGAAGATCACAGAACTTGGAGACTATGAAGTATGAAAATGTATCTTTTCATACTTCCTATAACTTTTCTTCTCAGGAGATCAGAAGGATGCTGTGTCTTGATTTTATTAGGCAAGGATGCTTTGTTTACAAATTGTAGCTATTGTGGTCCTTTTACATAGGGCAACTGCAAAACCCCTGGAAAACTGGCCATATAGAAAAATAACCCAAAAAGTGACTGGGAAAACTTTTGTATATTGCAGAATGGGGAAAATGTGCAGGATCATTAAACGTACTCAAATCATTTCTGCATTCTGGTTTGACATTGAAGAAGTGGCTTGGTTGTTTAACAAACACACACATAATAACTACAAAGTCAAATGTTTGAGTTGCCCCTTGGTCAAGTTTTCTAGGAGTTTGTTGCTTAAGGCTGGTATCTGTGGCTGTGATTTGGGATTTTTAAAGAACTAATTCCTGTGCTAGAAATGGAGAAGCTTAAGCAAAGCAAAATACTGCAGGGGTGTGTTTTGTACCTTCAGCTGTCAGAGCTCAACAATAGGGGAAAGGGCTATGTAGTTCATGTGTGATGATTTCAGGGTGACTTCACTTGTCCTCATGTGGATGCTAACACAGCAGCCACGTCCTTTGTATAGCTGAGATTAAATTGATCCAAAGATCTGCAGGAATGCAGCCTAGCATTCAATACCATTTTTTTTACACCTCATTTGACTAGTCTCCATGTGCCAGATGTTGCATTCTTCCCTTGCGTAGCTAGCAATCCTGCCAAGTTCTAACGGTGGTAAATCTGATCTGCGTGAAATCTTGAGATCTCCATAAAAGCTTCGTGAAATTTGGACAAGCGCTAAGTTTGAAAGAACAGCAGATTTTAGTTGACAAAGCTGTTGGCTGCTTTTTGAAGTGGTTCTTTGTGACCCACAAAGGATCAGAAGTGTGTGCTATAATGTAGTAAACTATCTCCTTTCCCTTTTTCTGCTTTCAAGCAACCCCATACAACTCAACGTATGGGGATGCTTGGGGTGTCGAATCAGTCAGAGGCAATGCTCTTGGATCACTTTGCCTTTGGCTCATGGGAAATGATGCAGATAACTGATGGGTCTTCTCATGTGTTACTTAAATAGCCTTCCACTCTCTACCTGGCATAACACCGGTGGTAAAACAGCAGTCTCGCTTGGCGTTTTGAAGGGACATTGGGAAGCTCCACCTGCTCTCCTGTGGGGCTCCTAATGCCTGAAATTCCTTCCCATTCAAATCCCACTTCAAAATCCACATTTTCTGCAAAAACCTCTTTCTTAAACTCCCTTTACTTCATCCCTGTGTGAAATGAAGGTGAAATTGATTGGCCATTAAGTTTAGTGAAGGTTGCTCACATTCGTCTGCTAGCTTCCCTTATCTCAAATATCTGGTGACTGCAAGCTCTTTGAGTGTCTCCCCATCATCACCACCAGCGCCACCTTGGGTGTCGCAGTGCTGTTAGGCTCCTTCCACTTCAATCCTCTTCTGATCCTGGGAGACGGTGGAGCATGAGACGTGTGCAGGAGGAGGAGGCATGGAAGCTCTTCATTTTACACCAGCCTGACCTGTTACCCTACAGAACCTGCCCTTGTTGAAATATGTCTTCTCTGCAATTATCTAAAGGTGCAGGAGCTTCATCCACGGTTGCAGATTATTGCCCTGTTTCTCACCATTGATTGCCAGCTGTTCGCAAGAACCTTCTGAGATGAATCTAAAAGTTTTGGTCTCTGGTGTTGCTGCTCCAACAGGATACGTGGAGGTGCACCAACGGCTCCAAAATTGACCGAGTTTATACCTGTGTGGTGAATGTGAAAGAATAGCTTGTGAATCACTTGTAAATGTGAACATTATAGAAGAAAGTCCTCCGGGTGTCTGAAGACTCTAGAGGGAAGATGGGAAGTTGAGCTGGCAGCATTTCAGCTGCAGAATTGGATCTCTCGGGCTGATAGCCTGGACCCTTCTTTTTATTTCATTACTACAAGTTTTGCACCAGTGCACAGTGATTGTGCTGGCTTCATTGGCATCACATCAGTGTAAAGGAGAATAATTTGATCTTCTTTGTCTTCTTCCTCCTCCTGCTGTGAGTCTAGAAATGCCATTTCTTCTCTGCTCTCTGTTTTAACTATAATCGCTCTGTTTTTTCTGGGAGGGGGGATCTCTTGGCATCCTTTTCATGGCAGTGTCAATGTCGGTGGTCTTCTAAGTAAGCTAAGAGCCTGTTATCTCGGGTAGAGGTGGAGAGTTCACATAAACAAATATCCAGCTTCTTCACTGGCAGATAAAGAGGAGTCTCTTATTATGGTAAGGACAGAGTTGAAGTGTCAGCAATGCTATTTTCTAGTGGAGAACTGTATGAGTTGTTTCCTGTGTCTAATGCAGTTGGAACAGAAGACTGCAGACGTTGCAGGGTACATTTGAATAGGATTAGCTGAACTTGACATACTCAGAGATCTTCTGTACTTTTTCAAATGCAGGTCTAAATGTATGTTGATTTCCCTACTTACATTCATATAAACATGATGTACATAGCTTAGAAAGTATGTTTCAGTCCCCTGATCTTTGCTCTTCAATACTCCTTCCACCAGCAGTTAACACATATGCCTTAAGAGATTAGGCAGGATTATGCTGGCCATATAATAGCATCTCTCTCTTTGTCTCCACCACCACAAGCATGGAAGCCACCCAATAAGCACAATTATCACATCTGTTTGTTGGGACTAATGAATTGCAATGGCTGTCCAGAGAATGACAGCAGGCTGACCTTTTGGATAATCCTAATGAAATGGGAAGTGATTCCTTTCTTCTTCTTAACACTGGGATAGTATATATGGTAAAATATTTGAAATACTGTGTAAAGGTTAATTTTCAATGAGGGATGCTATTCCTCCTTCCTCTTTTATTTATTTTGGCATTGTTCGTGTACGTTCTACAGTCTCAGTTAGCATTTTTTCCTATGTGTTACACCGAATATATTATTTAATTGAGAAAGCAATAAGGAAACCGGCAATTTACAGCATCAACTGACCTGTATTGTGTTAGTTAATGGTTCTTGAGAGTATGTCTGCATATTATCTCCCACTTTTATTTAATGGGGTGAAGTATTTGATCCTATTATTTAAATGATTTCTCTGGGATCGAAGCTGGAAAACTGATGAAAGAAAACCAGAATGAGGGAACTTGGATTACAATTTTGCTGTTGGGATTTTGTTTAGTTCACTTTTTAATGGCGTTGACTGAGGGGAATCCATATGACTGTTGTGCTGTGCTCCCTATTTGGGAAGATCTGTACCATACATTTAAAAGACAGCCAACACACATTTAAAGATTCATGTGCTCTAAATGTGCATTGAATGCACTTTAAATTTATGGAGTGGGTCTCTCTCTTTGTCTCTTCCCTCTTGTGGTAATTTAGTCATCTGGGTGATTCATCATCAGCCCAGAAAGGCTGCTGCCAGCCTTTCCCAATTGTGATATGTGAACATGAGGAACTGGTTAGTCACCAGCACACTTGAATTATTGCAGAAAATATAAGATTACATCGTTGCTGCAGGAGTAAGACTCTGCATGAAACGCTTGCCATTCATGCCAGTCTGTGGATCCAAGATACATCGAAGGGCATGTGAGACCTTACAATACACTGGGTGGTCATAGAATCATTGTTGTTGTTGTTTAGTCATTTAGTCGTGTCCGACTCTTCGTGACCCCATGGACCAGAGCACACCAGGCACTCCTGTCTCCCACTGCCTCCCGCAGCTTTGTTAAACTCATGTTCGTAGCTTCGAGAACATTCCAGCCATCTCGTCCTCTGTCGTCCCCTTCTCCTTGTGCCCTCCATCTTTCCCAACATCAGGGTCTTTTCCAGGGAGTCTTCTCTTCTCTTCTCTTCTCTTCTCTTCTCTTCTCTTCTCATGAATATGAAAATAAAATATTTTTATTTTAAATTGTACTGTTTTAACATTCAATGTTTGCCATGCTGGGATCCTTAAGGAGGAAGGGCAGGATACAAAATTTAATAAATAAATAAAGCTCATTTTTAAAAAAGGTTTTTTAAAAAGGAGTTGGCTCCAAAGTATTGGAGCCTCAGCTTCAGGAGAGTCATACAACTGTAGAGTTGGAAGGGACCACAAGGATCATTTAGTCCATGGGTAGGTAAACTAAGGCCCGGGGACTGGGGCCGGCCCAGTTGCCTTCTAAATCCAGCCTGTGGACGGTCCGGGAATCAGCGTGTTTTTACATGAGTAGAATGTGTCCTTTTATTTAAAATGCATCTACAGTGGTGCCTCGCAAGACGAAATTAATCCGTTCCGCGAGTCTCTTTGTCTTGCGGCTATTAGCGGCTTAGCGGCTATTAACGGCTTAGCGGCTTTAAGAAAAAGGAAACAAACTCGCAAGAACTCGCAAGACGTTTCGTCTTGCGAAGCAAGCCCATAGGGAAATTCGTCTTGCGGAACGACTCAAAAAACGCAAAACCCTTTCGTCTAGCGAGTTTTTCGTCTTGCGAGTTTTTCGTCTTGCGGGGCACCACTGTATGGGTTATTTGTGGGGCCTGCCTGGTGTTTCTACATGAGTAGAATGTGTGCTTTTATTTACAATGCATCTCTGGGTTATTTGTGGGACACAGGAATGCGTTCATTATTTTTTCCAAAATATAGTCTGTCCCACCACAAGGTCTGAGGGACAGTGGACCGGCCCCCTGCTGAAAAAGTTTGCTGACCCCTGATTTTAGTCCAACCCCCTGCAATGCAGGAATTTATCTTGCCCAACGTGGGGCTCGAACCCATGACCCTGATATTAAGAGTCTCATGCTCTAAGTCAAAATGTTACAAAAGACGGCAGACTACCTAAAACCTTTTTTGAAATGACAGACAATATGGATTTGATTGATATTTGGAGGACAAAGAACCCACTAGGAAGAGAGGGAACATTCTTTTCTGAAGCCCAACTGACCTGGACAAGAATCGACCAAATATGGATTTCTAGAGGCCTGGCACCTAAGGTCAGAAAAGTGGAAATCTGCCCAAAGACCTGTTCCGACCATAATGCAGTAAAGATGGATATGACACTACTACCAACTGGATCCTTTAGATGGAAGATGAATGACAATTTGTTCAGAGATCAGGAAATTATTAAGAAGGCCCAAAAAGTTTTGAAGGATTATTTTGAGATAAATATGAATACTACGGTGGAAAAAAGAATCGTCTGGGACGCAAGTAAAGCTGTAATGAGGGGATTCTTGATACAACAGAATGCAGTAAAGAAAAGAACACAAAATGAGAAAAAAGATAAGATCTTGGATAAAATAAAAGAATTAGAGAAGAAATTAAGAGTGAACCCGAAGTCACAGCCAACTCTGAGAGAAATTAAACTTTATCAAACACAATATTCTAAACTGATAAATCAGGAAATCGAATGGAAGGTTAAACTAATGAAACAAAAAACGTTTGAGTCGGCGAATAAATGTGGAAAACTGCTAGCTTGGCAGTTGAAGAGAAGACAAAGATTAAATACGGTTACAAACTTAGAGATTGAAGGAAAAAACATTCAGAATCCAGTGGACATCAGAAAGTGTTTCCAGAGATACTTCAAAAAACTATACACCCAAGGGCCGCAAGACGAAGTTGAGATTAAACAATTTTTGGCAAAAAATGGACTATCCAAATTGTCACAAGAAAATAGGACAATCCTGAATTCTAAAATAACACGACAGGAGATTGAACAAGCCATTCAGAACATGCAACTTGGCAAATCTCCAGGGCCAGATGGGCTGACCTCCAAGTACTATAAGACATTAAAAGACTATTTGATACAACCTTTGATGGAGGTCAGCAATGAAATTATGGAGGGGAAGAGGGCACCGGAGTCGTGGAAGGAAGCGTTTATCACATTAATACCAAAGACGGAAGCTGAAAAGACACAACTTAAGAACTACCGTCCCATCTCCCTTTTAAATGTGGATTACAAAATATTTGCAGACATTTTGGCAAGTAGATTTAAAAAAGTTTTAAATGAAGTAATCCATAAGGACCAGGCAGGCTTTCTCCCAGGTAGACATTTGTTTGCTAATACAAGGAACATTATTGATATCTTGGAACTTTTGCAAACAGATATAAACACAAAAGCAGTTTTAATCTTTATAGATGCGGAGAAGGCCTTTGACAACATCTCCTGGAAATTTATGATGGGAAATTTAAAAGAGATGGGAGTGGGACGGGGTTTTGAGAATGGGATTGAGGCGATATATTCAGAGCAGAAAGCTAAACTGATAGTTAATAATGTGGTTACAGAAGAGTTTAAAATTGAAAAAGGAACTCGACAAGGTTGCCCTATCTCCCCTTTGTTATTCATTTCGGTTCTGGAAGTGCTATTGAATATGATTAGAGGGGATCGGTTGGTGGAAGGAATACAGGTCGGACAGAAACAATACAAATTAAAAGCTTTTGCAGATGACCTGGTTTTGACCTTGCAGAAGCCAGAGCCTAGTACGAAAAGAGTATTACAACTGATTAATGACTTTGGTCGGGTGGCTGGATTTAAATTAAATAAACAGAAAACTAAGGTTTTGGGAAAAAATTTGACTGATACAGAGTCAGAACGGTTTCAGAATGAGACGGAACTTAATGTGGTTAAAAAAGTAAAATACCTAGGGGTAAACATAACAGCAAAAAACCTAAGTCTATTTAAGGATAATTATGAAAAATGTTGGGTAGAAATTAAGAGAGACTTAGATAGTTGGTCAAAATTGAAACTTTCTTTGTTAGGCCGAATTGCTGCTATTAAGATGAATGTATTGCCAAGGATGCTGTTTTTATTTCAAACACTTCAGGTTTTGGACAAGACGGAGTGCTTTCAGAAGTGGCAGAGAGATATTTCTAAGTTTGTCTGGCAGGGCAAAAAGCCCAGAATTAAGTTTAAGATATTAACTGATGCAAAACAAAGAGGGGGCTTTGCCCTGCCAGACTTAAAGTTGTACTATGAAGCCGCAGCGTTTTGCTGGCTAAGAGACTGGCTACTTCTTGAAGACACTGATGTGTTGGATTTGGAAGGGTTTAACAACGCTTTCGGATGGCATGCATATTTGTGGTATGACAAGGTTAAAGCAAATAAGGCCTTTAAGAACCATATTGTCAGAAAATCACTGTTTAATGTCTGGACAAAATATAAAGACTTGCTGGAAAATAAGACCCCAAGGTGGCTTTCACCTTTGGAAGCTAAGGCCCGAAAAAGACCCAATATGGAGGCCAAATGGCCAAAATATTGGGAAATTCTAGAAAAAGATGGAGACAATTGGAAATTGCAGAGTTTGGAGAAAATGAAGGATAAAGTGCGAGATTGGTTACATTACGCTCAGATTAAAGAAGTTTTTAAAAATGATAAGAAATTAGGGTTCCAGGTGGAGAAATCGAAAATAGAAACAGAATTGTTAGAACCTAAGAGTAAGATACTTTCAAGGATGTATAACTTGCTGTTAAAATGGAACACACAAGACGAAATGGTTAAATCGGCTATGATAAGGTGGGCGCAGGACATTGGGCATAACATTATGTTTGAGGACTGGGAAAGGTTGTGGAGTACTGGATTGAAATTTACTGCATGTAACGCTTTGAAAGAAAATGTAATGAAAATGATATATAGATGGTATATGACCCCAGTCAAACTTGCAAAAATTTACCACCTGACTGACAATAAGTGTTGGAAATGTAAAGAGTGTGAAGGAACATTCTTCCACCTATGGTGGACATGCCCTAAAGTGAAGGCGTTCTGGGAAATGATTTATAATGAACTGAAAAAGGTATTTAAATATACCTTCACTAAGAAACCAGAGGCCTTTCTTTTGGGTATTGTCGGCCAAGGGGTGGTAAAGAAGGACCAGACATTTTTTATGTATGCAACAACAGCAGCAAGGATACTACTTGCAAAGCATTGGAAAACTCAAGATCTACCCACACTGGAAGAATGGCAGGTGCAACTGATAGACTACATGGAACTGGCCGAGATGACCGGCAGAATTCGAGACCTGGGAGAAGAGAGGATTGAGGAGGATTGGAAGAAATTTAAGAACTATTTACAAAAATATTGCAATTTGAGTGAATGCTAAACAGGACGCTAGATCAATATAACTGAGCACCACTAAACTTAGATGACTTTAAGAAAATAAGTGAGATTGAGAAAATATAACTCTTTTTGAGGAGTAGAAGATTATGAAACATAGAAGGGATATAAGATTGCAAATAAGATAATAAATTGCTGACAAAATGCTATAACGATGAAAGTGGGAGCGGGAGATGTGAGGAAGTCCAAAGAAAATGTGAAATTATGTCAAGATATATGTTACATTGTTTATTATGTGTATTGCTATTTGTAAAACCCAATAAATTTCTATAAAAAAAAATATAAAAAAAAATAAGAGTCTCATGCTCTAGCTACTGAGCTATCACAGCGGGTGCAAGGTGTATACCCATTCTCCATGCACTTTCTACCCTTTTCTTTCTTCCAAAGGACCAAAGTATCATTGGGTTGTGAAATATATGCTCATAATCCTGGCAGTGCATATTAATTGTGTGTGTGCATTCTCACATACACACGTGTAGTGTCCTGCCATGCAAGTGAGAGATTCCTAGGTGGGAAAACGTGTGTTTGGGGTGTGTGTGTGTGTGTGCGTGTGTTTTTAAAAACCCCCTGTAAATATCATCAGAGGAGTTTTGCACTCCATTATTGGAGCATGCAGCAGTGAAACATTTATAAACATATACCATATTTTTCGCTCTATTAGACACACCGGACCATAAGACTCACCTAGCTTTTAGGGGAGTTTTTCTGGCTTTTGGATAGCCCTGCGGAGGCTTCACACAGCTAAGCCAGAAGCTAGAACAGCCTTCCCGGGAGAGGCTGCGTGCGGCTAAGGCTCCCCCAAGAGCAGCACTCCCTTTAAAGAGCGCACGGACTGTGTGTGTGGCTCTTGGGGGCTTTTCCCTGAGGAGGGAGAAGGGCAGCCCTTCTCCCTCCTTGGGGAAAAGCCCCGAAGAGCCGCACACACACTCCACGTGGCTCTTTAAAGGGAGCACTGAGCAGAGCCTCCTGCCTGCATTCGCTCCATAAGATGCACACACATTTCCCCTTACTTTTTAGGAGGGGAAAAGTGTGTCTTATAGAGCGAAAAATACGGTACTTAAAAAAAATGGCATCAAGAAAAGTGTGGACCATTTTAGTGGTGCTAACCTTTTAAAGGCAGCATTTGTGGGTTCATAGTGGATGACCCTTTTTAAAAACAAAACAAAGCAAAACAAAAAACAAAAAACAAAACAAAGCACAGTCCATAAAACTCATATAACAGTCATATAGTGCTGCTTACCTACATAAGGTGTCAGAATTGCCATATGTACAGCCGAGACCTGCAATCTCTGAGAAGTCTCAGTCTTCGTTTTATTGGAGGAGAAAGGACTTGATGCATATGGGAGAAAAATGTAGCCACAGTATATTTTAGATAAACTGTTCCTTTGACAATGTTGCAGGGAGAATGGAAATGGGCTTCACTTGAAAACTTTGCCCCCTTCCGACAAACCAGGGAAAGTTTGGGACTTAAAAATGCAAAGGTTTGGTGTATGTGTTTTCAAAGAGATAAGCCTAAAATAGCTAGCGGGTGAGATTAAACTGAACAAAACGCAACAACAGGCAAAGCTGGAAAAATATTGTCACTCAGAGGTGTACGAAGTGCTGATTTCTGGCCATTAGTATTCCAGTGAGACGTTGCCAAGTCCAAAATGAAACCCTGCCCTTCAAACGGAAGAGATAAGAAAAGCAGTCAAGTTGGATGCGGTTTCCTTTCCTTTTATTTATTTATTTACAGAGGATATATAAGGTCATTTGAGCGACATATATGATACAAAGTTTTTGTTTTGCCCAAAGTACGTAATGTATAGTGTTTTCACCCTACCTTACAGGGCTGTATCTGAGGCACTTTTGAGTTCCTTGGATGAATGGATAGGATACAAACATAACAAAATGAACATTGTGCTTCTATCTCAAAGCATCATACATACTCTGAGGAATAGTTTACGATGTCTATAGTGGTAAGTAGAATCTTGCGGAGCTGGAAAAAGGTTCAGAAAAAGGCAATCAAAATGACCAGGGGTTGGAGCAACCCTCATATAGGGACAGGTTACAACACTTAGGGGCTTTTCAGTTGAGAAAAATTTTAAGAGATGACATGATATAGGTATATGAAATGGTGTATCGTGTTAAGAAAGCAGATATAGAAGTTTTTCTCCTTCGTAATACTAGAACTCATAGACATTCAGCGAACCTGAGTGCTGAAACAAAAGAAAGAACTTCTTCACATTGTGCATAGTTAAACCATGCACCCATAAGATATCGTAATGTCCACCAACTTCAAATTCATAGGCATTAAGGCCATCCAGGGCTACAATTCATGAAAAAAAGTGTTCTTCCTTCACTGTCGAAGACTGTACACCCTCTGGAGGGCCACAGGATTCACTCATCCCACACAGATTCTGACATATGGCCCTATTCGCTTTTTTGCCAATGGGCAAATGGCTTCATGGCTGCTTTTTTCTGTTGAAACTTTGGTTTCTTATAAACTTTGTCCTGGTGTGTTTGGCACAGACTATGTGGAGATGAGACTTAAGATTTATTTGTCATTTTTCTAGTCTGTATAAAGCAGTGTTTCCTCTTTCCAAAATTAGTATGTGTGAATATACAGATTCCCTTAGACAAGGGGAACTTGAAAACAATCTAAATATATCCCCTGAGTGAGTCTTTGCCTTTAGAAATGACGCAACATCGAGGACTCCTGCTCTAAAGCTTTTCAGCAGTATCCCAGCATATAGTTTTGTTCCTCTCCATACTCATGCAGCTAATACGTCCCCACAGTGGGGAAGCGGGTCATCAGACTGTTCACATACAATTCACTAGAATTATCTTCCCAGATTTTTTTTGTAGTAGTTATGTAGATGTTATTGTTGTTTAGTCGTTTAGTCGTGTCCGACTCTTCGTGACCCCATGGACCAGAGCACGCCAGGCACTCCTGTCTTCCACTGCCTCCCACAGTTTAGTCATACTCATGCTGGTAGCTTCGAGAATACTATCCAGCCATCTCATCCTCTGTCGTCCCCTTCTCCTTGTGCCCTCCATCTTTCCCAACATCAGGGTCTTTTCCAGGGAGTCTTCTCTTCTCATGAGGTGGCCAAAGTATTGGAGTCTCAGCTTCAGGATCTGTCCTTCCAGTGAGCACTCAGGGCTGATTTCCTTAAGAATTGATAGGTTTGTTGTTCTTGCAGTCCATGGGACTCTCAAGAGTCTCCTCCAGCACCAGAATTCAAAAGCATCAATTCTTCGGCGCTCAGCCTTCTATATGGTCCAGCTCTCACGTCTCACTTATGTAGATACTTAAAGCAAACAAAGATATTACCCTCCTAGTGCAACAACCGAGGGATGCAGTTTTAATACAATGTGCAAACTATTGGATAATCTTCTAGGAACAGGTAAAAGGATATTAGCAATGTCCAGCATATGCCTGTTTCTTCTGCTAAAGTTCTGAAAGACTCATTTGGGCAAGCTGTGTAATGAATCCTGCTGTTTTTGATGGAACGGATCCCAGGAAGACTTTCTCATTGATGAGCTTCATCAACATGCCTACAGGCTCCAGAGCCTCCTTGATTGTTGAGGCCTGCAAGGAAAGTTGTTATTATCCCGATTGCTAGAACAAATATAAAACACGACATTTGCCTTTCACAGTCTCAGTGGGACAAAATGCTGAGTTAATCAGCAGCCTTTAAGAGTGAAACTGAAGAGAGGGTCCCCCCCCCGCCCGCTTTTTAAACAAAGTAATATGCCAGCTAGGGTGAGAACTGTGATTAGCAAAATTTCACACTTTGGGAAGCTGGAGCATTGCTGCAGCATGTCTGATGACTCCAGCTTGCAGCTATTGCTTTGGGATCGCAATAGATGCTGGAACAGATGTAAAATGAAATTTAGGGCTTAATGCCACTTCACACATTATTATATTCTTACAGCTCATAATTCCTGTCTGGGAATACCTGGTTTTAGGTTGTGTACACATTATTAGCTTTATACACAGCTAGATTGTCCTCTCTCTCTCCCCCCCCCCCACCCCACGTGTAGATCAAAGCTGTTCTGGGGAAAGATGCACCAAAATGTTGTATTTCATAAGAAATGACAAGATAGATGTGGACTGTGGTAAAGTCATTTGTAGACTGCATCCCAAAACAGCAGTGGAGGCATGCTGGTTGCAGAGTAAATGGGAGTGTGTGCATGGCCTTAGATGCAGAGTTGGGGTGTGGATAGCTTTGAAGGTAAAAGGCAAGGTAAAGGACCCCTGGACGGTTAAGTCTGGTCAAAGGTGACTACGGGGTTGCAGCGCTCATCTCACTTTCAGGCCAAGGGAGCCAGCATTTGTCCACAGACAGCTTTCCGGGTCATGTGGCCAGCATGACTAAATCGATTCTGGCGCAACGGAGCACTGTGACGGAAATCAGAGTGCACGGAAACACCGTTTACCTTCCTGTCGCTGTGGTACCTATTTATCTATTTGCACTGGCATGCTTTCGAACTGCTATGTTGGCAGGAGCTGGGACAGAATAACGGGAGCTCACTCTGTTGTGGGGATTTGAACCGCCGACCAGATCGGCAAGTCCAAGAGGCTCAGTGGTTTGGACCACAGTGCCACCTGCTTTGAAGGAGACATTATCTGAGAAGAAAAAGAGGTTCTCGAACGAGACTGTATCATGATGACTCTGAGGCTAGTTTCTCTACAGGTTGAGATATCTTTTTTGCACAAATACTGAGGGTCGTTTTTAACACCTTCCTTTGATGCAAGGAAAGGGAGAATGTACAAGTGAGGCAGGTTTTTGTGTGGTGGTGGACCTGGCGACAGCACACTGCATCTTTGAGCAGCTATTGAGGTTCCCAGAGCCCTGACAGGGACCAGTCCTGCACTAACACACAACCCAGCTCCGAATTAATATTTTAGATATCCCACAATGTCCTGGAAAGATGCCACCTCAGAGGCATTATGGGAAATTTAAATGGAGAGGACCTACCAAAGGCTACCTACTGAGGGAGTCCCCTCAAACCAGAAGCAGGCCTTGCATGGATGTTGGGTATGGAAGCAGAATAAACTGATTCCACTCCTGAAACTTATTAAATGATACATGAACTTTGCAAAAATCATGATGTATCTTCTCACCCCATTTAGGGAAAGTACTGGTTATCAACAAGGGAAGCCTGCCAAACCTTGGCTTTCCATAACTTCAGCCACCAAACTAGAACTAACCTTATTTTGCCATACATTTGGACTGTACTGTTTTGTGGTGGGTGCTTGCTGTTGGCTTTATAGTGCTTTGAATTTTTAGTGAGGAAGTCTTATGCTCTATATTTTTGTTTCAAATGTCTTACTGTTGTTTTATTCATTGACTGTTAGCTGCTATGGGTTACTTTGGCAAGAAAAACGGGATATAAATTCCTAAAATAAATGTCAACAACGAAAGCTCCTATTCTCCATTTTTTTCCTTCCTGCAGTGTCTCCCTTTTCTGTTGTTGTCAGTTAGAGGCTAATAGCAAAAACCCATGCATAAACAAATTTATTTATTTATTTGGGAAATGAATGTGACCTGTTGCTGTTGTAATACTGCTGAGGAGTGGACCAGAGACTCATGTGTTCACTGTTTACTTCTCCAGAGAGAATTTCTGCCTCCTTTTTCTCATTTACTTTACCCATGGTTTAGCTTTACAATGTGCATCCATTCCAACCATTGTTTAGAGCAGGGGTCAGCAAACTTTTTCAGCAGGGGGCCGGTCCACTGTCCCTCAGACCTTGTGGAGGGCCGGACTATATTTTGAAAAAAATAATAATGGGCGAATTCCTATGCCCCACAAATAACCCAGAGGTGCATTTTACATAAAAGCACACATTCTACTCATGTAAAAACACGCTGATTCCCGGACCGTCTGTGAGCCAGATTTAGAAGGCTATTGGGTTGGATCCGGCCCCCGGGCCTTAGTTTGCCTACCCATGGTTTAGAGTTACCAGACTTCCTGTCTGAATGAGGTTTAGCTGCAGGTTTGCACAAAAGGCATCCTTTATAGCCCTTCAACACCCCCCACTCATTTGCATAAGGGTTTTGCTTTCAGAGTATGCAAATTTACTGCTGTCGCCCATGCCTAGCAGTGTCCAGGTGACAAAAACGAACTAGGCCAAGTGATCTGCTGCTTTCCTATTTTTGGAAAAGAAATAAATACATTTTCCTTGCTCGGAGATGAAGCAGAGTAGCCGTTAGCTGCAGCCTTCTTGAGCTAGAAGTTTTCGTTGCATTTATTATGTCTCTTGGAAAGTTATCTTCTGTCAGATTCTTGGCTAATGACCTTGCTGAATTCACGGAATGAAAAGGAATAGGCAGAGAAAATGGGTTTGTCTCACCTGGGTGGGGGGAGGGGAAAAGAGAATGTGCTGCGTTTACCACTGTACTCGTCTTTATGGATAGTTAGTGTTGAATGGAGGGTGAAGATCTGTCAGCTTCTCAGGCAAGTAAAAGACACATTTAGAAATAATGACACACAAACGCACATACATGGATATATATATTTCTGACAGTTGATGTACCGTTATTCAGCCTGGGAGTTACCTAGTGAATAAACTATTGAGTTGTTGTTGTTTTAAAAAAAGACAGGTGGAGAATTTCTATTGCTTTTTAAATGTCCATTTGGAGCCAGAGCCTGGAAACCTTTGTCAAAACCTTATCAGAGAGGCAACTAGCAGGGCTCGTGAACCTGGTTGTATAACATTTGCTTGTTTGTTTATTATTAAATTTGTATGCCGCCTTTCATCCCTGGAGGCAGGAACAGAACCACTGAAGCAAAATGCCGCCGCCGCCACCCCAACGCCAAACTCCCTCAAGGATACCATGGTCAGTGGTATCAAAAATGGCCAAGAGGTCAAGAAGAACAAGCAGATTTGCACTCTCTCATTCTGGTCTCCCGACAAATATCATCAGCCAGGGTGACCAAGGAAGTTTCAGTGCCATGACCAAGCCTGAAACTACAGTCGTACCTTGGTAGTTGAACACCTTAGTTGTTGAACAAATCAGCTCCTGAACCCCGCAAACCCGGAAGTGAGTATTCCAGTTTGCAAACATTTTTTGGAAGCCAAACATCCGACGTAACTTCTGATTGGCTGCAGGAAGCTCCTGCAGCCAATCGGAAGCCGCGCCTTGGCTTCCGAACTGTTTTGAACAGACTCCTGGAATGGATTAAATTTGAGAAGCAAGGTACAACTGTACACAGTAATGGATGCAGATATCTAGTCTCCTCCAAGCATGCCTTCCTGAATCTAGACTGCCACCACCCTCTTGAGAACCTTTCTCAGATAAGGGGTTATAAAATATTTTTTAGTGTAAAATAATTTTTAGTGTGGCCCCAACGTTGCCAATAACTGTAATAAAGTGGGTGCTTTTGTGCAGCTGATCATTTGTACTTGAATTACTAAAGAGAGGCTTCCATTGTGTCAGTTTGATTGTTGTTCCACCCCCCCCCCTTTTAACCAAAAAGTAGTATAATTCCATTTGTAGCATTGGACTGCTGCTTTTCTTGCCTAGTCGTGAATTCTCTGGATAGCCTTGGGCAATTTATTCTATCTTCATCTCATTTCCTAGTTTGTAAAATGGAATTATTAATGACCTACCTCACAGAGGTGTTGTGAGGTGGAATGAGAAAGTTGCTTTACAGAATGCTGTACTCTTAAAAGCAAGGTAGGAATCAATAATATAAGATTGTGATTGCCCAATTGTATCTCAAAAAGCAGACATGATACGAAATCAATAAGGACTATCCTGATGCTGTAGTATTAAGTGTAATTTAGAGCTGAAATGAGTATTGGCAACAGTGTGAAAGTTTGCACAATTTTCATTTTGACGCATCCAGATTTTGCCTGTAAAATTTGAATTTTCAGTAACAACTTATTATCTTGAAATTCAAATTGTCTCTTTACTACTTTGATTTTTTCAGGTGTCAACCATTGCCAAAAAAACCTAAGTAGCATTGCTTGCCATCCATCTCATACTAAATAGTGTTCTATTTCAATGAAGTGCAACATTTCTATACTTTTTTTTTAAAGGTTCTCTGGTCAGCGCATGCCACATATTAAATATTACCAAAAACAATTAGATTTATAATGGCAGTATGAAGCATTTGGTCAATATCTGACAGCTAGTCAATGTACAGAAGTCAATTGGGGGGGGGAACAAACTAGTTCGCTTTCATTTATTCTATAAAGGAACTTTGGTGCCTGAAAAAATAAAGAAATGGGAGTTGTGCTTTTCATGGGTAAAACCTAGAACCAATCCCCACCACCCAAAAGATGCTCAGAAGGCAACATATGTTATGTCAGATTTACACTGCAGTATTGTCATGCACACACAGTGTAATCGTTGTCGTCTTGCTGCAATGAAAGGCAGTTAAACCTTAGAAAGATTATGAATGCTGAGGAAAGCGTCATTAACTTTTATTATATCCAGAAGCTAGCAGGCATTTGAGTCTTTAACTTTGTTCTATTATGAAGGAAAGAAACGTGCGCACTGTTAACTTGGACATTTGCTATGGGGCTTTCTCTCACAATGCATATGAGATTTATCAGCTGGGCTCATGCTGTTTAATGAGAACAGACTTCTGCAGCTATCCTGTTCATTGATAGAATACTATAGCGCTCTGTGACGAAGGTATTTGGTGTTAGGCTTATGCTACTTCGCATAGATTTGTTAATTTGCGTGCGTGGTGGGGTAGTATTTTCAGGTCGCGCAAGACTTTATTGCTCTCTGTACGTGCGTGAATATATACTGGAAATAGCACTCACTTTTTCAAAGTAGTATTAAACAGACCTGGGCACCCTGATTGTTCCAGCTGTCTGCTGTATGGTATGTAATTAAAGGGTCATTCTTTTTATATTACTCTGAAATAAACTCCATAATTAGATCATTGCGCAAGTGAAGTTTAAGTGCCTCATTTCTCATTGGGGAACAATAAAATAATTCCAATTGCCGTTAATGTTCTCTCGCCCCTCACAAACATACCTCTTAAATAAATTACACTATTGACCAATATTTAGTGGGTTGTTTTTTAAAAAATTATTCACTCTCCACCGTGTTTTCTCTGCCCACCCACAACCCATTTTAAAATGAGACAGAAATGTTTTCATGTACTGTAATTAAATCTATGGCTGCTTGAGAATAATTCTTTTGGAGATTCATGAGCCTTCCTTCATTGCGCCAAGTTGGATGGAACCTTTGCTTGCTCACTGCGGATCTACCTATAAGAACCGAGTATATAAATCTGAAATATGAAGAACTTCCATTGTGAATATCATCTATTGTGAGCTGTGTGCAAATGCATGTGGATTTGGTATTGCCATCCAAAGTTGTGTCTCCAGATTAAGTCAGGGTTAAGACTGGCTCATAGGAAACTGTCAGGAACCAGGAGTGCTGCAAGGGAACCCTTCCTTATTGGGTACCAATAAACATAATTAGTATAGCATTTTTGGAAGCCTATCTTCCCTTCCATAAATCCTGGTGTAATTGGTATTGAGCTAGCCATTATTTGTAGCCGCCAATGAACCTTGCATCGTCTGGCAAGCCGTACCTTTCTCCCAAGCTTGCAATTTATGCTCTCACCTTGACAGCTTCTGGAAAGCTTCCCACTGCTTGAAAAGTGCAGTAGAAAACAGGTTATCTAGGATAAGGATCCATGTAGTTCTGGGTGTCTTGTTTGCCAGGAGGCTGCCAACTGGATTTGTGGCTATCTGGTCTACTTTCACAGTTGCCTGATGCCACCTTTGCTTTCTGCTATGCCCTTCTGCCTTCTTTTGAGTAATTCTGCCAGGCACATGGGCTTAGCTGTATTGAAACTGACCTTGGCACAAGGCCTCTCTTAGAATTCTATCTGTATTTTGCAGCAAAGTTCGTGAATGTGCTGGATCAAATAACAAGACTCTTATTTCATTCTTTGTTCTATCACTTTTGACAGGGTGCCTCTTTCTGCAAATGTGCCTACGCTCTTTTGTTGCCTGTGTTTCGGGAAGTTTTGTAGCTTTCTTCCACCTCATTTTTGTGTTAAACCATTCTGGACCATAGCACTTCTCACCTTTTAACTTGGCGGGTTACATACAATATAAATGGAGTTTAACTTCATTCCCTTTTTCTCATATATGCTCATGCGCCATCAGGAAACCTACGGCTCAATCTTAAGCATGGCCACTCAGGAAGAAGTACCATTGTGTTCAATGGGACTTAAAAAGGTAAAGGGACCCCTGACCATAGGTCCAGTCGTGGATGACTCTGGGGTTGCGGCGCTCATCTCGCTTTATTGGCCGAGGGAGCCGGCGTACAGCTTCCGGGTCATGTGGCCAGCATGACTGAGCCGCTTCTGGCGAACCAGAGCATAGCACAAAAACGCCGTTTACCTTCCTGCCGGAGCGGTACCTATTTATCTACTTGCACTTTGATGTGCTTTCAAACTGCTAGGTTGGCAGGAGCAGGGACCGAGCAACGGGAGCTCACCCCGTCGTGGTGATTCGAACCACCGACCTTCTGATCGGCAAGTCCTAGGCTCTGTGGTTTAACCCACAGCACCACCCGCGTCCCAAGTAAATGGATATAGGATTGCAGCCCATGAGATAATATCAGATAATCTAGGGTAAAACGTGCACCGCCAACAAATACATGACACTCCATTAAATGTGACAACATGTTGGTCTTGTAGACAGGCATCCCAGTAGACATAGGGCTGCCATATGTCTGGATTTCCCCAGACATTACCGGGACTTCAAAGGCGGAATTGATGTCTGGGGGGAATGTCCGAAAGGTGGTGCTTTGGGTTTTTCCCTCTTGAAATATGGCAACCCAACCCAGTACAGATGTTCAGGATTAGTCTTGACAGATGGACAGGGTCATTCACAGCAGTAGAATAAGAAGAATAAAATTGGAAGTATTTTTGAAGCATGCAACAGTGTCCAGCAGTATTTGCAAATCCAAACACTAACAGAAGGTTGGATGGGGAGGGAGAAGGGAAGAAGAGTAAGTTTCTCAGCCAGGGGTGACCTCTGCCCATAGCTGGCATAATTCCAGCTTTTATGTTAAATCAACATAAAGCTCTGTGTGAGTAGTTTTGATTTATCTGCTTTAAAAACAAAACAAAAACAAAAAGCCCAAATCGTCTTCATGTTGTATGAAGCCATAGGGCACTATGGATAGAGATAAAATGCGTTACTTGCTTAGCGACAAGTTGGCTTTTTTATATAAGCAAAGGGAAGAAGTGGAGCCCGAAACATTCAGCGCTTGTTTATATAGTAAAAATGTATGGAAGGGTAAATGTAGCTAATTATGTTCCAACTGCTCACTGTCTTACATTTTTAAAAATAAATAAATCGGAATGCACTTTCAAAGGGTGGGGCAAAGCCCAGAGTTTGTATTTCCTTCTTATTGCACTATTGCGACATTAGAATACTTTTCCGTGTTTCATGAAGGAATTTTAGTAATGATAAATTAAATTGATAGCACAATCCTTTACATGTCTATTCAGGAGTGACACCCAATGATTCCTATGGGACTTCTTCTCGGGTAAGCATAAATAAGATTGCAGCGGTTAATGCCTTCATCGAATCATAGACTTGGACCACAAGAATCATTTAGTCCAACCCCTTGCAATGCCCAATGTGGGACTCGAATCCAAGACCCTGAGATTAGGAGTCTCATGCTCGACCAACTGAGCAATTCAGGAAGAGCAGCTATGCTCCAAAGGCCTGGATAAGCATTGTTAACAAATACACATGCATATCTCATGGTCATTATAAAGTTAACAAACTTGCAATCCCCCAAGTGTAAGACCACAGGAATCTTCTGATCTTCTGGGATGCATAAGACTGATGTTTTAATGTTGTTTTAATCTTTTGTTGGAAGCCGCCCAGAGTGGCTGGGGAAGAAATCATAAATAATAATAATGCCAACCATTATTATTATTATTATTATTATTATTATTATTATTAGGTTTGTAAGTGTGAACAGGTATTCTGCAACACACAAATTTACAGCAAAGTAAAATAACAGGATTTTACTTTGCTGTTTCACTCCTTCTGAAGCAGAAGTGAGGGAGTTGTGGCCCTGGCCTAGTTTCAAAACCCTGTCCATTTCACAAACTCAATCCACTTTACCCTGGTTCCTCACACACCTCCATCACGCAGTCCTGATAGGTTAACCATGTGGAAATGTGGTCCTTGACAGGCGTGGGGGAGAGAAGAGAGATTCTCCAGTCCTGTTCTAGAGGGACATGTGCAGAGCTATGATGAACTGTTTATGTTAGAAGCCTGTGCTGGTATTGACATCTGTCGTGTTTGCTGCCACTGAGGACAGACCCCTAAGTGAAAGATACAAATGTCTATTTGGTCATTAATAGTGCCACATGCTTTGACTCCCCTATTTGGTCTTGTTCATCAAGAGCATATAAAGTACAGTAAGCCCACAATTTATGCACATCCAGCTTTACATGCTTGGCAAATAAATAAAAAAAAAGGGGGGGGGAGGACGGGCATCTGGGGAAAAATATGTTGGCAATTGCAACCGCTATGGAACCCAATGTGTTTTGACTTTACATGATTTCGGCATTAGATGCCATTCCTGGAATGTAACCCCCACAAAATTTGCAGGTTTACTATGCTGAATATGACTAGGATAGCTCAGCTGGTAAAGCATTAGACTCTTGAGCTCAATGTTGTGGGTTCGAGCCCCACATCGGACAAAAATAAAATAAAATCCTGCATTGCAGGGGGTTGGACTAGATGACCCTCGGGGTCCCTTCCAAATCAACAACTCTACTATTTCCATGAACCAGTTCACCCCAACCCCATCCCCTGAGTGTATCTAAACTCAGTGGGGTGAGAGAGTGAACCATGCCCACTCACAGAATATGAGGCATGAAATAAGCCTATTTGTACATATGGAGATTCCTCTTCACAAGCTCTGTCAACTGCAAAATAAAAATCTAAAATAATGGATTAATCTCATTGGTAGGGCCTAAATCCAAGTATGCTGATTAAACACAGTGTGGATGGGGAGGTGTAACAGATCAAGACTGACTCCAGCGCCCCACTGAATGTAGAATGTGGTTCTGGGCCTGCTTAGGTTGTTTCTTCTACGTTTAAGAACACATGAGATTATTCCTCTGGATCTCTCAGCAACTTAACTGTTTCGACGTACAGTGGTACCATGGTTTACAACCATAAGCCGTTCCGGAGGTCTGGTTGTAAACCAAAACAGGTTGTAACCGAAGGCACGCTTTCGCCAATGGGGCTTCCCCACCCCAATTTGGTTGCAATCCAAAAAAAGGGGACACGCACTTCCGGGCTTGACGGGGTTGTAATCCGAAACGGTTGTAATCCAAAGCGGTTGCAAACCAAGGTACCACTGTATGATTGCTGTATTGTGAACAATTAAGTGGGCGGAATGCATGGAATGCATGCTGAATTCATGTTGAACCCTTGAATCCCTCTGTTTTCCAAATAATCATAATTGTAACAGGCCATTGTGTTGACAGTTCTGCCTTGATAACCGCACAATTGAAGTTATGAAGGGTACAAAGGACAACCCCAAATGTTCCTAAAATAGTCCAGTTTCGATTGTAATATTAAATGATTGGGAAGAGATTTATGGAAGGCAAATTTCCCTTCCCCTCTGCTGCCCAGTGTGCTTGTTCCCACATTGTCCAGGAGAGCCTTCTGAAGTTTCTGAATAGGTAACTTCCCTTCTGACTTATCATAGACCCCAAGCCCCTGTATTTTTCCAGTTTGACACTGAAGAGCGAGTCCTTAAACAAACCTTCCCCTCTGCTACCACTGCTGCTGTGGGAATTTGAAATGGTGCCCCTTTATGTCATGGGTTCGTACGCACTGTACGGATTGCCATTATCCATAACAAGACACATAACAATGACAATCGTTTTAATACTGGCAATGCCTAGGAAAGTTTGCTTCCAGCCGTGCTAGGTTTCTGCTGAGACGGCTCTTGCTTCTGCTGAGACGGGATGATTTCCGCCTTTAGAAAGGCTATTTTGTAAAGATAGTTGTTTTGTACAGCTCACAACCGGGAGGCTGCAGAGGAAGTGTCTTCAGGATTACTGTTTGAGGGCGCCATTGACCTTGTGCGCTGCCCTCCTTCCTCCCCTCTTTCCTATTGTGGGACTTAACTCACAAGCAGTGTCTTTGAGAGAGCAGCTGGTACTTTAAAGGCAATTTGTCATGTAGCTGGGACTTGAAAGATCATTGCAGTTCCTTGATTGGGCTGATAAGTAATTCTCGGTGCACATCTGCAATTCCACAGCTGCTTCCTCCTTACTGGAGTCTTGCTTTCTCAGCCAGTCTGATGGATTTCCTTTCATTCTTGTTGCACCCTTAGTTTTGTCTATTGAGCTTCTTACAGTTGCTGATTTCAGTTGTGAGATTATGGAGGAGAGTGCAAGTTTTGGCCCAAATTGATATTTCTTTACCAGTATTACTATACTCACTGGTTAACATCAAAAAGGATAAATGGATTACCAGTGTCTAACATATTTATCTTTTCCCTTCTCCACCCACACATTTGTTTTTGTCCACATTTTAGAAAACAAAACTGAAGTGCAGGTAAAGTCCCTTTGAAACATTCATGTAAAAAGGGGGGCTCTTTCTTCTCAGAGCATGTATCTGATCTTTTGCAGGGAACTTAAATGCTCTAGCAGTCCCTTTCAGCATTTGTACTCCTCATCTTAGGAATGACCCTGTAAAGTCACACTCTCCTACTTTTTTTTAGTTTAGCCTTTACAAAGTTCTATGAGACTCATAAGATTGCTACAATCACGTTTAAACCCCATGCTAGTCCTTTAAAAATAGGGCTGCCATACGTCCAGAACTTTCCGGACATATCCCGGATTCGTTCTCCAAAAACAACAGCCAGGCAGATTTTTCAGAAATTGCTTAAAATGTCTGGGAAATTCCAGGTGCATGGCAGCCCATATTGGAAGTGTATATTTTCCCCCAAAAAACCTCATAAACTTAGTGTTTGGGGGGGAGATTTTGCAAAAAGAAAAAAGCTCATAAACCTTGGCCAAGGGAAGTGGATCAGAATAAAAATTAACACAGAAATTAGCAAGGCTAATTGCAACCATGAGTTGGGGCATCCTAAACTATTGTGGCAATTGAGATCCCTAGTGGGGGTGCAAGGGGAAAAAAAATCCCCTTTTCACTTAAAACCCCCCACTGATTTCTATACCTTTTCTCACCTGAAAATCAGCAAAATAAATAAATAAATCCCCCAAAGAGAAATACAAAATAAAACACATTCCTTCTCATACTCAGTATGTTTTGTCATTATCTAATTGCTACAGGTTTTATCTAGATTTATAATAAAGGGACCATTAAGTATCTAAGCACAGCCCTAGATTTTACTATGAATTTGTCTGCATATTTTTGCAGCTCTGTTCATAGTGATATGAAGAGACTCCCCCCCCCCCTTATACTAGAAACTGCTCATGTTTCTGTTACTTATTGTTAAGGGAACGCCTTTTTCTTTTATTGGGTAAAAGTAAGAAAAAAGAAGCTCTTGCCACCTACCAACTAAAACCATAATCTGATATTTTTAGTAGATACATCCATGGGTGTAGCTAGGATTTTTGTGAGGGAGGGGGCAGGCCTTTTGTATGGGGAGGCAGAACCTCAGTTAGCTATGTATTTTTATTGATTTTTATTGAGGGGGGCAGCTGCCCCCCCTGGCTATGCCCATGAATACATCTTATATTACTATGTGTTTTAGAAAAAATAGTTCATTAATGGCCATGCTTTTCCTTATAGTGAAAGTTTAATGGCAAACATGTGGCTTGTTAAATGTATATATATGTTTAATTGGAATTTAATATCTCTTTCAGTAATTGCAAGTTTTCGAGGAGCAGTTCCCCATGGCTTATCACTGGAGATTGGAGACACTGTTCAAATACTGGAGAAATGTGATGGTAAGTGTTGACATTAGTACAGAACTGTCTGGTGGGAAGGTTGTCCAAGGTCATTTCACCTCATTACACTGAGGCAGGATCAGTGTGTTTGCTCTAGATGAGTGCCTATTTAATGGGGAAAAAACCAACTTTAATCTTCGATGAGAAAAGGCAACAGAGTTTGGACATGCTGTTGTAACAGGAAACCGCCTACAAAATTAAATGTTTCTAGCCCAAAATATATCAGAATTAGTCCAGTCACCCAGATACTGTGGAGAAATCAACTATGGCCAGTGGGGAAATAATTATTTTATGTACAGTAGGCATTTTCAGTAGCCATGAAAGCAAAATCTAGACACTGCTCCAAATTATAAACAAGTACAGTGGACACTCGGGTTGCAAACGTGATCCGTGCGGGATGCACGTTTGCAACCCGCAGCGGCACGTCTGTGCACATGGAAGTTGCAATTCAGCACTTCTGCGCATGTGCAAAGTGCAATTTAGTGCTTCTGCGCATGCGCAACCGCCGAAACCCGGAAGTAACCCTTTCCGGTACTTCTGGGTTTTGGCGGGTCTGTAACCCAAAAAAATGCAACCTGAAGCATCTGTAACCCGAGGTATGACTATACATTGTCAGTCACCTCCTGCAGAGGTAAGAAAAAATAACACCAAAATCTTTGGGTAAAGCATCTAGTACCGCTCATGTGATACTGGATGCTAAACTGTATTATTCCAAAAATGTGTGCTTGTCAGGAAAAAGGTGTAGCTTTAGAAATGCCATGAGCAGTGCTATTTTTCTAGAAAAAAGGTGCTAGACATCACAAGGAACTAGGGTTGCCATATGTTTGGAACTTCCTGGACATAGCTGGAATTCAAGCAGCAACCCTACCATGAACACTTTCCTTGTTCTCTTATCATGGCAATGGCTCCCACCTGAGAAGTGCCGAAACTAAATTCCTGCGAGTTTTGGCTGAATAAAAGCCCTGGCCATGAGACTAGAGTTCTTTTCTCTCTTGATGTAATGGGTTAAATTTCTGTCTGTTAGACAAAGAAAATATAAATGCATACCCTCTGCTATTTTTCAGATTCTCCTTTTCATACCAGTGCTGAAAGGATATCTATTTATTTATGTGCTGTTGTTTACAACTCTCTGATATTTTTTTAATGGGTGTTAGTTTGTGCTAGTTAAAAACGAGTGGGGGTGGGTGGGTGGAAACTTCAATTGTGAACGTTTTTCTTTCTGCACAAGACCCATTAAAGGGTATGAGATTTGTGTTATGTGTTGCTGCTGACACAATAGCACGCTATGAATCCATCTGCCACTTTTTATTATTGTAGATGACATATGTCAGAGAGTTTTTCAGATAAAATGTAAGTTTACATATCAATTGTTATTTTTTTTCTACAGGCTGGTACAGAGGATTTGCCTTAAAAAACCCCAACCTCAAGGTAAAACCACTTTTGTTGCTCACCTGAAATGCATGTAAAATCACGCTGAAATACTCATACAAATTATAAAGCTGCCGCCACACAAAAAACAAGCTATTTGGCATAACCAAGTAGCAGTAACGTTTAAGGCATAAAAAGGTGGCTGTAGCCTGTGGTAGGCTGATGATAGTAGCAATAGAAAAAAAAAAGAATACACACACACACACACACCTGTATATACCTGAAAGAGCGTCTCCACCCCCATCATTCTGTCCAAACCTTGAGGTCCAGCTCTGAGGGCCTTCTGGCAGTTCCCTCACTGAGGTTACAGGGAACCAGGCAGAGGGCCTTCTTGGTAGTGGCACCCACCCTGTGGAATGCCCTACCATCAGATGTCAAGGAAATAAACAACTACCTGACTTTTAGAAAACATCTGAAGGCAGCCCTGTTTGGTGAAGTTTTTAATGTTTGATATTTTATCGTGTTTTTATCATGGTTTTTAATATTGTATTGAGAGTACCCAGATGGGCAGGATATAAATAAATTATTATTATTATTATTATTATTATTATTGGGCTTGAAGAACGAGGAGGGAACAAAGGCTCTGAAGGGATAGGATCTGTCTCACATGAAGTAGTTTGTCAGGAGGAAATGGAATTGCAGATAATTAATTCAGCAGCTTACCTACTTACCAGCCACTTTGTGTAGTTCAGGGACATAAGAACATAAGAAAAGCCCAGCTGAATCAGACCCAAGACATCCCTGTTCTCACAGTTATTCTCTATTAAACAACCTTCCTAACACACACACTCTCTGAAATGTCAGTGAGGGACAATGGTGGCAGATGCGAAGAGATGAGCAATGTTACGGTGATAGCAGAAGCTTCTCAACCACTGCCCCTGATTCGTAAGTGGACCTGTGAATTTTTCTGACACCTCAGTCCTCACTCTTTACCTGAGTTGCCGGAACCCAACAATAATGCTCTCTTGGACCATTTGAATACATAAAGTTCTACTGTACTGTATTGCCTTCCAACAAGTTTTGCAATAATAATGCAAATGTTTTCCATAGTATGGACCCAGTTTTTCTCTTCAATGATGCATTCATGCCATAATGCATTCATTCTTCCTTCTCCCCCTCTTTGGTGGTCTGTTGCACTTATTTAGCTCCTTTTCTCTTTCAGGGTATCTTCCCATCCAGCTATATTCACTTGAAAAATGCATGTGTTAAGAACAAAGGGTAGGTGGAGATTTTGGGATTTTCTGAAATTTTGGCAAATGCTATAAAACAGCAGTGGGGAAAGGAGAAGGCTGTTGTATGAATTGTGTTGAAAACGGATAAATCTTTCAAAGTGAAGCCCATGGCACCTTAAAGGCCTGGTGTAGATGGGTGGGAAATTGGGAGTGCCCTATGCATTTGTGTAGCCACCATCCTTTTTAACTATGGCGCAGCATCACTTTATTTAAACTAGCCATGCAATCAGAGATATGGGTTTGAAAACTGCGTTAGAGTAACTACGATTAGGGAAAAGAGCAGGGCAAATGTAATTTTGCACCACAGTTAGTTTCCAAAATGAAAGGGAGGTAGAATTTCACATGAATGAGGGGAAGGAGTCTGCAACCTGTTGAGGCACAGTTGGTCTCTTAACCATGATTAGGAGTCACGTTAATCTTTAAACTGTCACAGGACTCTTTTACTTCCTTGCACCAGATGTAACAGAGCTTATTTTGGAGTGCAAATATTATTGGTGGTTAACAATATCAGTCACTGAAAGACTCCAGATGTCATTTTAATTGTGCATTCATAAGATTTGTGCCCATGATGGTATCGGTGTGGTTCTGCATAACCTTCTGTTTTTGGTCCTGCAAAAATTTTCAGGCCAGATATACTGTTTTGTTTCCAATCAGTGCATATCCCATGTCTTCCTACTGAAATCCTATAACGTTTCTAACCACAGATGTTATGGGTTATTTACTTATTTGGACAACTTAAATACCGCTTATATTTAAGCACAACTCTAAGCAGTTTGCAACATAGATTAAAAAGTTTAAATAATGAGCAAATGTTTATATATATATATATATATATATATATTCCACAAAACACAACCAACAACTTCTTTAGTATCCAAAACAAACATGACACATAAAAAATCAGCTACAAAATTGTGCAGGAAATTCATAGTAAACATAGTAAACTATTATCTAAGCACCAGAAAGTAACATATTACAAAGGCCAATAGACTGAACACTATAAATTCCACCCTTTTAAGTAACATGGTTGATATGGTTTTGACCTACTTTAGTTGCAATATAGTGCAACAGTATCCCTCTAGAAGCCAATAAGAGAATAACACTGGCGAAGCAAAACAGAACAACTAATAAAGTGGAATTATGTGTGGATGGTCCAGAATCAGTCAATCAATCAATCAATCAATCAATCAATCACTAAAGCACTATTATTACATCAGTGACCCACTCCAGAATACACCTGCCAAAAACAAAACCATTCTGGAAGAATAACAATAATTAAAACTTCTTAGCAGAGCTTGCATACTGGAAAGACTCTTGGTTATGATGTTTCCACACTGTGGTGTAGACCAAGCAGAATGCTTGATGGTCCATTGCAATGATACTTTGCTGTAGAATTATCACAGAACAGCTTGTTACAGTCAGATTCTCGGAACTCAAAAGTTCTTAGGCATTATAAGCGGAAGGATATAAGCATACAGATTCGGTAATCCCAACCTGTTTTTGTGATCTTAAACTGCTTAGTAAAAGTAATGCCATTTTAATGCTGGATATTGTATTTCTTTTGATGGCAACAGGCAGTTTGAAATGGTTGTTCCCACAGAAGATTCGGTTATCACAGAGATGACGTCAACTTTAAGAGACTGGGGAACGATGTGGAAACAGCTTTATGTGGTAAATGCACCATGTGCCTATTCTGGAAACAATTTTAGGAATAATGCTTATTTTTCTAAAGCAATAAAGTAGTTTTGTTTTATTTTATTATTTAAAAAACAAATCTCAGTATTTAAAAAATGGTAAACCAGTTATTTCATTAAAAATGTTAAAAGCCCTGTGTGTGGTCAGTGAGGTCAGCTTTGACAATGTTGGGGTGGGACAGGGAAAGAGGGTACCTGGATGAAGTTCTCTGATTTTCCCCAAGCTGATGATTGTTGCTGCCAGGCAAAGTGTGGAGATAAGCTGTTGGGTTCTCCATGCAAGGTCATAGTTCAGCAGCCAGAATTGTAAACATAATACTAGTGTGACAATTTAGTTGTGGGTACCATGCAAATCACACCCTTTTATGTATATAAATGCTTGTTCCATAAGGAGACATTTGCATGACAGCTGCTTTCTTGCAAATAGCCCAATTCTTGTTCCATAAGGTGGCCTAACTGTGTAAGTTGCCTCCATAAAAATTGCCCTCATGGTTTAAAGCAGACACACACATTCACCAAAAATAGAACATGGAAATGTCTGTTTCAGCTGAATATGTAGGTAGCTAAATAAGAATAAGAAGTTAAAATTGAAGTCAGTTGGATTAATTTTAGGAGTGAAGGTGAAGACTAGATAACAAAATGTTAGAAGTAAACCTGACCTTTTTTAAAAAAAGTATCTTGCATGTTTGCACTTTCAATTGAGATAAAGCAGATGATTTTTACAAAGAAAGAAGCCTGCTTTGATGCACAAAAGTAGCAGAAAGACTGACCTTGAATTCTTGAAAATAACAGCCTAAACAGTACTTGCACAAAGCTAATCTTACAGATTTAAAGTGAAATCCAATGTACTACCAACATTAGAACGACACAGTGCTGTTGATGACTTTAAAATATTCATTCCAATCCATATGAGAGTCCTTAGACTATAATCCTTCTATTCAATAAAGTTTGTTGGAATGACTAGAGACCATTTCAGACATTTGCCTTGCTTCCTGATAACAGCCTATAAGCAGCAGAAGATATGGGATTGTTGTGTGTTCTTACTATACATAGAAAAATATCACAAGTAACCAATACATATGGGGTGCAGAGAATGGGAACCATCCAGTTTTCATCATCCTTATTCGTGCTATAAAGGGTAGAAGGAAGGTAGTAAGTGGGCAGCTGGCACTTTGGGGTCAAGTTCCTTTCTCTGCATGATGGTAGACATACATGTGGACATGACCAAGCCCAAGTCATTGCTGAGACAGGAGTGCGAACATGCTGGGAATGTGGCCTTGGAGCCACAGCAACCATCCAACAGCTTGACCTCACCCCCCTGAACAAAAGTTTTATATGTCAAGATAAGGAGGCAATTTGGGAGTGTGGAGGAGTTTGAGGGGTAGGCATCAAGCCTATTACAAGACTATACTTTTATGCAGTTACAGAGCAAGATATACAGTCATATCTTGGATCCCGAACACCACTAACCCAGAAGTGAGTGTTCCGGTTTGTGAACGTTCTTTGGAAGCCAAACGTCCGACAGGGCTTCCGTGGCTTCTGATTGGCTGCAGGAGCTTCCTGCAGCCAATCAAAAGCCGTGCTTTGGTTTCCGAACATTTTGGAAGTCAAACCGACTTCCGGAATGCATTCCGTTCGACTTCCAAGGTATGACTGTATATGTATAAGTTTCTGCAAACCGAGGAACAGAATACCCTAGAGAAGCAAAGGTGTTCTTTGTTTTATTTTGCATTTCTTAATCTCTGTACCAAACTTCAGAAGCCTAAGAATTGGTTTTATATATATATTTGACAGAGAAATGAAGGGGATCTCTTCCACCGACTATGGCATATAATGAATGAAATCCTAGACCTCCGACGGCAGGTGCTTGTCGGCCATCTCACCCATGATAGGATGAAGGATGTCAAACGGCACATCACTGCTCGCTTGGACTGGGGCAACGAGTGAGTAAGAGATGATATATAAAACCAATTGCGTTTTCCTCCATTCATTGCATTTATTTATTACAAGGCAATTAAAAGGAAGCAACATGAAGAGCGGGCAGCTTTTACACAGGAAGATTTAAAGGGGGGGTGGGTCCATCACCATTACTGATGCTCGTGAAAAATGTATGTCCTTTTAGCTGCCTTGGGAAAAGAAATGGTCAGTCTCTGGGAAGCCTCTTGTTTAAGTGAAAGGCAGGTCTGCACACAAGAGGGAATCTCTCATCCTGTCCCTTCCACCTGCAGCTTTATGCCTTTCATTTCATCTCCATCCCTGACAGCAGTGGCTTTTCTGCAGTGGAAAACAGAAGATGGGAAACAGTCACACCTTGACTGGAACTTCACTCAAGGGTTTTTCTTTTTTTAGCTTCTGCTTGTTGTCTACGATTTTGTTTATTTATTCTGGCAATTTATACGCTGCTTATTTACAGCCTTCTAAGTGTTGTACAGGCAACTTAACAATGCAATGATAATAATAATAATAAGAAGAAGAAAAAGAAGAAGAAGTATGAAGTGCTGCCTGCTCACCCTGCTGTCATACTTCATCCAGTTAGATGTGTGCTCTCATGTCACTGGAGAGTGCAAATATTCCGTGCAACGGAGGAGGATTGCATAAAGCTTTCCCACCATTTGGTACCTGCCCAGGAGGTTTTGAAAGACCTTCACAACTGTCTCTGTATGTGTATTTACACACATCCCCTAGCAGCATGCAATTCCAGCAAGGGCAAGAGACTCCAGTTCCCCTGGATTAGTGTATGATGGGGCCTCCATAGTGGTGGTGTCCTCAAGCATTATTGTGCATTTACATTTGCAATATTTTTTATTAAAATGCAACAGAAATTCCTGTTCCTCTTCTTCTTCTACTGCTGCCTCCACCCCCACCCCCAATACCATAAAAATAAGCTCCGAAGGGTTAGAGGAGCCTCTGGAGCAGATTTTGGGGGTTTGTGAGGGAGGAGAGGAAACAGAAGCCTATTGCACAAGTGGAACTTCAACTGTACAACCCAATCTCATTAATGCTTCTTCTTGACTGCGATCACAAAACAGCTGAGTGTCTTGCACCAGAATTCAGTTTCATTTGGCCATGGGCACAGCCAGATTGCTTTCTATCTGTACGGACAATCTCAATTTATAAAGGGCAAAATAAAATTCCACAAAGGCAGAAGGAATTCAGAAAACCTTTGCCTTTTGCTCTCATCTGAATATTTGCTTGCAGACATACAGTAAATCAACATGCCGTGTTAAAGTTTTTATAGCAAACAAGCCTTTGTGTTTCTGTGCTTGCTAAACCCGTGCCATATCAAAGCCTTTCACTTCGCTTTTACTAAATGCATAATACCGTCACCTATTTCGGAAATGAAAAATTCATACTGTTATGTGTTGACGCTGAATGTGATCTGAATGTTGCCAGGTAAGACTCCCACTGATCTTGACAGCACCTTGCAGCTCATCTCTATTCTAGACACGATGCTGTAGGAAAAAATAAACACAGTGGGCTTCTCTCATCTCAAAATTATTTGGGACAATGGCAGCAGAGGCTGAAAGCACCCAGGCAGTTGTATTAAAGTTCAGGATTATGTTCTTTCAGGGAACTGATAGGACTAAAGTTTCTTAGGGAAGTTTTTAATGTTTGATATTTTACTGTGATTGATGTTTTAAATTGTTGGAAGCCGCCCAGAGTGGCTGGGGCAACCCAGTCAAATGGGAAGCATCTAAGTATATCATGGTAATGACGACTATGAGAGGTGCCCTCTATCGGGAACCTGTTTTGTGCTTTCTTTGCAAATGAATGGGTGCTTAAGCTGTAAAACAACCGTAAAAGCAACTGGCTCATCCATTCTAAAGATCCAACAAAAAATAAAATATTTACAAACCAAACGTACGCCTGGCCGGACCCATTGTTTCTATGCCATTGTTGTAAGCACTTCTGTATTATCTCCTTCCTGTGTTGTCATCTATGAGGATTGCTTTACTAGGGTTTGTTGCCTTTGCCTGAGCACATAACATGTAAGGGGCTTACATGAGAATCGATCATTTACTGCAATGCACATTAAGCTAGAGAGCAGGCAGAGAGTGAATAGAATATGGAATAGAATATGGGTGGCAGCAGAGTATATGTGGTCATATTTCACAGGGGCTGAGACTGGAGATAAATCCAGATAATAAACCATGCATAGGGATGCTCCTATATGAAAGCAGAAAGTTTTGCGCAGATTTTGCCTCCTCCTAAAAGCTGTTTGCTCACCAGTTGTTTTAGAGGCAAGGCGGCAGGCATCTGTACATATTCCTGGGAGAGCTTTAATCTTCTAAATTAAAGGAGCTGCTTGTACAATTTGCAAACCAAAGATACTTAAGTGTTTCTGATGCATCGCAAGATTAGGCAGGTGAGTTATTCAGATTTATGCCATCTGCTACCTGATTATTTCTTCCTCGGCATTTGTTGCACCAGTTGCAGAACGAAGCCTGGATAAAATAACTGGCACATTCAGAGGCCTTGCAGCCTCCTTTCTCAGTGCAGCCCCTTAGACAGCCTCCCAAATTGGGCCCCTCTAGGAACCTTTTCATGGAGGGCTGTAGCTGGGGAGTAATCCCCAGTGTACTGGAAGACAGAGATCTCCCCTCATGCAATAAGCACATTGTATCCAAGTTTTAGAAACAAGAGCATGGGCAGAAAAAAGATACAGGACAAACAGGGACTGCCTATATCCTGCAGGGTTACAAATAGCTGATAAAGCTTTGAATCTGAATCCCACACCAAAAGCTAAAAAATGTTTCCAAAATGTATATTGTTATGATTTCCGCCCTGGCAGCTATGACCTGATACTCTCCTCCGTTACATATTGTGCTACTTTCTTATAATAAAAGGATAGACTTGTTGAGTTGGAAGGGATCCCGAGGGTCATCTAGTTCAACTAGGGATTTCAACTATTAATGTCTAATGTTATTATTTGACATCTAATGTCCTTGTTTTGACATTTGCAAACCAGTATTTTACATCCAAAATAAGTGTGCTAGATTAGAAAATAATTAAGTGTACGACTGCATGCGAATACTTTGAACATTAGGGTGGGGTATTGTTTAGAGCTGTTTTTTTTGCTGGGGCAATATTTAGTTTTGAATATGCATTTATTATCTGATTTAACGTTGCTGTATTTTGTTGTCAGACTGTTGTTTAACTCTGTTGAATATTTGTTAATATGAAATGTTTTTGTTAGTGCATCGCTTACATGACTACTTAAATTTTCTTAGGTCTTGTAACGGTTGCAGGATTGTGTGAAACGTTTTGATGTTGTGAATCACCTTGATCATGGTTTCCTGTGGGAAATTGGCATTCAAATAAATGATGCTGGCCAACCATTAAAAGCTCTATATAAATGGGATTAATAATAATTGTTTCTAATAATATTGCACTGGATGCATGTTTTGCAATCATGTGGAACAAAGTGCTTATTTATTTATTCATTTCATTTCATTATTTCATTTCATTTCTATACCGCCTGCCTCTTTTGCAGCTGTCAGTGGATAAAAAGAATAAGAGATCCTAACTATGCTTTTAGAAGGTTCTAGCCAATGTCCTTTACCAACCAGACTTTCCATATTCCCTTGCAGACAACTAGGACTTGACTTGGTACCAAGAAAGGAATATGCTATGGTGGATCCAGAGGAGATCAGTATTACAGAGCTGTATAGGCTGGTAAGTAAATTTCCACTTTCCTCCAGTTCTCTAAGCTTGCAATCCTATACACCAGGTATGGGGACCAAACAGAAGTCTCTATGCCTCCTTAACTGACCCTCTGGAATTTTTCAACGCTACATCCATTTCCCCAGGCCGGCCACTTTTCAGTCCTTCTTCACACCCTCCATGAGTGTTTTTGCCTGGTTGGGAGGCTTCCAACCAACTCTCATAATGCCTCTTGCTTTCTTGTAAGCTACCATGTGTTCACTGGAGTAAGGATGGGATATAAAGTAAAAAGGGAGTGAATAAACTGAACCTCACTATTTACTAGACGCATTGATTGGCGAACAAGCTCAGCCAAAACATTTCAATCTCTTTCCAGTATTACCTAATGAAAAATCAGATGTGCATTACTGATGACTGAGGTTAAAAATAAGATCTGGTGGAGAAAAATTATGTTTCAGGCAAGAGAAAGGTAAAAGTAAAGGGACCCCTGACCATTAGGTCCAGTCATGGCCGACTCTGGGGTTGTGGCGCTCATCTCGCTTTATTGGCCGAGGGAGCTGGCTTATAGCTTCTGGGTCATGTGGCCAGCATGACTAAGCCACTTCTGGCGAACCAGAGCAGCGCACAGAAATGCCGTTTACCTTCCCGCTGGAGCGGTACCCATTTATCTACTTGCACTTTGACGTGCTTTCGAACTGCTAAGTTGGCAGGACAGGCACGGGAACGTAGCCTTATTTTCAGCATTAGTCTATGGTATGCTGAATTTTATAGAGTACAAAATTGCAACCTGACTCTGTATTTCTGTTGATGGCCATATGTAGATGGAGCACCGTCATCGCAAGAAAGACACGCCTGTCCCAGCAAGCAGCCACCACCTCTTTGTTCAGATGAAGAGTTTGATGTGTTCCAACTTGGGAGAGGAACTAGAAGTCATCTTCTCACTCTTTGATAGCAAAGAGAACCGACCAATCAGGTAGTTTCATTAAAGAAAGCAAAAATGTTCCTTCATGCATTCTTGTCTTCATTTGGAGAACAAAGAAATTTTGCCTTGCATTTGTTGACTCTTGGGTCTTAGGGAACCCATAAATGTAATCCCGAATTTGTATTTTAATTGTTGTTGTCTAACTTTTTGAATTGGAGTCTGAGCCACTGAACACATTGATCCAGTTGGTATATGAACATAGGTGGCTACTTGTTTTCCTTATTTGAAATGACCAATGATGGATACATGGGGTGATCAACACATGGGTGTTCAGCTCCAATTTTTAACGTGGTTCTATTTCATCTTATTTATCAAGATATTTCTATATCACCATTTGCCATTGTTGCCTCTGGCTACTGTTGATTTGCCATCTAGTTTTCCTTTGCTGCTGCTGCTTCTCCTCCCTTAATCAGTTGCATAATTGATCCCAACAAAGTTGGGAGTTGCATAGCAAGTAAGGTGTCTTTGTGATGTTGTGCAGTTCAATCAGGCTGAATAAATGTCACTACGGGCAAATGAGTGACAGCACTGATTCCAGATTAGTCATCGAGGTGATTGCGACAGGTCAGAGCTCAAAGTGAACAGGATGACATAACAAATGCTAAATACCAATCAGATTTTGCCCTGATGTCACAGAGGGCAGGTGAATTCAGTGTTGGGTTAGAGCAAGTCGGTGATGAATTGTTGTCAAGGCAAGCGATTTTTCAGTGCTGCTGATTTTCATGAATTGCTTTCAGCACAGCCCTGTGCTCACTTTCACTGACATAAATGGAATGTCCTTCTGAAAACATTGTTAGGATTAGCCTTTATTTAGCCACATCTGAATCCAACCGTTACCAGGCATACAGTTTCACTATCTAATCACTCAATGATACAAAGTTTTGCGTTGACGGGGGCTGATTAATTCATTGCAAGCCGTTTACTTTGTATGGCAAGTGCTGCTTAGTTTTATTTAAAACTCACCTGTACATTAATACATCAAAATTTGCTAGATCAGAATTCCTGGAAATAGCAGTTTTGAATAGCTAGCTAACCAAAGTGACTGTTTTCCAGACACTATAAAAACCTGTGAAAATGTCTCTTTCCTTCCTGCCTAGCTATACTTTTCAAAGGTGAAGAAATGTATCACCATTATATGTTATGAAGAGAGAAGAAAAGAGACCAGATTATATGGCACAGAGGTTATTTCCAGAGTGCAGGGCAGCCTATGCTGGCTGGGACTGTTGTGGAAAGCTACTGAGGGACAACAGGTTGGCAAAAGCTCGTGTTGGGAAATCCATAATTCTTGCCAAGCTCTGCTTCCTCTGCATTAAAAGCCATTAGTGGAATTTACGCTGCATTACAGCCACTACCTGCTGAGATTTCCCCCCCCCCCCACCCCCAGATTTGTTTATAATGGATATGTGCTTGTGTGATTTTTGGAAGTAAGACAGAGTCTTTGAGTTGTAAATAAATAAATCACTGGCTGTCTGAAGACAGAATGCCCATTATTAACATATTAGACTAAGCCTCCGTCTCTTATCCATTGTTGCACTCAAAACTACTCAGGATTTAGAACCACGAGGTCTATAAAATAGAATCAAAACCACAGGCATGCTGCCCTAATCCGTTCTTTGTCAAAGCAGTGGCAGTAAGCTTGTTCAGCTTTCTTGTTAACAGCAAACTTTGCCGCTGTATCTTGTTCACTAATCATCCTCCAAACTATTGTAAGGAAACATATTTTACATTTTTTTTAAAATTGTCAGCTTCATATATATATATATATATATATATATATATATATATATATATATAATGTCACAGAATATTTGTAGGAACAAAGCCTAGACTCCAAAAAGCTGCATGGCTGCTCCCAGTTGGATTGTTGATTATTTTCCCTTGAACAGCAGGCTCCAAGACCATATCGCAAACTGCTTTTGAAACTCCCTTAAGCTTCAAAAGGGATTTGCCGTGCAGCAGGGAGGATGCTATTTGAGAAATACAAGACATTAGCTTGGGCATGTGGAACTATTTGTGCTTTTGTTTTGGACTGTGCTCCTCTCACACACAATTCCCAGATAGATTTTTTAACTTCTTAAAAGTGCACCCCAAATTCTGATTTCCCCAGCATGTTAATTTGGTCTGGTTTTTGGAGATATTTCAGGGTGGCTACCTGCGGCAGGCCTCTGAGCTGAACCAGATGAGTTGATGGCAATAATAATAATAATAATAATAATAATAATAATTTCCAGTGTAGCAATCAGTACTTCAGACTTCACTCCTATGCCTACCCACTTCACTGGGCAGATTGACAGATTGTGCCATCCTTGACTAGGATATTTGGGGATACTGTGGTCTATTGTGATTAACAATTCTTAATACAAAAAGTATAAGGAGGCTGTTGAAATTTTAGCCCTCCGTTTTTAATTTAAAAAACAACAAACCTTGCTGACTACACTATTTGTAAGCATTTTTTTTCTTTGGATAATGTTCTTTAAACAATCTGGAAATGCTTTATTGCATGGGTAGGCAAACTAAGGCCTAGGGGGTGGATCCAGCCCAATCACCTTCTAAATCCGGTCTGCAGACGGTCTGGGAACCAGTATGTAGAATGTGCCCTTTTATTTAAAAGGCATCTCTGGGTTATTTGTGGGGCCTGCCTGGTGTTTTTACATGAACAGAATGTGTGTTTTTATTTAAAACACATCTCTGGGTTATTTGTGGGGCATAGGAATTTGTTCATTTTTTCCCTTCAAAATATTGTCCGGCCCCTCACAAGGTCTGAGGGACAGTGGGCCGGCCCCCTGCTGAAAAAGTTTGCTGACCCCTGCTTTATTGTTTTGAGAATTGAGGGAGGAAGCATGCAAAAAAAAATTTTTTTTTATAAAAAGGAAAACAACCTTCACTAATATTGAAAGGAAAAGGTGGCTTAATATATGGTTTCCAAAAGAGACACGAAGCCGTCTAGCCCCAGGCTGTAGTGAAAACCTGTAATTTCATCAGACTGTATTGTGGTCTGCATGGAGACACTTAGCAGCTGGGTCCCTCTGACTGCAGAAAAAGAAAGCAGAGAGACAGATTGTGATTCATGTGAGAACAGCAAATGGGGCTGTTGCCTTCTCCTGTTTAAAGATGCAGGCATATATCACACGGACACAATTTATGGTTTAGTCTTTGACCTACGGAAGAGGGAATGAAATACTTTCTTCTACCACTGGCACAAGTGTAATGGAGCAAATGAAATGCCTCAGCCAGGCCAGTAATGTGCCAGGGAGCTGACAGAAAGCAAATCATGTGTGTGAAGAGCCAGCAAGGATGTGTTGCCACGTGGAAGCCTCTTTTCTTTTTTTGCTGAAGTCACACTGTATTTACAAAGTATTCAGAGAACCTTCAATTAAAGGGGGCAGTTCAAACTTTCGGCAATATTTAATGATGACTTTCTTATTTCAGGAAGCTCGAGTACACGTTGTAGATTCTTTCATTTTAAATTCTCAGGCAGAAATGCTGATTGTATTCGAAGGCATTTGTGCCTCTTCCCAAGTTTGATGGTACAGGGGGGGAAAGATAGCTCAAAGTGATATACTTAGTAAAAAAAAGTTTCTGAAGTGAGGAAATGTGTATATCAAAAGATTAGAAGAGAGGATTTTATGTATCACATTGTATACAGTGGTACCTTGGTTGTTGAATGGCTTGGCTCCCGAACAAATCGGCTCCCAAACGCCGCAAACCCGGAAGTGAGTGTTCCAGTTTGCTAACTTTTTTCGGAAGCTGAACATTCGACATGGCTTCCAATTGAGTGTAGGAAGCTACTGCAGCCAATCGGAAGCTACGCCTTGGTTTAAGAGTGGTCGAACGGACCCCCCAGAACAAATAAAGTTCAACAACCAAGGCACCACTGTATCTGCTTCTTCTTAAAGCAACATAGAAGGTGGATCTGGAGGGATGGAGCAAGCTTGTTTTATCCTGCTATGGAGGTTAGGACCCAAACCAATGGGTTCAAGTTACAAGAAAGGTGATTCCGTCTAAACATCAGAAAGAGCTTTCTGACAGCACTGTTCAACAGTGGAACAGACTCCCATGAGAGGTGGTGGACTCTCCTCCCTTGGAGGTTTTTAAGCATAGGTTGGATGGCCACCTGTCATGTATAAGCTAGTAGAGATTCCTGCTTTGCGGTGGTTGGATCTGATGACCCTCAGGGTCCCTTCGAACCCTACAATTCTATGATTCCATGTGTCTTAGGCTGGATTATTGTTTGCACTACAGCAGGAGCAGAGAGCCTGTGATCCTCCCAATGTTGCTAGACTACAACTCCCATCAATCCCACATGGACAGGGACTGATGGGAGGTGGAACCCAACAACATCTGAAGGATCTGAGGTTCTCCACCTGGGAGTTACACGTAGATGCTGCAGAAATATCATGCAGTGTAGATGGTAGCATGAATTTTGTGGTAATAGGTAGGCATCTGCCCTCAAAACACTCCTGCCATGAGAGTAGAAAGGCCGATGCAGAGGCAATTCATGAAGATGGACAATGGACCATGGACCAGTTTGGGATGAACACTTTTGGCATGACAACTGCAAAGTAGTGCCACTCAGTACTGATGGGGGCACTGCCACTTATGCAAACCAATGCTTGCTAATTATTAAAATAAATGTCTACCTCCTTTGGAGTTAACATTCTTACGAAACACATTTAGCATTTAATGTAACTGCAGTGGTAATTACAATGTAGGTTTATGTGGAACATAACAGTTGCTAATTAATGAGGCTTTTTTACAAGAAAGAAATATTATGCTAATCTTAATAACTACTGCCAAGTCTTTATGCTCCTTAAATCTTGAACACTGCAATCATTTGTAGTGTACATGTGAGGACCGTGAGACCACGGCTGTTTTCAAAGTCCTTTTGATCATAGTGGGAAGTAAGCTAACCATGTGTTGTATGTTGCAGCTGAAATGAATGTGACCCAAATGAACTAGGACTGAATCATGTCCTAAAACAGAGATAGTTCTGCTCATTAGTTCAAATCACACATGAAGATCCAAAGGATATTACACTCTTTTAAGCTCCCCAACTGCTAAGAATAATGGATTCTTCAGATTATCCCACTGATGTCTGAAGGATGCAGCAATGCTTCTGTTTTTCTGTTACAGAGAGTGATGGTTTAATTGAAATGTACATAGTTCATACCCCACAAGTGTCCCAGAAAAACTGGGATATCTTGTTTTTTATTATGAGAAAACAGTGGTCATTTGGGTTGCTGTGATTTCGCAGGATTTCATGATACAATTCTTCCCCCCGCCCTTTTCAGGGCCACAATTTTGTGTAGTGCCATGCCCGAAAAAGTGCTGGGGGGGAGGGAACCATGGTGCGAAATCACAGCAATCAAAATGGCTGCCATTCCCTTGCAACAAAAAACAAGAAGATAGTATCCTGGATTTTGACTTCAAAGTCTTGAAGGATATGCCTAGTCATAAATACATACAGCCCACTGCCCTTCTGGTGGAATTATCTATCTATGAATTAAAAAACCTTCTGTTGTTTTAAATGTGCACCTGCAATGATGTAAGCAAATTATGTGGTCTATGGATTCTTGTGACATTTAGTTCCAACACTTATTGGAATAAACATCTACTATAAAATCCTATGTAGTTTTGAAATACACATATTTTCCCCAGGTAATGTAGATGTTGGCTTTAATAAATTGCTGATATATAAAACATAATCTGACACCAGAACCTATTTTACCATCTGCAATACATTGAGGTAGTTTGACCCTAGCCTTGCTTGAGGGCCCAATTACTGCGTTTCTCAGATAAGACTGATTCTTCAATCAAACCTGCATTGATTTTTTTTTATCAGATCTTCAACAAATTCTGCTTATCTCTGTGCATTCTCAGAAACCCCACAAGAGGCAAAGTCAAGATTACATGGCCATGGAAAAGAATAAAAGTCATTTACCATCTGCAATACATTGTATTTAAAACTATGATTTATTATGTACAATGAATTTTTTAGCATTGCAAGTAGTACATTCTTTGTATACCATCAGCCTTTGCTTCTATTTCAGTTGTATAGGGAGCAGAGCAGACACACAATAAGAAAATGATGTATTTGGAGTCAACTGCTGACTGTGGTTGAAATAGAAATTCCACTTAGATTTTTTGGATGCAGATATTATCAACTAGTAGAGCTTTCAAGTTAAAACATTAAGAATAACATATAATTCTTGTCCATTTTTATTTTATTTTATTCTTTGGTAGATTTACAAAAGAAAAATAAAACAACAACAACACACCTATAAAGAAATTTTAGGAAGAGGCAGGATTAGATGCAGACACACACAAAAAAGACTCCTTGCACTTGGTGGTTGGTGCCTGATGAGCCTGCCAGTTGGCTGAGTTTTATTCAGTTGCAGCAAGTGGAACATAAGAGCCAGAGGAGAGAAAACTGGCATAAGAATATAAATCTAGAAGCAATAATTCAGTGATGAGACCTAGGATTTTAGCTAGTAAATGAATCTGCATAGATTGGGTTTCCCCCCCTTCTCATTGTTAATGCATTCAATGCATTCAATGCAACAACTAGCAACCCATTAAACTCTAAAGGCCTGACTTTAAAGGCTCGATGTTAGCCATTGCTTCTGGAAATTTGCTGTAGTATGGGCAAGGGGTTTCTTGCCTTTTCAAGCAAAATTTTGCTCCCAAGTACTAAAAAATAATTTATGTAATTTCTCCCAAGTAACATGAATTACTAGCTTGGAAATTCCTGGGCACTGTGAAAGATGCTGCCGTGATAAGATTTTCTGCTCTATGTGTGTATTCCAGGTCTGTGTCAATATGATATCAGAGTCCTATTACAGCTGACTGACGGTTCCTGGCTCCTTCAATGTCAGGTTAATCTGCTGCTCTCTGTCAACTTAAACACTGTTTCTTTCATATATCACCTTGCCCGCAAATGCACACAGATATATCATCCATATAGACAGAGAACAAGATTTATTACGGCTGCATCAATGCATTTTCTTCTGTCTCAAAGAACTAACTTTGTTGTTTTAATATATTCCTTTTAATACCTTTTTTGAGCTCTTGCTACTTAAAATTGAAACTTGATTTTTCTTCTCCTAGCTTTATTCTTTTGTTTTGTTTTAGATTAAGCTATTCTGATGCTTAAGGGACGTGGGTGGCACTGTGGGTTAAACCACAGAGCCTAGCACTTGCCGATCAGAAGGTCGGCAGTTCGAATCCCCGTGACAGGGTGAGCTCCCATTGCTCGGTCCCTGCTCCTGCCAACCTAGCAATTCGAAAGCACGTCAAAGTGCAAGTAGATAAATAGGTACCGCTCCTGCGGGAAGGTAAATGGCGTTTCCATTCGCAGCTCTGGTTCACCAGAAGTGGCTTAGTCATGCTGGCCACATGACCTGGAAGCTGTATGCCAGCTCCCTCGGCCAATAAAGTGAGATGAGCACCGCAACCCCAGAGTCGGTCACGACTGGACCTAATGGTCAGAGGTCCTTTACCTTTTACCTTACAGTTTTGGAATAACAAAATGGTGCTTATTCCTAAACATGTTTATAGTCAGGACAGTGGAAGCAAATCTGTTTTCCTCCTGTGTCCGTGATGATGCTATAATTGATGTGAGTTTAAAGTTGCATATGCTCAAAGTGTTTCTTTCATTAGGGTTAGCATACTGTGTGCTTTTGTTGTTGTTGTTTTGCTCTAACATAGCAGGAATGTAAAAGCATTTGTAAAAGCATGAAATGGTGGAGGGCAGGGAGAAAAAGAGAAATGCTAAAAGTTTGTCTCACAGCGGAAGTAAGATCTCCATAAGAGCATTAAGGGTCTAAAATTACCTATCTGCACAAGAGGCATTCAGTTTATTCAGCACTGCTTTGAATGGAGGGAGGAACAGGCTGCTTAACGTTGTTTCAATAGGCCCAGGCCCAGTTGCCTGATGGCTCGGAGGTCTGGGCAGGGTACTATTCCTTCAAGGAAGCAGTTCCCCAGCAAAAGTGGCACATGCTGTGCGGTAAGAGTGGGTCTTGGCTGGAAAATGCCAACACCCTTCCTTGCATACTTTTCTACTCCTCTTGGTAGGTAATATTTTGTGAACTTTGGTAGGCAAACCTTTGGTGAGGTACCCATGCACGCATTCAGCATGAGCTGTAAATAGGTTTAGAGCAGTAAATATGCTTAGAAAAACATATTTAGGGGGAAAAAGAAAGGCAAGTAGTTTCTTGAGCAGCAAGCTCAGTCTCACAGAATGTGTTGCTGGGGAAATAGCACTCTGTGCCGCGGTGGCAAAGAAACAGCAATCAATTTCGAAGGTGGCGTTTTCTCAGCCTTAGCTCTGAAGTTTAGTTTATTAAATTTATTAATTGCTTCCCACAAGCAGTGTAAGCCCTGAAGTGATTTACAGAAATGAAGTAAAATACAGATAATGTAATGTGTAATATGCTGCAGTCTTCCTGATTGGCCCGTGCCTAGGATTTTTTTGTTTTGTTTTTCAAATCCCTGACATGGCAATGAGCCACACAATTAGCATAATGTATAGTTAGGCCACTGGGACGCGGGTGGCACGGTGGATTAAACCACAGAGCCTATCTGGGAGCTTCTCCCCGCTGCCAGCCTCCAAACCACGTCGGGAGACAGCGGGATGGCGCGCAGCTTGTGGGGCTGGCGGTGGGGCTATCCTGAAGCCTGGAGAGCAAGAGGGGTCGGTGTGCACCTACCCCTCTCGCTCTCCAGGCTTCAGCGAAAGCCTGCATTCGCCCCATACGATGCACACACATTTCCCCTTCATTTTTGGAGGGGAAAAAGTGCGTCCTATAGGGCGAAAAATACGGTAAGTTTCAGAACCTCTGATCTATAGCGTGCATGATTAACAAGCACAAATACATCTTTAAACATCTGTACACATGAAATCTTGCTCAATCAGGGTTCCCCTAGACCAGTATTTCTCAACCTTTTTCTGACCGTGGCCCCCTTCCAACCTTATTTCTTTCCTCCCCTGTCCTACCAGTGGAAAGGTAGCTATTTTGTTTGTAAACAGAACATGTTTTATTTATAATTTTTATAATTATATAACTTATATAATTTCACCTGTGGCCCCCTTGGAATATCCTGGGGGGGGCAGTGACAGATTTACATATAAGCCAAACAAGCTATAGCTTAGGGCCCCACTCTCTTGGGGGGCCCCCAAAAAATTTAAAGGGAAAAAAACCTGGATGTACATTTCCAGAATATAAGATAAAAAACAAATAAAATAAAACCTACATACGGCAACCGTGTTTTGTGTTCTGTAGGCTCCTATGATGTAAGTAATGGGCCCCGCCTGCTAGCTTGCTCCCTAAAATATCACTGGTTTGCTCATTTCTATATATAGGGTGCCTACCTTCCTAATGGACTGGTTGCATGGCAACATGTGCAAATGGCTTTAGATACCTATTAGGTCCATAAATTACAATATAGCATATATTCAACACAAAAAACAGTGACAGTTTGTTGTTGACAAAGGACAGCTGGACCAGTAGCTTAGGGCCTCATCAAACCTAAATCCGGCCTGCTGGGGGGTCCCAAGGAGCCATATCCCCCCCCCCCAGTTGAGAAACACTGTCATAAACATATATACAATTTAAAAATAGCTATCTGTTTGTTATTCCTACTTCATATGTTTGCTGAGGAAAGCAGCAACGCACACGTAGCAAACATGTTTGCTGGGTAAAATGTTTAGGTGCCATCCATCAGGCCCTCTTGCCCAAGACGTAGCTGCATATGTCAGGGCTGAGCTTAATTAAACTGATTGGGGAAACTTGTTTGGAAGCTTCTGTTTTGTTTTACTAACTGCAGGTAAGCTATTTCTGGCAGCTCCTCTTCGTAGTTGTCAGCATCTGTAGTGTAAGCAGACATGATTTATAGAGCGTGAAAGAGGAGCTAGGTGGATATGCGATATTCTTTGTCTCAGCTGCTTAGTCAAAAACCTCCTGGTACTTCCTGTCTTTTCTCCCCAAACCACAAAATTGTATTCTGATGCTCTTGTTGGACAGAAAGGGCTCATTCGTTTGGGTTTGACCTACGGGCAGTGGACCATTTTCGTAGTGATTTTTTGCAGGGAATTTGCAGAAATTTGAATATTCTGTTGCATGGGGAAGATGCCTTTCACAAAGGAGATGGAATATAGACCTTAATTGAGATTCATGGAGAAGGGGGAAATATTACAGCTCAAAGCAGTGACCCATATTTTTCATGCCTGATTTATGCTCCAGCAAATTGCAAAGTAGCCTACACCTGCTTTCCTGTTTGCAGTTGACACTTTGAATCCCCTAGTGCGAGGAAGAGTAGCGTGGCATGCTTATCCTTTACATCATAGAATCCCTTTATCGCATGATGTTCTCATATACAATGCATAGGGATGAGGACTGTGTCATAGCCTACCAGCAACCTCAAAACATTTACTGGCCTCACTCTCCTGGCCTCCATGTGTTCAGCATAAAGTGACAACAGTCTGTATATGTAGAGAGTCTGTCATTCCCTACCAACATGGAGATGTTGGAGCCTGGACCAGCAGGCATATTAGATAGTGTCACTGATAAGCTCTGGTGATATTTACTATTCCGAATTTCGGTTTCTGCTTCATTCATTTCATATTCTTCAAAGCAGACACTGGCACCCCAATTCATTCATTAGAAATCATTTAAACAGTAGCCAAAGCAGAAGTGCATTTTTTTGGTGCCAAGTAACAGTTACAAAGGCAGTGGCGTAGCGTGGGGGGTGCAGGGGGGCCCGGCCGCACCGGGCGCAACCTCTGGGGGGGGGGCGCGCTCGCACTCGCAGCTCTCTGCCCCTACCTGGCTCACTCACTCTCTCTCACTGCAGTGCTGGCTGTGCGAATCCGATCCGAGCCGCTGGGTCGCCGCCCACTGTGGAGGGGGTGGGTGCCAGGCGTGCGGTGCGGAGAGAGAGCGAGGGACTATCTGGGGGAGGGACAGTGCAGCGGCCGCCCAGCGCAGCGCTGAGCGCGGGAGAGAACCACACCAGCCCAGACCAGGCAGCAGCAAGAAGAAGCTGGCAGCGGCGACAGGTTAGGGGTTAGGGGGCGCAAATTACTTGCCTTGCCCCGGGTTAGGGGGCGCAAATTACTTGCCTTGCCCCGGGTGCTGACAACCCACGCTACGCCGCTGTACAAAGGGACGCGGGTGGCGCTATGGGTTAAACCACAGAGCCTAGGACTTGCCGATCAGAAGGTCGGCGGTTTGAATCCCTGCGACGGGGTGAACTCCCGTTGCTCGGTCCCTGCTCCTGCCAACTTAGCAGTTTGAAAGCACGTCAAAGTGCAAGTAGATAAATAGGTACTGCTCCGGCGGGAAGGTAAACGGCGTTTCCGTGCGCTGCTCTGGTTCGCCCCAGAAGCAGCTTAGTCATGCTGGCCACATGACCCGGAAGCTGTACGCCGGCTCCCTCGGCCAGTAAAGTGAGATGAGCGCTGCAACCCCAGAGTCAGCCACGACAGGACCTAATGGTCAGGGGTCCCTTTACCTTACTAACAGTTACAAAGTAAAAAGATTTTTATTTTTTTTTGCACCAAAGCATATTGGAAAGAAGTATTTCTTTGTTGCATTATGCCATTGTGTAACCTGAGCCCTTTCCCTCTTGGTGGTTTAGTGTTATGTCAAACCCCAGTTTGCTGTGGTTTATTTGAAACACCTTCAAACTATTGGTTATGTTACAACAAGCCATTGGTAAGATTAACCATAGCTTTGGGTTGGGAGGTAATGCTAAACCATGGTTAATAAAAAAAAAAAAATTCCCATCATGATAAGTCATAATTTGTCTGAGTCCAGTCCCAAGGTAATGTCTTTCCCTGGGGTCATATCCATTGTGAATGCCACTTGTAGAACAGGGCTTCAGTTTGTTTTCCTCCCTTTGCACCACACAAAATATGCTCTGGGGTGTCTGTCCTGACTTCCACTCATGGGTATAATACTTGGACTCTCAGCTTGATTATTACCAAGAGGGGTACAAAACTCTGCATTCAGAATTGTGTGATGGATCTGCAGTTTATTGGATCTGCTGTATGCCAGCCTAGAAGGACCACGCCCATGACCTATTTAGGGTTTATAGGACTGAATCCAGCCCCTTTACCTTCTTTTCAAGCAAATGAATTGGCATAGTTCCAAAACCAGTCAAAATACTGTAAGATTTTCTTTGTTGGCTAAGAGCAAAGGCCCATCTGGTGTATCAGTCAGTGCTCTGTACTAGCCAATCAGAGGTCTATGGAAAGATCTGACAGGTTATGAGGAAGGTAACTAAAACCCAAGCATCTGAAAATCACTTCTTTTTATCATGTGCTGCTCCCTGATACAAATTGTTCCTATTTATTCTAATATCCATTAATATTTCTATTGTCATTCAATCTGTACATTCCTCTTTAGTTGCAAAGCAATAAATTACAGAAGTTAGTCATGCAGTGCATGAAAAAAAATGTTTTCTTCTCTGTGTTGTGAACCTATTGCAAATGTCATTTGATGACCCTGAGATCTACTACTTTGAGATGGAAAACATTTTCTCCTTTGTCCTCCGGACTGTTAATTTTATGAGCTTTTATAAAGCTATGCTCCATCTTCATGACCCATAAACGTAATCTTTCTGTGGTTGAGCAACCCAAACTGCACATCGTACTGAAAACTTAGGTACATTACATGTGCTACTTGGATTTGTAAGTGAAGATTGGATGGATATTTGTAATAGAGAGAGAGAATAAAAATGGCAATGGGATTTATTCATTCTGCTTAGTCTGAATATAATTACTGAATTGTTGCCGGGACTGTAGGAGCTTAATTACAAATTGAAAAATAAATTGCATAAACCTGCTCACAGCAGGTTTCGTTATAAAGAGTGAATGAGGTCAAACATGATAGGGCTGGTTAGATGAAGAATTAGAGCTTCTTAAAGATGCTTCTCCGTGATAATATCCCACAGAGCTATGTTACTCAGACAGCATAACCACATGTGGACGCGGGACTGCACGGGTCTCTTGGTTCCGTGGGATTTTACTTTTATTTTGAAACAGAGTTTAAAAATACAGGCAACAATACACACATACACACACTAATGTGAGATTATGAAAGGAGGTGAAGCACATCTAAACAATTCCACTAGCATAAGGACGTTTAGCTGCACAATGAAGATAAGAATGTGAGAAGAGCCACTGGCCCCGTCTAGTCCAATATCTTGCTCTCCCAGTGGCCGACTGGATGCTTACGGGGTTCCCGCAAGCAGGATCTAAGTGCAACACCACTCTTCCCTCCTGCGGTTTCCAGCAGCTGGTATTTAGAGGGATATTGCCTCCAACAGTGGAGGTAGCCTTCATAGTTAGTAGAATCTGTCCAATTCTCTCTTGTTCTTAAGCCTTTCTCCTGGAAGGAATAAGGAATCCTTTTGTTGACCAGCTTGCATTCATTTCTTCAGGGTTTCTCCCTTCCCTGCCCCCCCACCACCTTTCTTCTTCTGAGTTGGACTGTGTATACCATATTTCACCTGTCACTTGTTTAGGAGCCTAAAGTGACATTGGATGACATTATTGCAAAGGAAATAATTTGTTCTTCCTGCAAATATCTGATTGGGAAAGGTATGGGTGATTCACTTTGGGCAGCTATAGGGAAAACCCAATTTGCTTTGCTTTTGAAGCTTTTTTCAGCGTCAGTATTGTGAGTGCCACATTCGTTAACAAAGACCTCTTAAGGTTGCAGTCCTGTTCTTGCTTACCTTGGATCAATCTACTGTAAACTCAACAGGCTTTATGTCTGAGCAGACTTGCATAGGATTGTACTATAATTTCTTTCAAACAAAATAGGTTTAGAAACTTACCTGCATACCTTCTGTTGTACATGAAATTTCCTATTATTTCAGTTACATGTAACCAAAACTTGGCCTGCTTTAAAAAATAAAAATAGAAAGAGGGACAAGTAGTCATTTTTGCATGATTTGGGATTTTGTTTCTCTGCTGCATTTTTCAGTTGTGGAAACTGAACATCCTGTTTCTTCTCCTACGATCTTACTGCATTCAAAGTAGCAATGAAGGTCTTAGCACTGCAGCACTAGTGAACAGAGAGCTATAAATAATGCTTTGCAGTATTTTAGTATTTTTTACTCTGAATTATGTTTGCTTAGCCTGGCTGTGGGTGGTTTAGAGGAAAAGAAATCATGCTTGCTTGTAGCAACCATATTTGCAAGTGAGAAATTTGATCAGGAAAGGGTTGATATGAGAACCTTACTGCATTGGATTGTGTATTTCCTCTCTCCACTATGCACACACACTTGTTGAAGTGCTGGCTGGTGGAAACATTTCCTGTTGCATTTTGTTGCAGTATAGATTTTCTGTATTGCTGATGCTATTCTTAAAATTATATTGTAACATTAGGCTTTATTAGGCTTCTGTAATTTTATTGCCTCCCCGAATTGTACTGTTGGTTTTTAATGTTGCATCGTGCCTCGGCTGCCTTCAGGCAGAGAGGCTGTCAATTAAATTCCTTAAATGAAAAAAAGGAAGCAGCAGAAGGGGGGGAAAGAGGTATTGGAAGCAAAGCAAAGGTGTTACTAAATTCGACATGGGCTCCGTTCAGAGGTCAAAACATCTTTTGGTAGCATAGAAGCCAACTCCTAGAGGCTATGGGGGCTTTGGCTCCCACAATAAAATATTTGAGGGGGCTGAGCCCCCACAGAGTTGATAAGCATTCCCATTCAAATGGTGCATGTGCACTGCATCATGTGATCAGTTATGTGGGGTAGGGCTTACCTGGATCCCCACAATATTTTATTCAAGTTGGCACCCCTGTTGGGTAGCCTTGTCTTCATGCTGCATCTTTGAAACATAACATGCTGTCAAGAATAAACTGAAGCATATTTGCTCACACACTCGCCCACCAAAACACACAGCTTAGAACTGGTGAAGGCTAACAGAAGCATGCATGCTTACTCTTTCTCCATGCCCTCCTGGGCGGTTGAATCGCTGTTCAGGCTGTGGCCACAAAGATGATCAACTGCACTTCTGTTGTCTTTCCTGCCTTAGAACCATGAACAGGTGCTGGGTGCATGAAAGCTTGCCTCTGCTACTGGCTAGGGGTTGTCATCATCATCATCAATAATAATAATAATAATAATAATAATAATAATAATAATAATAATTTTATTATTTATATATCACCCATCTGACTGGGTTGCCCCAGCCACGCTGGGCGGCTTCTAACAAATACAAAAGCATAATAAAAAATTTCTGATACAGGGCTGCCTTCAGATGTTTTCTATAGGTTGTGTAGTTACACATTTGCTGTGCGGGAAATACTGATGAAATGTCGGTGTTTCCCTTGGCAGTTGTAATGTATGGAGCTGCCTTCAGCAGCCGCAAGTTGGCATGGAAGTCTGTTAACTGATGTTATTTCTGGAGCTGATTCTACTTCTGCGGCTTATCACAACCCCCTTAAGCTGTTCTGTTATCCAGCCATAACTCTCTCCTCAGCATTCTTTTCATCCTCTGTGTCTTGTAATTGGTGTTAATTTGGTGATGTAATCAAGGTTCACATTTGCACTTTAGCAACCCAGCGGGTCAGGGAGCAAGGCAGAACCAGCGATAAAAGACTCAAGGTTGTAGCTGAAGCAAATCAATCATTGATGATAGACAGTGCTTTTCAGAGAACAATATTCATACAGAGTATTATTAGCTTTGCAAAAAAGAAAAGCAATGTAAAGGGGGAGATGTATTGTAGCAATGAAGTGCTTAGATAATAATGTAGATTAAGAATGGTGCAAGATTAGCAACAATCAGTCAGAGTTTAGTATTGCTTGCTCCTATCCTAACCAAAGATTTGGCCTCTTCAGTCCACCTAATTATCAAACATAATTTCTAAGTTTTGCACCATATACTAATTTGCACGTTTTCTAACACAGCTGGCTCATTCATTTGTATCCCAGCTTTCCATAGTAAACCATGCTCAAGGCGACTCACAACAATAACAAAATGTAGCAATATGAGTCATGAACAATAGAGCAATGAAAATAGCTCATATTAATTATATACCATATAATTAAACAATCCACTGGTAATTCATAATAAGGTCTAACAATAAACACACCATGTCACTCAGAAAGAAGCAAAAGTAATGCATATCCACAACTAAAACTTGACGCCAGCATCAAACCTCCCACTTTCCCGAGCAAGAGATGCAGCCTTTGTAGCTGGAGTCTGCCCTTTCAAGGTGACCAGACAAAAACAAGTCACACATACCCTAAAATTTTGGAATAAATGGTTGCCAAGCCAGAGCAGTAGGCCACAGATATTGTGTCCTCAGCTGGGTGAGAGTGCAAGAAGAAGGCAGAAGAGAGCAATGAAAGGAGTCTCTGAATGAACATCCTTTATTCCAATTGGGAACAGAACCAGCATTTTTTTCCCTTTACAACTCTTTCATTACTTACATTCTCTGTTGAGATACAGAAGGCACTCCCTATCCACAGGTGCACCAATTGACATCTCACACATGACATTGCATGGCGTCACATATGGGCCTTGTCAATCCTCTTAAAAAGATGGCACCTCTGCCTATCCATACTTTGTTGAAATAACTGAAGGTATTTTTGTTTTGACAGACTTTCCCAGCTGAATGAAAATGTATTAGCCCCAGCATTGGTACTATTTTTAAACCTATCTTTTGGTGCCTGTTTTCAGTAGCATTTAAAAAATAATTATAGCCTTAATATATGTTTGTAAATCGCCTTGAGAGGAATGTAAAAGGCGATCCATAAATAAATAATAAAAATTATATTTTCTCTGATGATGTTATGGTTCCACAGTTGGTAAGATGCCATTGTCATTATCTTTAGCATCTTCACACATATGATGTTTACTTTAACCCCATCAGGTTTTCATCCCCCAAGATGCCAATTTCTCACATAACTACTGTATCTGTGATCCAGCAACAGTTCCAAGCAGCTTGCCCCAAAAGACTTGTCTTTTTCCAGCATTGTCATCCATTTCAGCCCATCATCGCTGCTCTCACGTTTGCTGAAATTGGCTAAAATTGATGGTTCCTTAGGCCTAGGAAGGACAAGCTTAACAGTTGGTTTTGATTTTCTCTTTAAAATGAGTGGTAAAAAAAATCAAAACATGTTGTTTAGACAGGAGGTGCCAAGTAGATGCGTCGTTATTGCTGTTGCTGAGGAATAAAAGGACAGATTGTGAAGTGAGAGAGAGAGAGAAAGAAAGAAAGAAAGAAAGAAAGAGGGAAAGAGTGCTGTGTTGTCTTGCTGCTAAAACTTATCTTTAACTTTGACATGTTTTGGCCATGAACTATGAATGCTGACTTAAAGGAAATCAAAGCCAGTAAGGGATGCCATACCTATCCCACCCATCTGGTTAGTAAAGGAAACAGTTTTTGAATCATAGAATCATAAAACAGTAGAGCTGGAAAGGACCACAAAGTTCATTTATTCCAACGCACTGCAATGCAGGAATCTTTTGCCCAAAGTGGGGCTTGAACACACATCCCTGAGATTAAAAGTCTCATGGTCTACCGACTGAGCTATCCATCTAGCTTGCTTACTTGCTTGCTTTCTCTCTGTTGTCCAACCTTTACAAAAATGCCACAAAGCCCCAGGGCTTCTTCTCCACATACGCTTGACAGGATTTCAGACGGAGTCCTTCCCAGCCTAAACTGGAGATGCCCAAGACTGAACATCGGACCACCGCTGTGCGTTCCACCACAGAGCTACACCCCTCAAAAGTTATCTGTTTGTTATACATAATCGACTATCCCATGTGCAGTTTCTGCTGCTGAACTGCACCACTTCAGACTGCAAGTGAGGAATGAAATGTTCAGAAATTTCCCTTGCATAAAATGTTTCCACCCACATGCCAAAATCAGCATGGCAAGGAGATGTGTTCTGGTATAGCGTGTTCTCCCTAACAGAGAGCACGTGTTGCGGTTGGGGAACAGGCCGCCCAGCCATGACTAGGCAAATTGATCTGCAACCCTGGCCTTAAGGGTTAATTGGGTTGCTGGGGAATATGGATTGTTACCAATTTGGAGGAGGAGTCAGAAGTTATAAATAGAAGGGCCAGACGTGGGGACGTCCTCTTGGCCGTTTTGCATCGGATCACCCGCCCTCCCTCCCTTTAATAGGGGGGTTTTTTATTAAGTGGATCGCTTGACCTTGCTATGCCTGTCATGGGGTCGTTCGCCTTGGAGCGGGGGCCTGGTAGGAATTTTGCCATCTGGCGGATTGGCTGGTGCCATTTGGTTTTTGCCTACTGCGTAGCAAATCGTCACAACTTGTAAGGTTGGCGGTTAGGCATTGGTTAATTGGTGCTTGGAGGGGTAAGTGCCTACCCCTCCAAATGATGCGGGAAGGGAATTCCGTTAAAGGAATCCAGGGGCTTGTCATTCTTTTCGTCCTTGTCCGTGGAGCCGGACTTGGGCCGTGCAAGCCCCACCGGAACATGAGGGTGAGAAGTGAGGGTCTGTTTCCCGACCTCACTTTCTCATCCAATACTTGTTTCCCACGCTGGCTTCCGGTGGAGTCCGGAAGGGCCAGCTCTGTCCTTGAGGGCCAGGACAGATAGTCATAACCAATGCCTAAGCAACCACTCACAATATTTTTTGTATTTGAATAAAGTTGTGGCCAAAATTATGCCAAAAACCTTAAACAAAAATTGATGTGTGAAGTGTGAAATTATTTGGGGGGTGGCACTGTGGAACTCAACACGCAAATGCTTCTCCCTCCCTAGTATGCTAGTTTTTGTTTGCAAGTCATGCAGAGTTGTTTCCTCCTTTGCCCCAACATGCCAGGGTGTTCAAAAGTTGGATTCCCCACAGGCAGTCTGAAGTGGTGCAGTTCAGTAACAGCTAAATCACATTCCCTGTCTCTAATATGGCAGATGTGCATAGTTATTCTCCCTTTCCCATAAGATGTGAAATTCTAGTTTAGCGGTTAAGCATACTTCTGTAGCATTCTAAGCCCTTTCTTTTCCCGATATTTGCCCAAATAATTGAGTTTCTCATTCCACCTGTACATTGATTTGGAAGACAATTGGGAGAGAGGGGGGGGGGAGAGAATAATACTCTCTAGAACAGGGGTCAGCAACCTAAGGCCCGTGGGCTGGAAGCAGCCCGCAGAGGTCGTTTGGCCGGCCCACAAGCTGCCCCGAAACCGAGCTGCTCACTCACATGCTGCGCTAAATTGCGTCCTCCCTTAAAGAGGGCACGTATTGCGGTGAGACCTGGACAACCAACACCCTGTGTTGTGGGTTGGGTACAACTGGTAAGCCACAACACCCGATTGGTAGGTCCTTCGAAGCAGGTTCGAGGGACCTATTTATGCCCATGCACGTGACCCAGAGCTTCCTCTTTCTGCGCATGCATTCGGAACACCGCCCACCTCTCCCTACTTTTAGGGCTTGTTGCGCTTGACCTTGCTATGCCGTCGTGTGTCGTCTGTTGTTGGGACAGGGGCATGGCAGGAATTTTCCCACTTGGCTGATTGACTGTTGCCATTTGGGTTTCGCCTGCCGTGTAGCAAATCGTCACAACTTGTAAGGTTGCAGATAGGCTCTGGTTCGGGTGATAGGGATGGGAGAACGCTCTCGCGACCCCTATGTGAAGGGGATTCCGTTAAAGGAATCTAGGGACTCAATGGTTTGGTCAACCCCTGAGAGGGGGTTGTGCCTGTGCCTGAGTCCAGGGGGACATTTGGGTGGCGGACTTAGCCCATTCCCGGCTTTCCGCTTATCCAGGTGTTCACCCTTGGCTGACCTATGCTGGTGCCGTGGGTCAGCGCTACCTGCATGGCAGGGAGCTAGTCGAACCAGAGCTTATGCAACCAGTCACTTTCTGTAATCAATAAAGTTGTGGCCTAAATTCTGCCAAAAACCAAACCAAAAATTTGAGTCAAGTGTGAATTTATTTAGGGGGGAGGTTTATGGGTCTGAACACGCAAACCGGCGCAGCGTGGCGTGGGGACTTGCTTCCACGGTGCCAGAAATTGCGTCTGCGCATGCGCAGATGCCAAAAATCACACCTGCACAGACGCAGACGCCAAAAATCGCAGGCATGCACGCTCACGCGCACGCACAATCCAGCCCACGGAGGGATCTCTGTAGGACCGATCTGGCCCAGGCAAGATAAACCTTGCTGATCCCTCCTCTAGAAAGTGAGAGAGATGAACATGGATCAGGTGATAATAAGCTAGAAGTTTGTGACGGGAGATGCAACTTACTACAGGAGTGTTTTCAACAAGTTTTTTCTTTTAAACACACTTTAAAGCAAGCTTGCTAAGTAGGTGGCAGACAATCAGCTAAATATATATTTAAGTGCATGTTTTTAATTTCTTCAACTTGCAGAGGCCTGGGTTTTGTCAGGTGAGGGGGGTTACTGGTGACAGTCTAGAAATGTGCTAGCTGAGATATTTTTAGTACTGTGGCTGATCAGAGTAGGGCTTACATTTGAGAACGTTCAATTAATTTTACAACGCACATGCATAAATTCATAGAAACACATTGCGAAGTAGAGCGCATCATAGGCATTCACAATAACTGCTCTTGATTTTGGTGACAGAGTTGGACAAATGAACATAAAAAGGAAAACACGTCAGGCAAATATCTGAAAAAGTGCTGTTCTTCTAGCCATTCAGCTTTTGATCCAGGAGTGTGATTTAATGCTAGCATGTATCTCAGGGTTTACTGGTCACTATCTTTTCAGCATCTCACCTGCAGAGCCACAAGTTAGATCAGGGGTCAGCATCCTTTTTCAGCTGTGGGCCGGTCCACTGTCCCTCAGACCGTGTGGTGGGCCAGACTATATTTTGAAAAAAAATATATGAACAAATTCCTATGCCCTACAAATAACCCAGAGATGCATTTTAAATAAAAGGACACATTCTACTCATGTAAAAACATGCTGATTCCCAGACTGTCCGCGGGCCGGATTGAGAAGGCGATTGGGCTGCATCTGGCCCCGGACCTTAGGTTGCCTACCCCTGAGTTAGATGGGGAAATTGCTTGTTATGTATGGATCCTCAAAGGCAACATTTACATAATCTTATTTGTTCAAAGTCCCGTTTCAAAGTGCTAGTTTTGACACTAGGTCCATTTCCGTGTGCCACCTCCGAAGGAGGCCCAGAGGATAGTAGTGACAGAACAGGCCCTCTATGGAATGCTTTCCTGAGGGAAGCCCACCAGACACCAACATTGTCATTGTTTCTGTGTGAAGCGGCACTGCTGTAATTCCTGAGAAGCGTTTATGCAGGGTTGGTTTTTTTTTACTGAACTGTGTTCCCCAACAATCAGGATTTAGTGCCTTTTCTTCTGGGCCACCAGCATGTGACTGTGGATTTGCTTCAAGCTTTGGAGACTGAGCTCTTCCATGGTACCACCTTGGCTGCAGTGCCAACCCTGCCACCTGACAGAGTGAGATCACTCCAAGGACCAGTCTCTCTATACCCGAGATGGTTACCAGGCACCCTTGGGCAGCTGCCTGGACTCCAGCAGAGGTGGCCAATGTCCTTGGTGCCCCAACTTCCATTCTTCCCTCACCCCGGCCTCGTGATCTGAGCAGCAACAGGGAGTTGAATCTAGCTGCTGTTTAATGCTGGTGTTGTAGCATAGTTTTGAGGAATCGTGTGCTGTTTGCCCTCTCAAATCTGGAACCAGTTTCTGACTCCTGGCCCTCAGGCCGAGCAACATTTTCCCTGTGAGAGGATCCTGCCGATATAAGATCCTGTTCTTCTATTCCTCCCACATTCTTGCTAAAGGAATTTGGCCTGTATGCCCTGGACTACGCTTCCTGCTTCTGATCTTTGGCTGCTGCTTAGAGAAGTTGACCCTTGCTTGTCCTGGACAGTGTTTTTCACCTCTTGGCCCCTTCAGACTGATGGTCACCTCCCCACAAACTCGGAAACCCAACCGCTTGGGGCTTGATTTCCTGCCAGACGCTGACAGTTACCCCCTCAGCAACAGGAGAATTGAGCTGCATCCGTTTCAGCTTGTTTTAAAGTGAACCACAGCAGCCAAAGTACCCCTGATGCCTGCAAATTTCCTAGTTGGAATATGAGCTGGTGAAATTAAACCTGCAGAACACAGCCTGTGAGAGTGTGATCTTCCTGAATTGCTGCTGGTTCAGCCTTGGAGAAATATATATATATATACACACACACACACAATATACTTGTACTATTAGTCCTTCTATTGTGCTTGCATAGATGTTCTGGTTGCTATTTTCGTCGTTGCACATGGAAGACAGCATATGTGTGGCAGTCGCTCAGCCTTGGCAGAAGCCAAGGAAACAGCTGAAAAAGCTATAGTTAAAAAGGAATGTACGGAGTGATCTCTTATGTATGATGGGATTTGATGGTAAGATGATTGGAAGGTACAGCAAGTGAAAAAGAAAAGCCTTGTGTGGGGAGCCTCTGCTTTTTCTGGGTCTTAATTATTTGATCCTACTGACATTTGTTTTCTGTGGTAGTGGCTAAAATTAGATGTCGGTTTCTTAAAATTGATTCTGTTTATGGCAAAGGTGATGAACAACTGCTGGGCCACGCTAATGCGATGCAGTCTTGTGTGTGGTTTGTCTCTGTTCATTTTGTTTTACAAAGTATACCGGGGCAAGCTTCAAGCTAAAGCAGAGGAATGGGACATCACTCATTTTCCCCCTTTAAAAATTGTATGTGGGTGTGTGTCTCTGTGTGCCCCCCGCCTCAACTGTTTTCTCCCTTCAAGGAAAACCTGAGGAAACTCATATCTTTTCCTATGCAGGATGTGAAGCAGATGGGGCCTTTTTAAGCTGAAAACAGGATGAGGGGAGGTGATTAAAAATCTCCTTCCTCACACCACCCTTGTGTGGGCTTGGCCCTGCCATGAGACAGTGAAGCATTCGCCTCAGGTTGACATATATTGTCTCAGGTTGGCATATTGGGGGGGGGGGGGTGAGCAGCTGCAGTCTCTCTGGCCATTCTTCCAGAGCTCCCTGATCCATCCCCTTTGTGGGAGATTGGGAATTATGTGTGCCACAGAACTTGTCCTACAACCACTAACCTAGCTTTCTGCCGTCGGGTACAGAGAAGGATGCTAACCAATGCTGAAGTAAAATTTTGTGCCAGTACATGGAATGGTGAGGAGGGGGAATCTCCATCCTCACATGTTCCTCAGGTAGCCATTTTTGGGGAGACAGTCCCCTGCTCCTTAATTTGTAGCACCCACAGCTTCATTTTGTAAGATGTAATTTCACAGAACATCACAGGTGGTGTTTTGGCTTCTAGAATGAGGTTAATGTCTCTCTCTCTCTCTCTCTCTCTCTCTCTCACACACACACACACACACACACACGGGACCGCCTCTCCTGGTATGCCCCACAGAGGAACCTACGGTCTGCAAATAAAAATATCCTGAAGGTCCCAGGCCTCAGAGAGGTTAGGCTGGCCTCAACTAGAGCCAGGGCTTTCTCGGCTGAGGCTCCAATCTGGTGGAACGCTCTGTCACAAGAGACTAGGGCCCTGCGGGACCTGACATCTTTCCGCAAGGCCTGCAAGACAGAGTTGTTCCTCCAGGCCTTTGGTCAGGGCCCAGCCTGACTCCCTCCTCTGGCAACCTGCACAGAACTTTGCTTAATGGTTGCCATTAATTTGATTTTAATTAATTTTTATAATGAAATGTTTTAGAATGTTGGATTATTTGATTGTTTGATTATTTGATTGTTGTTAGCCGCCCTGAGCCTGGCTTTGGCTGGGGAGGGCGGGATATAAATAAAATTTATTATTATTATTATTATTATTTGGATGAACAGTAATGTTTTTCTTACAAACTTTGTGATTATGGCCCTTCTGATTGACCTAATATCCTATATGCGCTCATAACTTCTGAAACATTAGCTCTGATGTGTTTCCCATTTGCTAATTTAATTAAAGTACTTTAAAGTGTCTTTAAAGATCACATCTGGCTTCAATTTAAAGTCAACACTTCTTGAAACCATTGCACCATTTCCATGGAATTCTAGATTTTCACTTCAAATAAGCTCTCTTTTGCCACACAGCAAGAAGGTTTAACTTCTTTGCAGCATCAGCTATGAATATTTGAAATGTGTGCTGTGGAAACAGTGACAAAAACATGTTTACTCAGATGTGTTAGATGTATTTTCTCCTTCCCCAAGGTGTCTAAATTGTTTTTAAATATTGCCCATTATATCACATTGCTTCTTTTCTTTTACAGCGAGAGATTTTTCTTAAAATTGAATCGGAATGGTTTGCCAAAATGTCCAGAGAAGCCAGAAAGACATTGTTCTCTTTTTGTGGTGAGTAGGTGTTTATTTTTGTCTGCATTTGATAATTGCAAAAATAAATAAATCAAGACTTCGTTAATGGGATTGCCTCCTTGCTGGTAGCCCAGTTGTAGAAATAGAAAGCATACTACAAAGCACAAAAGAGTGGGCATAACTGTGCAGACTTATCATTCATTTTGTCCAGCATCCTTCCACTGGGTACCAGCAACTGTGCCAAATAGGTATGACAGCCACCTTGATAACTTGAATGTGTGGTTTTTTTCTGTATCTTACTTGCCAAGTCAAAGAAATCTCTTGCAACCCAAGGCTACACAAGTTCAATGGGGCTTCCTTTCTGGGAAGCAGACTTAAAACCACATTTTAAGAAGTAAACCTCATTTGATTTCTGCAGAACTTGAGAGCCAGTCCAATTTAACAGAGAGGGTTAGGGAACTTGGTTATATTGATTGCAAGATGAATATACTCATTCCAAATTTGATGGGCAATCCTTTACTGACTTCCGCTTACCCCATCACCAATGGCATTCCTTATCTTTGAGGCAGTAGAACTTCACATGTTACAGCCCTTTCAATATTTCACGATACGCTTGCCATCTTGAAATACTGTGTCCAGTTCTGAGTGCCACAATTTAGGAAGGATATTGACAAGTTGGAATGTGTTTAGAGGAGGACAACCAAGGTGATCAAGGGTCTGAAAGCCAAAACTTATGAGGAACGGTTGAGGGAGCTGGGTATGTTTAGCCTGGAAAAGAGGAGACAGAGAGGAGATACAATAGGTAAAGGTAAAGGGACCCCTGACCATTAGGTCCAGTCGTAGACGACTCTGGGGTTGTGGCGCTCATCTCGCTTTATTGGCCGAGGGAGCCGGCGTACAGCTTCCGGGTCATGTGGCCAGCATGACTAAGCCGCTTCTGGCGAACCAGAGCAGCACACAGAAACACCGTTTACCTCCCTGCCGGAGCGGTACCTATTTATCTACTTGCACTTTGACGTCCTTTTGAACTGCTAGGTTGGCAGGAGCAGGGACCGAGCAATGGGAGCTCACCCCATCACGGGGATTCGAACCATCGATCTTCTGATTGGCAAGTCCTAGGCTCTGTGGTTTAACCCACAGCGCCACCTGCGCCAAACCTTATGAGGAACGATTGAGGGAGCTGGGTATATTTAGCCTGGAAAAGAGGAGACAGAGAGGAGATACAATAGCCATCTTCATATACCTAAAAGGCTGTGACATGGAGAATGGAGCAAGCTTATTTTCTCCTGCTCCGGAGACTAAGACCCAAACCAATGGATTCATGTTGCAAGAAAGGAGATTCTGGCTAAACATCAGGAGGAACTTTGTGATAGCAAGAGCTGTTCCCACAAGAGGTGGTGCACTCTCTTTCCTTTTCCAAGCAGAGGTTGGATTGCCATCTGCTATGTGTGATCTAGTTGAAATTTCTGCATTGCTGTGGGTTGGACAAGATAACCCTCGGGGTCACTACCAATTCTACAATTCTATGATCATGCATATGTGATGGATGGGACACACACTAGTTTCAAAATCTGCATGGTACTAGCCACAGTTCAACAATGTTCTGATATAAGTACGGTATATGCCATTGATGCTTTTAGGTTTCAATCTTAAACACACACTACTTCCAGTGACACAATGGGACTTATTTCTGAGCAAACATTTCTGTGAGTCAATCAAATACATTGAAGCTATCACCTCCTTGTTTCTTTATTTCCTAGACACAAGTAAACTTAGAAAAAGTATACAGTAATAACACAATAAAAATTAATAATTGTAGACTGTTCTGATTCTCTACAGGACTTGGGAAGCAGTGAGCTCAGGAAAGACATCTACATCACTGTGCACATTATACGGATTGGTATGTACACTTGTTTCCCCAAAACCTTTACGTAAGAAGATGTTAGATAATGTGATAATTTCAGGCTGCGTGTTTTCACTGTGCAGTGATGGTTATCCTTATTGTCACTGCTGCTGGGCCACCACTTAGTACTCGGGATGCCTTACATTGAAATATTAATAATACTTTCAGACAGGGTTCTTCTCGTGTAATAATGCTCAACTGCGGTTTAGGGCCATGGTTCTTTAGCATTACAAGAATGAGCTGCAATGAGCTTTGCATATGACTTCTCCCTTCCTCCCCGCTCCTCCTCCAGTGAGGCCACAGTAAAGAGATAAGAAGCTTCCACTTTCGTTTTATAGATCACCCTTAGTTTAATATGTCTTACAAGCAGTCCTTTTTTCTGGGGGGACGCAGGGGTACACATACCCCTAAACATTTTGTGAATCTAAGTTCGGCCTCATTGAGGGGCAGTAGTTCAATATGAGTAGGAAAATGATAGTACCCCTAAACATTTTTTTTTTTAGGAAAAAAAGCACTGCATACAAGCCTTAGCCTATGCTTAAGTTTCAACTAATTTCAGCCAACTATGGTTAGTTGAAACACAATGAACTACAATTTGAAGTTGGTTTGTTTCTACTAACCCTAGTTAAGATTTACCACAGTTTGTTGGGGCTGGAAAAACCAGTGTTAACATTATGTGTGAGCTAGACCAGAAACAATCTCCAAGCTACTTTAGGTATGAACTAGATAAGCATTTTGTGGTAAAATTGAGATGAGAGAGAGAGAAATTGATGTATTTATTTTAGATATGTCTACAGTGGCTTTTGGTTTTAAAAGCTCTTTAAAAGCAAAAAAAAAAAAAAAGAAGAAAAAAAAAGGACAATAAATGTAACAAACAAACAAAAAATCACCAGAAAAAAAGCTACATATCTGGGAGGAAGATTCTAATTTACACTTCTCTCTGACATGCCATTTTTCTGTGTGAAGGGATATTCTTTCATGAGAACACTAAAGAAAAAAAAATCCTGTTTGCCATCTGAAGTGATGGATCTACAAGATAAATTATTTATCTAGACTAGGTTTTGGAAGTAGGAGGAGGGGAAAGACACACTGATCGAAATTAACAATGGATCTCATAAAATTGCTTGGGAAATGGCCACCAAGCAGCCAGCCTTATTGGTCTTCTGCCCACACAAAATAATTTTCCTACGCTTCACAGATAATTTTCCTTATGGAAAAAGGCACATTACACCATGTGCCAACTGTAATGTGTGGGAAATGTGCACATTTGTACAGTGGTACCTCAGGTTACAAACACTTCGGGTTGCAGACTCCGCTAACCTGGAAGTTGTACCTCGGGTTAAGAACTTTACCTCAGGATGAGAACAGAAATCATGTGGCGGCGGCGCAGTGGCAGCAGGAGACCCCATTAGCTAAAGTGGTACCTCAGGTTAAGAACAGTTTCAGGTTAAGAATGGACCTCCGGAACAAATTACCGGTAAGTTCATAACCAGAGGTACCACTGTATTTTGTCTCACACATATGTAGGAAATAATTTTGTGTATGCTGGCAGTTCTGTGACTGAACTTATCAGTATGACATATTTTTTGCTGCCTGATACCTGGACCTTGTTTTATTATTATTTTATTTTAAAAGCACTGGGTCATAGTATGTGATGATTTTTAAATAGCTGCCACCAGCTGACACTGGTGAACTTCTGAGAGAGAGAGAGAGAGAGAGAGAGAGAGAGAGAGAGAGAGAGAAGGATGAGGAGAATAATGGAATCAGGCTTATTAACAGGCATGGGGAGTCTGGATCTCTCAATTCCTCCTTTGCCAGCTATTGTTACCTTTATTGTGCCTTCCTTGGTTCCTGAAATTGCCCTTTTTCTGGTAACACCAGTCTATCTTGCATATGTGGGTGTGTGCATGAATAAAAACATTTATTTCCTTCTTAGAACAGTTTATCATATGGTTAACATTATTCTAGACAAATCTGATTTAATCCAAATACAATGTTAAGGTAGTGTAGAAGAGAAGAGTGGTTAATCTCCTTATTTAAAGAAGCTGTCATATGGATTTCATTGAGTTAACTCCAGTAATCTTCACCTATCATCCACAGTGGCTGCTTTCTCCTCCTCCTCCTCCTCCTCCTCCTCCTCCTTCTCCTCACCTCTAGGCAATTCGGCATTTTATGCCTTCCATTTTGAAATGCTGAATGTATCTTTATCTATTCTTGACTGCTGTTGAGCATACTATATCTGGGGCAATGCATATGTCGAAAATTGTCTGACTTTGGTGAATGATACAGTATTAGAGTTCCATTATTGAACCTTGCAAATGTCATGCAATAAGACAGGTGCAAATACTCCAGCAGGAACCCCAACTCACTAATGTGTTCCTAGCTGCTGTTATTTGTGCCACTACTGTCCCAGTTGCATGCCCCTTCCTATACTGCTGAACATGTGTCTACATATGTAGAAACATTAGAGAGCTAGTGTGGAATAGAGGTCAGAGTGCTCAACTTCGGTCAAGGAGAAGCTGAAATGCCCATTCAGCCACAAAGCTTGCTGGGTGTCCTTGGGTCTCTCTCTCTCTCTCTCTCTCTCTCTCTCTCTCTCTTTCTCTCTTTCAGCCTAGCACACCTAATATAGAGTGGTTGGGAGGATAAAGGAGGGGACTATGTATGCCACCCTTTGAAAAAATGGTAGGATAAAAATAAATGTTGAATGATTAGATAGAAAATAATGGGGGAAAAGAGAGTCATGCCTTCAACCCGAGGAACACTAGTGGCAGCAGTGGCAATATTTTGAATTGAAAGTAGAATAAATTCAGATAGCCACTTTCCCGATCACAAGCTCAATTCTCCATAGGTAGCTTGCTGTGGAAACTCATCTGGATCCTGATATTTTGAATGCTTCAGGTTGGGGTGTGATTGGGCTCCAACATGCATCAAACAACAGGAATCAAATATTTAGTCTATTGAACCAGTATAAGCCAATGATTGAACCGCTTACTATTCCCCCCAAAAAACAGATTATCATGGATGCTCCGCTAGAAGGGCTTCAGGAAGTAAACTTGTTGTACAAAATAACCTGTTCAAATCCAAAATAACCTAGCGCAAATATCATCCGTCAGCCAAGGAGCTAAGGGCTGTTCGGTTGTTTATGCGATCTGTTATTAGCCAACTTGAGAATGATTTGATCAAAAGCAGGATATAAATCTAAACAAACACACATATTTAAGATTTTAGAAATGCTGCCTATGAATGTTAAACCAAAGACTTAGTATTCTCCTCACCTCATTTTCTGTTTAAGCTGCATCTGCTCAGCCACTGATGGCTTCTGATCTTGCAAAGCCTAGAATAGACTGCTGTGTGTTTTTCATTTCACCGCAGTCAGGCCCCAGTGCAGGTTTTTAAGGGCAGGCAGCACAGCTTATTTTAACACAAAGAAGAAGTGACAGGCAGAAGAAGCAAGCAACAGTGTAGATTGTTGGGAATAATGTGCCTTTTGTCACCACATAAATTAAACATATAGCTCATGTGGATTTATGAGAGAGCGGGAGAGAGAGCAATCACACAAACTGTTGAAAATTTGTCAAAACAGTAGTAATCCAGATTGAAGTGCAACTTTTGTGAACACATGGTTGAAAGTCAGTATTTGTCTCCATATGCTCTTTAACAATTAAATAGTTTTTGCTTAAATCTTCATTTGTAGTCCTGGTAATCTTTCGTCTTTTTATCCATTATCATCATTGTCTTCCACATTCTCATGTTCCAGCTGAGGCAGAAACTTGTGGGTACCAGGTAGGCTTCAGAAAGTCAGCTAGGCTGACAGAGAGAACATGCAACAATAGGTAATAAATTCAGATTCTGGCTAGCCAGGTTGAAGTAGGAAGTGGAACAGTGTAGTACTCTCTGTGATAAACTGTGCAGCACCATGGATAGCTCCATGTCTGCCAGAAACTTTGCTCTGACGAAGCCCAACTCCTAGACTGAGTCAAACTATTCCTTGCCCTATGTAGCACAGCTATGCCTCTTACTTTTCTTAGATTAAGTACAGCTACAAGGAGAGCCCAGTTATCAGAATCACAGCATGTAGATGGTGAAAGTCTGTCCCTTATCTCGCTCTCTGTGAGCTCCCTTAATATGACCACCCTCACATGACTATGATATAGCTAAAAAATTGGTTCCAGTTGGGACTCATCCTCCCCCAGCCTTGATATTTGGTTGGTCATGGCTAGGGGAAGAAAGGGATATATTTTGCTTCTCCACACACTGTGATCCAAATAAAAATTGCCCCCACCCCTGCAGCGGGAGCTATTTTAACAAAAGCCAAAGACATAGCTGTTTTGGGCTATGCATTAAGCATAACATTTAGTTAAACTGTCAGATGATCCTGACTAGGCCTGAAGTGTCTGGACAAACTCTGCTCAACTGGAGTTGCAAGGAGTCCAAAGGAAGGTGCGTTGACACACACACACACACACACACACACATATGTGTGTGTGTGTGTGTGTGTGTGTGTGTGTGTATTTGCACCCTCAGATGTGTTCTTCTAGGAGTCAGGTGAGATATCTGAGCCAGACTGGGCATCCAGGTTTTGAACCTCTGGCATGGATTCCTTTACTTGGATGCCATTATTAGACAATTCTTTGGGGACTGCATTGTGAGTGCTTCTTGAATAAGACAAATGGAACTTAGAGTGCTCTGCCAACCTATGGTTTAATGACAGCAGATTGAATATTTACCACCCTTTCATTGCAGTTGGTATTTGGGGGTGGGAAGGTTTGCCCAGCTGTAATCCAATAACATTATTAAATTAAATGCTGATGTTGGCAGATATATCCTCCTCCTTCTCCTGTGCACGTCTGGAAAGATGCTATTTTGTGGCTCATGCATCTTGTTTTATGTTTTGTTTGACAGGCCGAATGGGAGCTGGTGAAAAGAAAAATGCTTGCAATGTACAGTACCGACGACCTTTTGGTTGTGCAGTCCTCAGCATAGCGGATCTGTTGGCAGGAGACACAAAAGATGATCTTATTCTGAAAGTATACATGTAAGGAAATTTAAATCTGAAGTACATTAAAATAGTCCATGGGAAGAAATTGTGAGGTCAAATTTTGTCATAGAAATTTAATCTGATGTTTTCCCTCCAAAAAGGGTTTGACTTTCAAGTTAAATGTACAGATCCACATTTCATTGTACATTCAGATTAAACCATTATAGCCTATTGCGCACAGATACATTATCTGAGTCTTAATATCAGTCAGTTATTAATGGCTATTTTCAGCCTCAGCTCCATTCTCTGACCTGATCAAGAAATCTACCACACAGTCTATTGCAGTTAATACAATAAAGACTTCTGTGAAAATTTAAAGAACAATAAGATCATGCAAAGGAGGATGTTACCTTATGAAAACTTGCTCTGAGTAAAGGTGTGGATTTAAAAGATGACACAAGAATCTTTTTTGCAGCAGCAGACTTTTTGATTTATAGAATTGTAGAATTGGAAGAACCATCCAAGCCCAACCCTCTAAAAAGCTTGGAGCTGTTCTTCATACTGCTTCTGCTAACCCTTCATAAGTCAAAATATCAAAATAGAATATCCTTGACTGAGCATATGTTCCTACACATCACTTGAAGGGCTCTCCCAGTCTTTTGCCACCTGTATTCCTGGTAGTTTAGTTGCTACTATATTCTAATATTTTCGAGCAAATTAGCAGGATACTGAGTAGCCATGAAAATTTGATCAGGTCGAACTAGCTGCACATCAAGAGAGCAAGAAAGCAGACCAGAACCATACTATGTGGCTTGTTGACCTCTACTAGACTCTAGTCCTTGGTTAGCCATTCTCTGGGCAGGTTGTTGCTAGCACTTAACCATGGAACAAGGCTCCACAGAAACACCTATCAGAAATTTGCATGGCACTTGCTAACAGCTTCATATTTCACACAACTTTCTAAGCTGCCCAGTATCTGCTCTTATCTTGCTTCTTCTTCACTGACCCACAGATTATTTTCCAGCAATTTTGGACTAGCAGTTTCAACCATAAAGCAACATTATATTTTGATGCAGTGGTGCCTAACAACACAGTACTGTTGTTAGATTCACACACAGTCTGTCAAGGCTAGTGGCTGCAAGAAGCCAGACATTTTAACAAAGTGAGTAGCTCAGCAGCAGGGCACACAGGCTGCATGCAGAAGATCCAAGATTTCATCTCTGCTTGTCCAGCAACAGCCAGAAATGTCCCTTGGAAACTCTGGAAAGCCCATGGCCACTACAGCAAACGGCGCTGAGCAAGATGTACCAATGGGTCCTTCCAATATGCCTCCATGTCTTTGTGTCCATAACATGCAGATTTAAAAAAAATATATATATTATTAAAGCATCTATTCGAAAGTTACAATATAGCTTTGTCCACTGCTATAATATCGCAGAATGATCACTCCAATCCCATTGGAGCTGTTTAGTAAATAAAGTGTAAGTTGTATTTTTGACCCAGTGGTATTATTTAGTTTCTTGGAAGCAGTGAAAAAGTATGTTTCACTCTCCTCTGACTTTGGACTTGAAAGTGTGAAATAATATTTTGGGAAATAATGTGAGGGCACAGACTGCGATGTTATCAGCTGTACTCACTGGGGACTTCTGCTACTTTCAGGGTTAGTTCTTGGATTATGAATCACCTCAGTGGCTCAAGGTCAATCCTTCACTGGACTCTTTCCCCCCATATTATAGCTGCTGGAAGCAATGGTTGTGAGAGCAATTTAGTGTGATGGAGCAATGGCAGAATAGCTTTTATTTTCTTTAATTTTCTGACAGTTCAGCCGAAAGTGTTCTCTGCTGGATTCCTCAGCAGTAGGCAGGTTGACTTGCCAATTTTGTTCTCCTTTGAGAATAGGACTGTTTATGTGTGTGTTTTAAAAATGCAGGACAACACATAAAAAAAAGGATTCTGGCTTCCTTTAAATAACAAATACATCTTAAAATAATTGCTGAATTATGGGATTTGAGCATTTTGTTTCTGCTTCTATTGAAAAAGTTTCTTGCGTGGAATTGGTACTCATGGCTCCCTCTCTAGTGGCTTCCCATTTTGAGTGTGGCCACTTCAAAGAAATTGCTTTGTGGTATAATTTTCTTTGACCTTTAGTTTCAAACAATCTATACACAGTGGCCAGTCACAATTATCTGTAAGTCATCTAGGGGGAAAGCCAGCTTGGGTGGTTTACCCCCTAGACGACTTGAGTAAGAGGCTCACAGTTTAGAGCTCATGGTCTCTAACTGCTCAGCAGGTATTCCTAAGGTGCCATTATCTGTGCAATAGAATGTGAGCAGGCTGCCATGTGTAATTCTCCATAGTGGCCCAGTGGGCACTGTTGCTCATTAAAATGATGGGCACCCAGTCACCACAGGTCATGCTGTTTCATGCCACTGCTCGTAAGCCTATTGGGGTGTGCACTGACTGATGTTGGGGAGCTGCTAATGTTGGAAAGAACCCATCGGATGGTACTTGGCTGGGGTGATGGTGTCCAACCTGGAGCTATCCCTAGATGCGTTACTTAGAGTTCTGTGTATATAGCACTCTTTTTGAGCAATTCACAGAAAGCTCCAGATACTGTCCTGGCCCACCCCAGCTAAGGAAGGCACATATCTGATAGTTAAGTCTTCACTGACCAACAAGAAGCACTTACATCAACTCCCAGATGCCTGATGTCAGGGACTGGCTGGACGAAGAGGAGTGGTGGGAGGCACCAGCCGGGACCCCCCAAGGGAAATCCCAGAGGAAGAAGACTCAGAGGCAGGGGATTGTGGTGGGACCCTGAGGAGAGGTCAGAGGGAGGAGATTGGGAGGAGGAGGAGGAGGAGCTGGATTCTGATGGGGCAACAGGGTTTGGTGAGCAGGGAGAGTCTGTGACATGCAGCTGTTCAGACTCTGAGGCTGAAGCAGAGGAGGCTGCTGCAGACTCCAAGGACTCTCCCTCACCTCCTGGTCTCCAAGAATGTGCAGAGTAATGAGAAGAGCAGACCAGAGATGCACAGATGCATTTTGAGATTGCTTGGGAAGCCTCCTTTTTTTAAGGAGAAGCCTTAGAAAGGGTGGAAGTCAGGGACCTTCAGTCCGGGCAACTGCTTTATAGGGGCAAGACCTACTGGGAAGGGTTGCTGAGTTGTATGCCATTTCCTTGAATAAAAAATTAACTTCATTGACGCTACCTCTTTGTGCTGACCTGCATCTGACTCCAGCCGCCCTCCCCACACTTCTAGCCACTAGATATCTGTCCCTCAGACCTGCGCTCTGTGGGTCAGTTGCAGCAACAGTGAGACCTCGCCCCCTGCCGGCTTCTATACCTTCCCTTGATGTGTTGTGCACCCACAACCTGAGATTTTTCCTGCACGGAGGTTACTACTGCTCTTCCTGCCTTGAGCCTCTCCTGGTTCTAGGAGACAGCGGGGCAGGGGAAGGTGGGGAGATTACTGATCTGCCTGTTGCCAGAACAGCCTTTCCTCCCGCCACATCCTGAGTGCCTCCCTCCTTCCCCTGCCTTAGCTCTTGACTTGTGGGCTGTGCCACACCCCATACATTGCTGGTCCCCTCTCCTGGGTCACTCCCCTGATCCCCTCCCTCCCTGCCCCCAACACTCTTCGGAGCCCATAACAGATACGCATTGACATTGTTGCATTTCACAGTTGGTAGCGTTGGATGAGAGATACAATCCTGCCTTGGGCGATAGACCCTCTGAATTTGTTAACTAGGGAAAACATGTATCCTATTGGGGTTTTAAAACACTACTCCTTTTACAGGTGTAACACGGAAAGTGACTGGTTTCAGATCCATGAGAACATCATCAAGAAGCTAAACGCTCGTTATAACCTTACAGGATCTAATGCTGGTAAGTCATCTAGCTGATTTTCTTCTGCAAAATTTGAAGAGTCAGTATGGTGTAGCAGGTAGTATTTTAGTTTTCGGCGCGGCAGAAAACCTGGTATCAATTCCTGCTTAACTTCTAAGCTTTCTTGGTAGCATTTTGGTCCAGTCCTGAGACCCATGACATTTAATTGATTCCCCCCCCCCCCCAATGTGGATAGGCTTGCCATCTTAGGCTGGTCACCATCTTTCAGCAGATGTTGCCCATACATTAGCAAACAATTTTGTTTTTGCAACCATGAGGTCTGAAAATTTGCTTTTTATTTTAAAAACTGAAGGCAGAGCTTTTCAGAGAAAAATCTTCCTCTCATGAAATCGCATCATTCTCATAGCCTTCCATACAATTTTTGCCAGTGAATAGATAATGTATAAGTAGTCGTGCTAATTTAAATGCAGCTAATCACAAAGAAACAGTTTAAGAAAAGAGACTCAACTAGCGCCATCAATCATATGCAATTTTTGATGTGTGTTTTCAGCAGTGCCTCACAGCATTAGCGGTCTTATCTCTGTGCACGACATTTTGATGGGCCTTGTGATAACGGTGATTTGCTGCAGAGCACATTTTAATGTAAGGTGAATTTGCCGTTTTAAATTCATGATGCAGCGAAACCCTGGTGACATGGGAGATTTGAAAGAGTTGATGTAATGGGAAAGTCAGCATGCTGCAGTCTAAATTAAAAAGTGGTAGGGTCATGGTGTGTGCATTGCATTTAAACTTTATTGCTTTATATTGCCCTGGCCTAAAAGAGTACTTCTTAGTCTTAATTATCCCAAAGTCATAGAGGCTGTTGTTGCATATGTTTGGGCAAGATATGTGAATTTTTTCATGCTGCTGACTTGCAAATGAGTAAGCACAAGTTCAGTGAATGAGGTTTAGATACTTTTACAGATATATCGTATTTTTCGCTCTATAAGACGCACCAGACCACAAGACGCGCCTAGTTTTTGGAGGAAGAAAACAAGAAAAAAAATATTCTGAATCTCAGAAGCCAGAACAGCAAGAGGGATCGCTGCGCAGTGAAAGCAATCCCTCTTGCTGTTCTGGTTTCTGGGATAGCTGCGCAGCCTGCATTCGCTCCATAAGATGCACACACATTTCCCCTTACTTTTTAGGAGGGAAAAAGTGAGTCTTATACAGCAAAAAATACGGTATTTAGAGATGCAGTTATTACACTAAGAAACCATGCATGTGTGTGTATTCTCCCATGAGACAAATGATGCTTAATTTAAGCCAGAATGTTGTCTTATCCTGGTTTATGTAGTAGCTGTAATGTTAGTGAATTACAAGCTTTAAGTAATTCCATACCCAAGTGATCCATTTGGGGCTTTTTACTAGAAATTTGAAGCGTGTGAAGATTTATTTTATTTTTTAAATCATTTTGGAAAATGCTGCATCAGAGGTCCACGAACAACTAATTTACAACTTATATCCCTCATGCAAACTTCTATGAGTGCATGATGCAGCCCAGAGGAATTTCTGAACCAGTCTTAATTTATTTATTCCATTATGATGGTGATTGTTATTATTAATTAGTTTATACCCTTTATTCAGATATCACAGGGCAGTTCACAACATAAAAATAGAAAATGAAAATGCAGAATACATAACAAAACAAACCAATAAACCCTCTCCCACGGACACATTTAAAAGGTCATAGAATGTTAATCTGCCAAACACCTGGTTGAAGAGAAATGTTTTCGCCTGGTGCCTTAACATATGTAATGAAGGCACCAGGCGAACTTCCCTGGGGAGAGCATTCCAGAAACGGAGCCACTGAAGAAAAGGCCCATTCCTGTATTGCCACCTTCAGGGGAGGCACCCGAAGAAGGGCCTCAGATGATGATTGCAGGGCCCAGGTTGGTTCATGGTCCTTGAGGTATTGCTGATCCTGAGCTGTTTATTCTGCCTTTCTTCCATGATGGACCACAACCTGCCAGGGCTCCCAGGCAATCTTCCACCTAGCTCCAGAAGCTGCATCTTTTCATCAAGATTGAATTGCCCCCAAATGATGCCCTGAGACAGCATTAATGTCAGAGTTCTAAAAACATTTACTGGCAGTGTAAGCCCCAACACAGCATGTCTTAGTTATAAGCAGATGTGTATATGATTGTCCTGTAGGTGACATATTAGTCCATTTCCGTATTGATGTTTGTTCTTGTAGGGTGACAATATCGAAATCTTATAAACACCCTTTTCTCAATTCTGTGTGTGTGCATTGAGGCCTTTCATTTCATTGAACAGTCTTTCTCTGAACCTGTATGGTATTAAATACGTAAAGGTAAAGGACCCCTGACAATTAAGTCCAGCCGTGAACGACTCTGGGGTTGCGGTGCTCATCTCACTTTACAGGCTGAGGGAGCTGGCGTTTGTCCGCTCCGCAGACAGTTTTTCCGGGTCATGTGGCCAGCATGACTAAGCCGCTTCTGGCGCAACAGAACACCGAAACCAGAGCAGTACACGGAAATGCCATTTATCTTCCCGCCGGAGCGGTACCTATTTATTTACTTGCATTTTTGGGGGTACTTTTGAACTGCTAGGTTGGCAGGAGTTGGGACCGAGCAACAGGATCTCGCCCCGTCACAGGGATTCGAACCGCCTACCTTCTGATCAGCAAGCCCAGCTCAGTGGTTTAGACCACAGTGCCACTCGTGTCCCTATTAAATACATACCCTCACTCAAATAGTAAAAATGTGCCTACAACGTGGGCTCATAATTTGCAGCTGAGGTCTGCTGGTTGATTGTCAGCTCTTTATAGTAAATTATGTGGAAATTGTATTATAGATCTTTTGGTGCAAGGTGAAGCTTGCACCATATCATCTAGAAAATGTTCTGTTCTGGCCTCTTTCCAGTGCTGTTATTCTAGAAAAAAAGAGGTGCCGAAATTCACCACGAACACCTCCTCCCTTGATCTCTTCACATGGCAATGGTGCCCACCAGCAATGGTGCCAGAACCATCTAAGAAGAGGAGCTTCCATTGAGTTATGACTGACAAAAATCCGTGCCTCTTTCTATAGAATATATTTGTTACCATATTGATAATGAGCATCTTCCTGCTCCCATCAAGGAGGAAAGGAACTTATTTATTGCAACCTTCTTGAATGTGGCTCTCTTCCAAGTGTTTTGGACTGGAGTTCCCATCGATAAGAAGAGCCCCACTGGATCTGGGCAAAGGCCCATCTAGTCCAGCATCCTGTTTGCAAGGACCATTTGCCTGCGCCTGATGGGAACTGCAGTCCTAAACGTGTCGTGGGCACCAAGTTAGGAAACGCTGATTTAGTGACATGTGACCGATCATGCTTTTCTGTGTAATCATCCCAAGCTATCTTTTGTTAGGTCTCTGATTCAGCTTGTTCTCGAATATGCCTCTGCTTAGTTCAGAAATACATCAACAGCACTTGAAGAGTTGTGTTTTATACCCATTCTCCTTGGCACCCATACGTTAGAGTGCTTTTGTGTAATTGCTTTTGCACTCTTGTGACAGGATATTAATCTGCCATTTTAATCCTTCATTACACTTCTGAGGCAAGGAGATTATGTACATTAGATTTTGATGTGTTTAAACATCAATTGTCACCGAAGGCTGCTGTTAGAAAGAAATTCAAGGCAGGAATGATGCTGAGATCTTTGTGATTCAACATAAATACACACAGCATGGAAGCATTTCACTTTGTTCTCAATAAAAGGAAAGCCAAGGCAAATGAACTTTGGAGATTTTTTTGCTTGGTAATTATTGCTCAATTAACTTTAATTATGACTTGACAGTAGAAGAGAAGTATTTTGAGATTTTTGATTAAAATAAAATAAAATAAAAGCTATGCACATATATCTAGTTCCTGGATGATGATGATTTTTTTAGATTATTCTTTTAAAGATTTAGAAACATGGGGCCCTGTTTAGAATTTAGAAAGATGGGGATTCTCTGAATAACACTATTTCTTAAGGGGTAGAAGATAGCAAAGCAAATGAAACAATAGGCGTAATTTCATTGGCCATTTGCACCGTCAGTCAGTGGCTTGATTTCAACATAACATAACACTTAACTATGGTTTAGTGTTACTCATGCACTCTCCCTTCTTTGTCCTATTTTGATGCAACCACGAGGAAGAGATAAGCAGCTTTCATTTCTGTTTTCAACTAAGTTCAGGTGCCATTATGTAAACAGTGGTATATCAAGCCAGGATCAGAAACTGTTTGTCTGGATTTGCACATAAGGACAAGCCATGGTTACTTGAAAATGGCATTCCCATGCAATGTTCATGTTTTGAAATTAATGGTCAGCTAAGGCACTCGAGTATTGACCATAAATCAAGATACTGGAAATAATACATTTTGATTCTCACAGCATGAGAGGGAGAGCACACTCTGATCTTCAAGATGAGCAACGCTTTGCCTCCTAGTTTATTTTGACAGCATTCAGACACAATGATAGACTGTAGCTTAGCATTACGGGAACAAGCTTCAAGCTTGTTGTGAGTTTTCTGCTCCCTTCTCTTCGGACCAGAAAGTTTTGCTTACAGTGTATATATCTTCATGACTCAAATCTCAGGAAACCATGCGCGAAAAGATGAGCCAATATAATTATTGAGGTGAGCACTGACTCATGATGAGGAGTAAGTAGTTAGTCATAGCAAGTGGTGATAGGACACAGCATGGTTTCCATGAGTTGGTTTTGACCTCTCACGTTTGACAAGCACTGCTTGTGGGGGGGATTTAGGATAACTGAAAGACAAAGTTCTCTGTGACATAGAACCGGCTGATGGAAATGTCTTATGGGGCCATTCTGGCAGCCTTATCTGGTTCCTTGCCCATCTTACGCACGTTTAGCAGAAGCCTCACAGTTACAAGAGAGGGGACAATCTGCCATCCGTAATATAAATGCCAGCTCCCAACTCCAGTGTGACTAAGGAACAGAAACCAGGGCTGGGCCTTGCAGAAGAAAGGGCGAACCTATGACGATGGAACTGGCTCCGTTTCCTAAGACACCCATTGAAGTCTCTAGTACCTAGTACAGTAATTAGACTGCAGTTTGGGACACAGCTGCTGCTGGATGGTGGAAGTGGTGGATTCCAGGCCCTTCCTCAGATCATGTGCTTCTATAAGCAAGTTTAGCCTCTGATCTTTGAGCAGGGGTGGGGAACCCACATGACCAGGGGACCAATGTGGCCCTCCACAGGCCTTTCAACTCGGCCCTCAGAACCCTCCCCAGACCATGCCCTGTTTTTGCTGGGCTGGAGTGTGTGCTTGTGTAATTCTTGCTTTTCTGGATGGAAGACAGAGGGGTGTGGGGGTGTAAACTAGCTTATAGATAGGTAAAATGTACTTTCATTGCTCCTCCCACTTTCCCCTTTGGCCCTGCCCACTGCTGACATGTAGCTTACTGACAATATTGCCTAGAAGGGTTCCCAGGTTTAACCCTTCACTCCCTCCTAAATACATAAACGGCTCTCACTCATGCCTGAAGGTAAAAGTAGCAAGATGTCATGTTAGCTTTTTCTCCCTCCCACACCTTCCATTCCTTGACTTTTCTTGCATCTCATGAGTGTGTCACTCTTCTAATTATGCTTGAAGATGTGAATTTATCTTTGGTTCCTTGCTCTTTGGCCCATTGTGAACTTCATGCCATGATTTCCTGTAGAACATAGCAAAGCTAAGGCATTTCCCCCCCTCCAAATTGTACATTGTAAGCTCCTCAAGGCAAGGACTTGACTTGTTACTCTGTAAAGTGTCATGGTGGCATTATATTATGAAATAATAATAATTATGATATGGAGGTAATATCTGCCCCCTCCCTGCAACCTTACGTTGCGTAGGTCTGCTTTGCCCAAAGGAGCCCCATTTAGTGGTTCTGGAGTGGACAACATGATGGTCTTCATCCATTATTGTCCTCCAGCCTCCATCAGCCCTGACCAGCATGGTCAATGTTCATGGATAATAGACACTGTAGTCCAGCAATGTCTAGAAGGCACCACGTTGGCTACACCTGTGAAGTGGTAATACACTTGCATGAACAGAGCTGCCTGAAATCGATGCAATGTCTTCCCACCCATTCTGCATATCGTAATGATGAGCATGAGTCTTGCTGCACACAAATTGCGCCGGTTCTGCTCGATCCGCACTGCTCATTTATCGGTCAGAAAATTTCCACCCTCATTATTTTCACTGACTGCAATGCAATCTATTGTATTTCCCCTCTCATTACTTGCACTGGCTATAATAATCTAACACAGCCAAGTGTTCGAGCTGCTATGTGTGCAGCTGGATGCTCAAGCCATGATTATCTTCCTACGCCAGCTTATACTTTGTTTACATTTTAATGCTATTAAAATTCTGCTAGATTGGAAAGGTGTTTCGTTATATTGTTATAGCAATCTAAACAAGAAGATAATGTTCTATTGACTAAGCTCACTTTGAACGCCCTTGCAGCAATGGCTTAAGGTAATTGACAGCTACAGTTTTATTAAAAAATTCTATTATATAGGACATTCAGTGGCTGCCTTGTACCAATAAACTCTATTGTTAGCATCTCAGGCTATCATTCATCCTCTTTCAGTGGTACCTGAATTGTGCAACTTCAAAAAATGTAGTTCTATTATGAAGCATAAAGACTTCACGTAAAATTTGCTTGTAGAAAGCCTGGAAGGCAGTTGTAACCCTAGTTAAACTTGACACCTTTTCAGATATCTGTGCTATACCTTGTGCTTGGTACAATATATACAGTATATATAAAATGGTTTCTCAGCAATAGAGCAAACCTTGCATGAAAGTAAGTACTGGTCTCACGTGGCTTCAGTATATTTAAAAGGTAATACAGTGCCTGTCTGGTCCCAGCGGTCTTGGAATTTGCTCAGGGCTTATTAACACTTTATGTGCAAATGAGCTGGCCCACACTTTCGTTTAGTAGGCTCGCAAACATGGGTCACTTCTGATTCTTTGTACTCCGAGGAATAGCAGGTTGCAGCAGTATTCAGGAAAGCTTTTTCACCAACTGAAAAGAGGGTTGCAATGCTTTTTATCAGGACCCAAATCAAGATGCTGGTACTTACCTTTTAAAGTTGTAAATGACTTGGGATCTCAACACCTGAACAAGTAAGTGCCTATTTCCACATAAACTCCAACATTTCTCCAAAGAAAATAGGGACACCCCAAATAATTATAATTATAATAATTATAATTATTATTTTATATATACCCCACCTATCTGACTGGGTTGCCCCAGTTACTCTGGGCGGCTTCTAACACATATAAAAACATAACAAAACATTAAGCATTTTAAAACTTCCCTATACAGGGCTGCCTTCAGCTGTCTTCTAAAGGATCAAATCAGAAACCGGGACGCCTTCTGTAAATCTGGGAAATAGGGACACTTGGAGGGCCTGTTTCCATACCAGGCTAGCCTGTGTTTTGTTGCTCAGTCCCAGCTCCTGCCAACCTAGCAGTTCGAGAGCGCGTCAAAGTGCAAGTAGATAAATAGGTACCACTCCGGCGGGAAGGTAAATGGTGTTTCCGTGCGCTGCTCTCATTCGCCAGAAGCAACTTAGTCATGCTGGTCACAGGACCCAGAGAAGCTGTCCGTGGACAAACGTCAGCTTCCTCGGCCAGTAAAGCGAGATGAGCGCTGCAACCCCAGAGTCGTCTGCTACTGGACTTAACGGTCAGGGGTCCCTTTACCTTTACCTTTGCTGCATATTCTTCTTCAGTTGCCTACTTTTTTGGAGATACAATACTGATGCCCTGGGTTTGCAACATCACATGATAAACAGAAGCATGGTGAGTTGTGGCAGGAATCAAACTCTCTTCCTATTTGCAGTATTTGAATACTGGGAAAGATCCATCTCATACTCAGCTGCATGTATGTACAGAGAGTACTGTGTGTTTGCAGGAGAGGGTGAAGACTGCAATCCACATGCACCTATGCAATGTACATTGAAAGTGGTATTTGAGCAAGTGAAAAGGGCCTTAATCTAACATCCTTGACAGCTCCTTCAAGTCCTGGGTTAAAAGCTGCTTTTGTGGTTGGTATCCTCCTGCTTCCTGGGTGAAATACAATTCTCTGAAGGAAGTCTGAGGCAGATGAAAGAAGAGGTTGAAGAAATCTTTAAATGCTAATTAGATTTAAGGTCTTGAACTTTAAAGTGTTTAGGAAGAATAACAGGATTACACGGCACCAGGCAGTGCAGAATATCTTATTATTTTAGCAGACTACTTCTTTGAAGTAATTGTAGTCTGTATCAAATGTGTCTTTGTCTCTAAGAAGACAATAAAAAACCCACCCAGTTTAATAAATGTCTTAAGCAAAGTTATTTGTTAAACGGTAATAAATAATATGTCCAGTGCTTAAAAAGTCCCCATTATAGTTGTTTTCACATGTGCATTTACACACACACATATGGGATGAGTTGAGAATTGAGTGATCACATCTCTAATGTTAGAGCATGTCATCTGTGGTCCCTTTTATCACGGGCAAAATACCCATGAAAATCACAATAGAAGGTGCTGTAGATAATCTTTCTGGACGAATAGACATCAAAAGGTGTAGCCACGTTGAATATGTTTTGGAAAATTTGAGACTGTATAATACGCATGGGGAGCCTCAGACCTGGAGGCCAAATGCAATCCTCCAGGAGTCTATCTGACCACTGGGACTTTTCTCAGGCCACGCAATGTCCTCAGCCACAACAATCACCATACCACAACTGCATTTAGGTTTCGTATTCTGGTATTTGGAGATGAACTACTGCTTGTGCAAACTAGTTTCTCCTGCACAGACACTACTGCAGACTACAGGAAGGGAGAGAGGCAATTGGAACATGCAAGTGGGAGGGAGTGGATGAACCCAACAGCCGAGCCGTGCTTTTGTTGCTACAAATGAATCAAGCGAATGTCTCTTTGGATTTTGCATGCAGTGTCCCAACTCCGCCTATAATTTTTAACTGTGAAGCCCTTATTTCTGAATGGTGTCCATTTTATTATGGAATCTGATGATCTCTGAAGTCAGTTTGCATGGGAAAATGGATTTCCAATCTCTAGAACACTTTATGGTCCCCAAGAATTGGTGGTCTATACAGTACCTGTTATTGGCCCTGTGGGTTTATGTGCTGCTTGTCTAGATTCTTTTGACAGATGGCCCCTGGTGCTTCTCTGGAAAAGTGAGGAATGACTGATTCTTGACTGTTTCCTTTTCCTTTTATAGGTCTAGCTGTGTCTCTGCAGCTGCTACACGGAGACATTGAACAAATCAGGAGGGACTACACATCCATGTTTACACATGGAGTATCGATAACAAGAAAGCTGGGCTTTTCCAATATTATCATGCCAGGTGGGTTAAAGAACCAAGTTAAGAAAAATCCTATCCTAAAATGGGAATTAAGGTCCGAGGTGGTTGAAAAGACACTTGTCAGCTGGATCAGGAAGCAGATAGATAGCTAGTGCAGCAAATTGTACAGCAGACTATATATGTTCCTATCAACCCTACTTCTGCAAAGAGGTGGGCCATAGGATTTTATACCAGCTGGTTCTTCTGAATCACCTCTAAGGGAAGCTATAGCTAAAGGGCATTGCAGCAGCTACTCCATGAGGTTACAAAGGATGATAATGGAAAGTTGCTTATTTTTCCTTGATGATTTTTGTAAAGCTTAGATTTTGCATCTTCCATGATTAAGCATGCTCACATGGAAATAAATCGCGCCGAAAGCAGTAGGATCTAATTCCAAGTAAATCTTTGTACTTCTGGTCCAAGCCTTTGTGATCAAAGACCTGATTAGCTGTCTCTGCAATGGAATTTCTGAATGACTGGTAAATCATACCATGGCAAAAAAAGTTTGTGTGTCTCTGTGTGTGTGTTTTAGGGCAAGCAAAACAGACATCGGGGAAGAACAGTCTAGACTTGAGCATGTCCAGGTAGGCATGATTGACAATGGAATGAAGAAAGCAGGAGTAAAGTTAGGATGATAGGAAGTGGAGAGGTTAGGGCGTCAAAGCAGTTTGATTTAGGTGCTTAGGCAGCAGCTGGCTTGCGTAGACAGGAGTGTGTAGCAAGAATTTCTGGGAGCTTTAGCTCTGAGAATCAAATGAAGTGTAGCTATAAATCATCCAGTCCCAGGCACAGCAAGTATTGGCAGAGAACCACGAGTTCCTGTTGTTAGATGTTTGGGACTATTGCACACTTAATTGTTGAAAGCTAATCTCAGAGCTTTTAAACAGATAATTCTCATTTTCCTTGGTCTGCATTTTTGCGTGGTGTACAGAAGCCAGGAAGAACCCATTTTGGATACTACGTAGGTCCTTCCTCCCTTTTATTTCCTGTTCAGTTTTATGTTGATTGCAGGGGTGAAAGGTTAATCTTCTGCCACGTCCTGATTCTGTCCAGAATACCATGCAGGTGATTCAAAGAATCTTCTCCCCAAAATCCATCATAAATAACTGCTTGAAGTTCAGTGGTTTCCACTAGCACTCTACCTTTCCTTACCTTTTTTTGTGTGGTGTTGTAGTTTGGTAATTTGAGAAAATGTCATCAAGCACCCTGGAAGCTGGTGTAACTGATGCTAATGAGTAACAGCTTTTACCGAGCACCAGGCATCCCTATTAGCTCTATTCCAGTCTTTGCTAGCAGTGCATGATATAGCGGCTCTCTGCTGTGCGTTGTCACATTTTCCTCTGGCTGCTATAAATAATTTTTCTTCTTTTGACTTCCCATTGTGAGACGCAGTGATGTTCTGTGCCACTATGAAAATGCACATTACAGCGGAGCAGTGTGTGGCCAGCCGCTGGTAGACTTCAGCGGCTATGTATAAGCTGCGCTACTGTAGCTGTGATGGACTTTGCTTAAAAATATAGATTTTGACATCAGCTTAGTAATTGGCTCCATTCTTTTGTGAGCTACTGAACCACTTTTGTGAGGATACGGCACATGCTGTAAAGGATATTTTTTTATTTGTATAGTGATCATCGTATCTTAATAAGAATGAATGTTTGTTTTGCTAATTGCAGCCAGGCAATATGGAAAATGAAAAGCAGAAGGTTATCCTTTCTGTCTGTATCTCCTGCAGTGTAGGATAGACTTTGTTCCATGAGTAACACACAGCTTTAATCAGATGGCATGGGCAACCCACAGGACACATGCAGCAGTGGTCGGGAGAGTCACAAGCTACTTTAAATGAATTCAAATCTCCAGGGCCTGGTGAGCTGCACCCAAGAGTACTAAAGAAGTTTGCCAATGTAATCTCAGAACCTTTGTCTATAATTTTTGAGAAGGGGGGAAAGGAAGACCCAGATAACTACCGACTGGTCAGCTTGATCTTGATACCAAGAAAGGTCCTGGAACAAATAATTAAACGGTCCATCTCTGAGCCCTTAGAAAAGGATGCTGTGATTACTAAGACCCAGCATGAGTTTCTCAAAAATAAGTCATGCCAGACAAATCTCATTTCTTTTTTTGATGAAGTTACAAGCTTGGTGGATCAGGGGAATGTTGTGGACATAGTGTATCTTGATTTCAGTAAGGCTTTTGACAAAGTCCCCCATGATATTCTTGCAGAGAAGCTGGTAAAATATGGGCTGGACAAAGTAGCTGTTGGGTAGATTTGTAGCTGCTTGACCTGGCTTACTGGTAGTACATGTGAAAAGGATATATGAGTACAGTGTGATGCAGCAGCAAAAAATGCCGAACCTATTCTAGCCTTCATCAACAGAAACATAGTGTCCAGATCAAGGGAAGTCATAGTACTGCTCTATTCTGTCTTGGTCAGACCACACCTGGAGTACTGTGTCCAATTCTTGGCACCACAATTTAAGAAGGAGATTGAGAAGCTGGAATATGTAGTGGAGGGTGACCGATATGATCAAGAATCTGGAAAGCAAGCCTGATGAGGAATGGTTGAAGGAGTTGGGTATGTTTAGCCTGGGAAAGAGAAGACTGAGAGGAGATATGATCGCTATCTTCAAATGCTGCACTGATGTTTTGCTTTTGGCATTTGGTTGTTCACTGTGGGAAACAAGTACTGGACTAAATACAACTTTGATCTGATCCAAAAGAGCTCTTACGTTCTTAAACAGGACTATTATTCCTATATATCATGTGCAAATATAGTTCGTTGGGAAGAGGAAGAAGTGTCAAAGACTCAGCCATAGGCTTCAAAGTGCAGATAGATTTATAATCAGCATCCCAGAGAATATTATGTTGAAATCATTCTATTATGTTGAAATCACAAATCATCTGATTTGTGTATGACCCTTGTAAGTGTCTCAGATATCAAGCAATTAAACCTTAAAGCTTCAGGTGTCAGTATTTCCCAATCAATTTCCAGCTCTTTTTAGACCCATCCTAGACCCCATTGATATAGGGAAAGCCCCCAGAAAATCCTCTTCTCCTTCAACAGCAGTAAATATTATTTTCTGCTTAGGGGCCTTTGTAATTAATCAACACTACAGAGCTCAGATGCTGGGTGTGAGCACCATCTACAGGGAAGTATTTTCATCAGATAAAAGTCTCCTTGAGGAATTGTGTTATTTGAATCTGTTTCTGTCCTCTCTGTACTCAACTGACTCTGCTATAAATCAAGAAGACAAAAAGAAGGTGTTGGATTTGTACAACCGGAATGCAGTTATTTGTTTTAAAGGGCTTACCATTATGAGATTACGCCCAATTTTGGAATGCAAGAACTGTGCCTTAGATTATTAATTGTGTAAAGAATTTAATTTCCTACTCTTTCAGATATTTGCTGTACATTTGTCTCCTGTTTGTTCCTTGTGACTTAATGAGTGTACCTGTACAAATTGGGTTCTGGGAGTACTGTCTCACATTAATTTTTATTGTTGTTACAGTATTCCAGTATTTATATACCACTTTTGAACAAAATAATGTTTCTGAAAGAGTTAAACCTGTTTGGTTTTGTTTTTTTAATGAAAATATAAAACATATTCAGGTTGACTCCCCGAAAGGTTTTATACGTCTCAAAAGGAGCATAAATTAACCTCTTGAGGAAGAGCAGAACATTCCACAGCTTCACAGCCAGAAAAACTAACAGAAATGCTACTCCAGAAGGGAAGGTCTCTGGAGCAGAACTGCAAAAACCTGGCAGGCTTATACGGGATAAGAGCCTTAAAAGGTTAAAACCAGCTGTTTGCGTTCGGCTCTACAGGTGTTCTAGGACAGCTGTGATCAAATTGCTGGATTCCACTTATTCCAGCGTTCTTCCAGGGAGTCACGATATCTAACTGAAAACTCCAAGGGTGCAAAACTCTGGAAAGGACTGCATCCTTGTGCTATGGATGCAGTCTGTGTCCCAAAATTATAAATAAAACCAGGCTGAAAAGGACCAAGAGACGGCCAGAGTCATCCGAAAGCAGACTCATTAGTCTCATGAAAGAGAATAATGTTTCACATGTTCTCAGTTCCTTAAGCAAGATGAACTTCTAAAGGCAGCCTTTTACTAGATCAGTTTTCTGGTGACTCTGCATGGATTGGAGAGTCAGTGGTGTTTCATAATACAGTGGTACCTTGGTTGTTGAACAACTTGGCTCCCAAAGTTTGCAAAACCTGGAAGTGAGTGTTCCGGCTTGCGAGCGTTTTTTGGAAGCCGAATGTCCGACGCGGCTTCCGATTGAGTGCAGGAAGCTCCTGCAATCAATTGGAAGCCGCGCCTTGGTTTTCAAACGGTTTCAGGAGTTGAACGGAACGGAATAAGTTCGACAACCAAGGTACCACTGTACCTGTCTGATTACAAACATACAAACATTCAGCATAGGGGGCAGCCACAGATCTAATCTGTAAAGCATTATCTGTTTCCAAAAGTAACAACAGGCAGTTGTAAGCTCAAGGCATCTTCCTGCTACCCAGCAATAAAACTCAGCTTTCTTTCTCCTTAGTTGGTTACACTGAAAACTGCCATATTTTCTCTTCTGCGACACACATACAACAGGCAGAACCCTGTCTCAGCCTCTTCCCTGCCAGGCAGGTTTGCCACAAATTTCAGTAACAAGTACCCACCAGCCTTCGAGGTCATTATGCAAGCAATCAAGCTGTGCGGAAGCCCCAAGAGAGTCATCGCTTCGCTTGACGCAACCCAATATTATTCCCATAATAGTAATATTCTTCCATTCTTGCAGTCAGTAACTTCTTGCTGATTGCAAAGTCTATAAAATTCAATTGGGAACCCCCCCCCCCCTTTACCAGAGTCCTTTGTCACAAAGTTTTTTCTGATTGTGTTAGCTATTGAAAAATAAGTTTAAAGCAATACAGTTAAGTAAATAGGGCTTGAACTATAACCATCCATGAAACTGTTATGATCTGTGGGGAATGTAGCCTGTATTTCAGATGCTGTTTAAATTTTTTTTTATATGAATGAAAGTGGGGACGATGCCTCATGTCTGCCAATGAATTTCGGTTTTCCCAAATAAAATCAGCAAATGAACAGGTGTCTGGTCACACTCGGTTCAATAAGTTCAATAAATGCACAATTACTTTTATCGCAGCCACTCCACTCTTTATTTCTTTTTCCTCCCGTGACCTTGATTTATTGGATTCACTGTGTGTTTTGTCAATAAAGGGTTGAGCTTGGAGTGACAGGGAGAACAATGTGCTCATAATGCAACTGTGTTTGATTTCCATTTTGCTGCTCTGGCAGGAACGCAACCAGCACCGGGGATTTAATGTGGGGTAGCTGTCAGGAATACCTGTTTCACTTTTGCTCTACAGGAGAGGGAAACCTGTGCCCCTTCAAAATATTTTATGGGGTTCCAACTTTCATCAGCCCCAGCCAGCATGACTAAATGTCAGGAATGATAAGAGTTGTAGTCCAGCAACTTTGCTAACCAGTCATAGTCTGCCAAGAAAGTAGTATGTGTAGTTTAGAATGTTCTTTAGAAAACAAAACAAAAGAACCCTAACACTTTACTTTGGAAGACTGTTCCCAAGTCCAGGGAAGATGTCTTTAAAATTTCTGGAGTACAGTGGTACCTTAGGTTAAGAACTTAATTTGTTCTGGAGGTCTGTTCTTAACCTGAAACTGTTCTTAACCTGAGGTACCACTTTAGCTAATGGGGCCTCCTGCTGCCGCCGTGCCGCCGCTGGGCGATTTCTGTTCTCATCCTGAAGCAAAGTTCTTAACCCAAGGTAATATTTCTGGGTTAGCGGAGTCTGTAACCTGAAGCGCATGTAACCTGAAGCGTATGTAACCCAAGGTACCACTGTATTTAGCTTGTTAGATATTTTATCTTAGGACTTCATTTTTTCAGGGATTGTTGATGATCTTTCTTTTTTAAAAAAGTGGCCATGAACATAATTCAAGTAAAACGAAATAATTGGGTAGCTGACAAAAAGTGTCCAATTATCTAAGTTTTCCAACTCTTTTTAAAGGATTGGGGCTCACTTCAAGTAGACCACTTCTTTTGGTGGGACAAGCTGCTGCCATCACATAACTTCAAGAAGCTTGCACTGACTGCCCATATGCTACCAGGCTTGGTTCAAGGTTTTTGTATAAACTTACAAGGCCCTTAACAACTTGGATCCAGGATATCTTAAGGACCACCTGAATCTTTACATCCCTGCTCAGTCACTGAAATTTCTTTTTTTTTCTTGGAGGGGGGGTAGGTAGAAGTCACCATATCCATCAGGAGCAGTGCATTCAGTACTGTGGGCCCAATTCTGTGGAACTCTCTCCTATCTGAGATAATAGTAATAATATTAACAACAATAACAAGAATAATTTTATGCCACCCATCTGACTGCATTGCCCCAGCCACTTTGGGCACCTCCCAACAAAATATTAAAAACACAGTAAAATATCAACCATTAAAAACTTCCCCGAATGGAGCTGCCTTCAGATGTCTTCTAAAAGTCAAATTGTTGTTTATCTGTTTGACATCTGGTGGGAGGCTGTTCCACAGGGTGGGAGCGACTACTGAGAAGGTCCTCTGCCCCTATAACTTCACTTCTCACACTGAGGGAACTGCCAGAAGGCCCTCAGAGTTTCACCTCAGTGTTTGGGCTGAACGATGGAGGTGTATGCACTCCTTCAGGTATGCAGGGTCAAGGCTATTTAGGGCTTTGAAGGTCAACGCCATCGCTTTGCCAGGCTTCGTTGAACTTCTGGTGCCTGATGAAGACTTATTTTATGTCAGCAAGCATTTTAAGTAATTTTTAAAAAATTCTTTCTAATTAATTTTAAACCAGTTTTATCTCTGTTTCACCTTTTGTGATCCTGTATGCTGCTCAGAGACGGCAGTGATAAGTGGTCTGTGAACAGCTGAAATATGTGAATGCGCATTGAGCCATGTACATGGTGTGTACATGTTCTGGGACCATGGAATACCAATTCTACATGGAATGCCAATCTGTGTGACGAATTGTTCACATTTCCAACCACATCCTAAAGCATATTGAATCATCAGTGATTACCTTACTAGGGGATGGAGGCATTTCAAGATGGCCTACGTTTGTAATAGCCACTGTGCGAGTGGAACATAGTTCTGCTCTCACAGCGTGACTTTCCCTTCCTCTCCTCTCCTCTCCTCTCCTCTTTGCTACCCTCCCTGTAGCCTGTCACATCTCCTCAAAATTTGCCCCACTGGGTTGGGTAAGCCTCTAGAGCATAATTTGGGGAGTACGTGGGGACTGCAGGTGGGGAGGAGAGGGATGGGAAGCCCCATTGTATGGCTGAAACACCACTTGCACAATATTGGAGCCCATAGTTTTTGATATTGAAGTATTTTGTAATAGGGTATAATGGGAAGGGGGTGTTCATTGTATTAATGATAACGTCTTGTGCATACAACATACATTGGAGGGCTGGGCACCATAACAAATTGGGGGTGTTTGTTTGCCTACCATTTGTGCCTATATTTTGGGATATGAACCTGGCTGTTCCTAACTGCTGCAGACAAGATAGAGGTGCCACCATTCTTTTTCGGCTGTGACTCCAATCTGGTGGAACGCTCTGCCGCAAGAGACTAGGGGCCTGCGGGACTTGACATCTTTCCGCAGGGCCTACAAGACAGAGCTGTTCCACCAAGCCTTTGGCCAGGGCACAGCCTGACTCCCTCCTTTGGCAATCTTCACAGAACTCTAGCCCAATGGTTGCCATCCATTTGATTTGAATTAATTTTATAATTAAATGATTTTAGAATGCTGTATTATTTTATTGCTGTTAGCCGCCTTGAGCCTGGCTTTGGCTGGGGAGAGCGGGATATAAATAAAATAATAATAATTATTATTATTATTATTATTATTATTATTATTATTGTTGTTGTTGTTGTTGCTGTTGTTGCTATGTGAGCACATACAAAGTCTTCTTACCAAGCTTCTCCACACAGGCAGGCAGTAGCTATGTTACATCCTTCTCTCCAGCTGTTTGGAGTCCTATGTATTGACCTCTCTCTTTCAGCTTTTTCAAGCCTTTTTCAAATATTCTGTGTCTGCTCTTATTATGTATTCTATTGGGAACTCCTCCTTTATATATCTACACTCACTAATTGCCAAATGGCTTTTCTTGAATTGAGATTTGGGCTTTGTATTGGTATATGCATCTCTGGGCAAATGCATGCATGCTTTGTTTAAGATCTAGTATGACTATAACAGATTTACACGAGGAATGGATTATGAAGTTATTTCCAGCTTGAATGAGTCTTGATTGTTTTGTGTCTTTAAGCATAGTATTCTCAGTCACTTTAATATTATCTGCAGCATTAATTAAAATGCTTCCGGCTGTGGAATGATGATTCTCCCCCTTAAAATAATACATACAAAATTAGCAACCAGCTTCTAAGACACATACTGCTTTTGTCCTTTGTTCTGTTATAGAGCAATTATTGAAACACAGTTCGCTGCATAGTAGACTTTATTTTGTTCATAGTGCCTGTCGTAATATATTTTTATGTATTAAATAGGATTGTAACCTGGTTAAAGAAAAGTTACTTGAAAGGACCTCAGCTGATTGTATGCTCGCTCCTTCCTCACTCCACCATACAAACTGCAGCATGCAGAAATAGTTGGCTTAACTAATACCTTCAGCTCCCCTCACCCATCTTTCCTCCTTTTCTTTTTTTATGATGTGTGTGTGTGCTTTTTTCAGCCCAAGGACCAGATCAAGAATTGGCTATTCACAGGCCATTTAGGGCAGATGGGTAGTGCTATCAGCTGATAGACATTGGCAGTGGGAACCTTTGAAGTTGTCCATTTGCAAAGTACATTTGCAAACAAATGTTTCACCTTTGTGGACCAGCAAAGCTCCCTGCAAAGGAACAATATTGCTTTGCAGACACGGTTTGATTTCAAAGCGCATCTGCAAATGGACAACTTCCCGGGGCTCACTGATGGACACCATCAGCAAATCCCTCTTGGCAAGGAACAATTGGGAGTGCACCTCCCACCCACCCCACTTCCAGGAGAGATGCCATCTGTATGTTCAGCTGATGTGGAAAAGAGCTCTGTGTGCATACAGACAGGTGTGTGTAGTGCAGAGGGACACTGACTGAGCCAAAGGCCTCCCTCACATAAATTGGTATTCGTAGTTTTCTACCTTGCACCAATGGAGTCCTATTGCTGCAAGTGTGTTGTTACACCAGCATGGTTTTGCCAGCTTAATGTACAAGGGGTTTAGGATGAGCCTTACCCTGTCCGGTGGGCATGTGCCTGAGAGGGGGTCATGCTCTGATTATACAATTCTTGCAGAATGGATCCATCTCATCATTACTATTAACTCTCTCTCTCTCTCTCTCTCTCTCTCTCTCTCTCTCTCTCTCTCACACACACACACACACACACACATATGGTGTGATTACAGAGTAAATTTTATCTAGCACTCCTTTCTCCTGGGCTTATTACCTAATTATTATTATTTTATTTTGTTATTTAAAGCGAAGATCAAGGCTGTGTTGTTTCTGCTTGGGTTAATCTTCAACTGTTTCTTTCCCTCTCCTGCAGGTGAAATGAGGAATGACTTATATATCACAATAGAAAGAGGAGAGTTTGAGAAGGGAGGAAAAAGTGTGGCTAGGAATGTAGAAGTGACAATGTACATTGTGGACTGTGGTGGTCAAATCTTAAAGGTATTTTTCTTCTTCAAGCTTTCTCCTTAACTTTTCCTATTGTGTATTTTATTCTAAATGGTAACCTTCTGCAATCAATGACAACCCATAGATTTTATAACAATGTACACAGTCCAGCTATCCAATAGAGAGAAATATGTACACTACGTATTCATGGGGTCATAATCACAGCAATCAAGCACACAAATTGAAACTTCTAGTTAGGCCTACACAGCTTGTGTGACCAAGCTAAATGCAGCCCATGAATTATACCATGGCCTCCTGGACCTTCATAACCTTGCTTCTTTGGCAGTCCCAGGCAGGCCAAAAAATAAATAAATGAGGGAACCTTATTGAGCCTTTGCTTGAGAAGGTCAACTTTGCTTGAGAAGGTCAATGAAGGGTTGGCAATGTTCCGTAGATGCCTTTGACGTCTTTTTTCCAGAGTCCGTGTTAATTTTGGCTCTAAAGTAATGCCTTTAACCTGCTTTCTTTCTCTCTTCATCAGGATTTTATCTCTTTTGGCTCTGGAGAGCCACCAGCCACTGAATTTCACTCCTTTGTGCTTTACCACAACAACAGTCCCCGGTGGGCTGAGCTGCTGAAACTTCCTATTCCTGTGGATAAATTCAGGGGAGCTCATCTTCGCTTTGAATTCCGACACTGTTCCAGTAAGACCTATTCATAAGTTGTAGTGCTTTGGAGTTGCACTAGGCAGTCTCGGAGCTTTTCAAATGCTTTTCGTGCACACTGACTTAAGACAGATTTTCTACTCTTTGCAGCTTACTGGGAGAGGGAATCACATTTGAAAACCAGCTATCCACTGGCATTAACAGCTTTGCCTTAGCACTATCCTGCAGAAAGGGATGGGTTTTCTTCCATAACTATAGAGTGTATGAAACTCTTTACCAGGCTACAGGTATATGTAGCTGTAAAGGTTTTCCTCAGTATCTCTGCCATTATTACTTGCCTTTCTGATAGTATTTGTTTTACCTAAATACTTTTCACCCCTATGAGGGTTGGATGTAAATGACAATTCTATCAAACACAGCTGAGAAAAAATATCTGAAATTCTATAAGCTAAAAGCTTCCTGCCAACACAGACTGCTAGCGGAAATAATTGGAAGGTTCTAGAGCAGGGGTGTGTTCCTCCAGATGTTGTTTGACTCCCAACTCCCATATTCTCCACAGGCTCCCCCAGCTTTGTTCTAGAGCAGGGGTTCCCCAGCTGTGGTCTGCAGACCACTATTGGTCCACAAGCTTTATTGAGGTGGTCCATGGCATGTCTGTAAAAATACAATTAAAAATCACACAGCACCTAGCACAGCACATTACAAGCAGAAATATCATTACGTGGTCCACCGTGACCTCTGGCAATTTCCAAGTGGTCTGTGTGGGGAAAAGTTTGGGAACCACTGTTCTAGAGAGTTGCAAGGGTTGTGGGCTCAAATAATAGAATTATTAGGGAAGTGACATGTTTATTCCAAAACAAGAGCACAGAAATAGGAGCAAGTAGGTGAATTTTTTTCTAGAACATTATTCTTTTCTTCAAAGCAATGTAAGGTGATATTGAAGGAGAGCTACAATTTAGTTTTAGAAGTCTTTGCCTTCTCTTCTTCAGATCTCTTACATTGGTATGTGGTGAACAAAATGGTCTGAGAATACAGCTTGCTTCTCCTTATCTCTTGCATACTTGACTGCTGTGGAAAGGGATTGTTTAAAGATCTCTGCAGGTATTAGCTAGGATCATTCAACTCTTTTAGTGACCTCAAGATCTGACTTTAGATTAGTTTCTAGTTTGGCTAGGATATAGATGTCTTTCAGATCTTGAAATATGGGTCCCCCCAACAAAATTTAAAATTCGGCTTTGTAATTCGGAATTTATGTGATATGATTTAATTTGATGTGATTGGCCAGTTAATAAAAATTATTTTTTTTAAAAAAAGGATATAGATGTCTTTCATCAACTTTTCTTAAAAAAACATCACAAATAGTGATGTAAGTACAGAGTGTTGCTCTTATGTTCCTAGCAAGCTGGCGCTTTTAAGCACGCTTACTTGAAAGTAAGTTGTTTTGAATTTGAATTTTCTTGCATTTTAAATATATCCAGAATCAGGGTAAGTATTTTCAAAATAGTTGGTATAATTCTGTACTTTGGATGATTCAGGGATTGTGCTCAGTTAAGAAAGATGAATTTGAATGACATGTTATTAATTACTTTAGACCCGATGCTGCCATAAGGAAGTAGCTGCCTACAGAGTTTTTGGGAATGATTCCTATCCTGCCCACGAACTATTTCCTGCATAGATTTATGCCATCATGTTGGCCTAGTTCACACATCATGAAAAGCTATAGTTCGTCTTCAGCCATGGCTTAATTGTGAATGTACCACCCCCTGCTGCATGGGTCCCTCTCCAGCTTATACACCCACACCCTGTGCCTGTGCAACTCAAACAAGCCATTGTATGATATCACATTGTCCAAACCTAGACCACAATTTGTTTTAAACAAACTAACCATGAGCACTAAAAATCAAGTTTTTGGTTTATTTCTGACTTAACACTCGCATAGTTTAGGTGTGGACAACATGGCAAGCTGTACTGTGGATTGTTTGCGCTGCCCAGGCACCATGCATGCTGGGAGAAAAGCCGCCTGGGGGAGCTACGCAGCAGGCGCAAGGCACATGTAAGACTGAGACAAACTGGCTTATCACAACATGGAGATGAGGCCATTGTAGGTTTCCTCCTTCACACTCCCATGCTCCTGGCAGCCTTTGTTAGTCTCAGTTTTAATTGAAGCATGTCCAAAAGTGTCCTATCGCATTGCTTTCTGTATGAGTTGTGGCTGTTTGCTGGATTGTGTCCTATAAGTAGTTTTGTAGGTTATGGATTTCTCACTATGGCAGAGGGCCTTCTCTGTAGTGGTGCCCACCCTGTGGAACGCCCTCCCATCAGATGTCAAGAAGATGACCTTTAGAAGACACCTGAAGGTGTCTTCCCTGTATAGGGAAGCTTTTTAATGTTTAATGTTTTATTATGTTTTTATATATGTTGGAAGCCACCCAGAGTGGTTGGGGAAACCCAGTCAGATGAGCGGGGTACAAATTTATTATTATTATTATTATTATTATTATTATTATTATTATTTTCATTTCCGACTTTTGGTTGTGGATGAGTGCCAAGTTATGTATGCAACTCTGCTTTCGCTGAATCTAAGCATTCTCATTTCCAGCCTGGAATATGGTGGATTTTTAATTTATATATGTGTTTCAGCAAAAGAAAAGGGGGAGAAGAAGTTGTTTGGTTTTTCTTTCGTCCCTCTGATGCAGGAAAATGGAAGGACACTGCCAGATGGCACTCACGAGCTCATTGTGCACAAGGTAATTTCCCCTGGAAAAGCAGAGAGAAATGTGATTTATTCAAGAGAAATACTCCAAATGCCTAGGGCTGTCCTTAGATTTAGGCAGATTGAATCAGCTGCCAAAAGAATGCTAGGCTTGTCATTGTGCAAAATATCCTCTCATTTTATCCTTTCAAGCTTATGTTATTGGCTCTTTAAATCTTGTTATGCATTTCAATGCAGTACCTCGTACTGTGAAATTTCCTTATTGGATACTTCTCCTGTTTTGCTAACATGTTGCATCTAGGATGGCCAAATTCCCACCATTATCTAGAAAGTTTCTGTCTCTCTCTCTGTCTCTGTGTCTCTCTCTCTCACACACACACAACCTTTTATCCACAATGAAATTTCTGTGCATTTGCACGCACGAAAAAGTTGCCTGTGTATCTTCTCCCTGATAACACCGCTTGTGCTTAGCAACGGTGTGTGTGTTTTTCCCAGTTGGTCAGAGCGATGAAAGTTGTATGATTTAGGCAGTTGATATGGGGTAGAGCTGAGGACACCAAGGGCATCTCCCTCTTGTCCTGCTGTTTTCCCTCTGGGAAAACCACTCTTTAATGCTCAATTGAAGCAAACAGCAATTGGGTTTATTCCGATTTAGAGCTAAAGAGCGGGTTTTCCCACAGGAAAGGATCGCGGCAAGGGGGAAACCACTCAGACCCATGCCTAGAAAGTGTGGGTCAAGTAGAAAACCACTCAGACCCATGCTTTCTAGGCATGGGGCAAGCGAAAGTGTGTACGAGCCCCAATATGAGATAATGTAAGGCCAGAGAGAAGAAGATAGCAGTAATCAAGATGAAAGCTTACCAAGGTGTGGACTACAGGGGGCAGACAGGAAGGACCACTTGCATGTAACTGGACTGAATATGGAAGACAAAGGGGAGAAGACTCAAAGTAAAGCCATAGCTATGTACCTGTTTATAGGATGGATGGTGATGTTAGCAGATAATTAGAGTCAATAGGCAGAGGGTGAAGTGAGAAGAAAGGTGTCCTATGTCTTCAGTTTATTCATCATGAGTCAACAACAAAGCATTTGAGTAGAAATATCAGAGGGGCACTTTAGAGATGTGGGGTTGGGATGAAGCAAGAGATAGCAGAACTGGGTACTGAAAGTGTGTGGTATTGAAAGACTCGGGATGTCATGAAGTCACCTTGGGACAGTGTTTAGAGAGAATATACAGTATTAGAGGGTTAAGAACAGATCATGAAAGAAACCCATTGGGAAGAGGTAATTAGCACATTATGCCATTCTCCAAAGAAAAACAGTTTTATGTGACAGCTTTGTGCTACGTTTTTATCTCATTTTTATATAGCAAGTTGAAATGCAAACTTAACTTAATTATTCCCCCAGTGTGAAGAAAATGTAAGCCTTCAGGATTCTAGTCGCTACCTCAAATTCCCCTTTTCAAAGGGGCATCTCCTTTCAAATAACCACCAAGCAGTAAAAACCACTAAGGAATCATTCTGGATAACATCTTTCCTGTGTTCGACTAAGCTTACACAGAACGGTAAAGTAACATGTTGGTTATTAAAACAGTGTAACAGCCAGTTAATGTAACAGGTGAGGTTCTTGAAATTGGGATATGCTTTTAACATGTCGTTTTAATCTTTGGAAGATAGACACAAATAATATTGAATAAACCATTGATTTTATCAACACACTAATAAAGGAATTTGTGGGACTATTTGAGAGCAAAGCAAAAGCTGACACAGGTTGAATGTAGTGAACTACATTTTTAAAAAACAACAACAGCACACCTGGAATCAAAAAGTACTGTTAGATTTGCCTATTAATTGTTCTTTTGCTTTTTAAAAGCAATATTCTTATAATTAACGTTAATTAATTGCATTAACAGCTTGTTTTAGGGATAGGTAAACATCCTAGTAGGGATCAGGATACAGTCACGACTTTGGTGTGGTTATCTGTTACGGCTAGCAATCTTGTCTATGCATTAAACATAGCGCACCAACAGATCTACTGAAATACAGTAAGCCCACAACTTACATACATTTAACTTGTGTGCGTTAATCTTTAAAGGCTTGGCAAATAAAAATAATAAATAAATAAAAGGGGGGAGAGGACATCTAGGAAAAAGACTTCAGCAATCCTAGTCGCTTTTGCACCCAGTGTGTTATGCGTATATGCAATTTTGACTATCTGCATGATTACCCAAACATAACCTCCACATAAGTTGCAGACGTACTGTACGTGGATTTTTTTAAAAAAGACAAACGTTTGCCAGTGTGATCTATTCATAAGTATGTATCATTAGGTTCAGTGGGATTTAGCTGCTGATAAGTGCTGTTGACATCAATGACACTTTGACACGTCTAACTTTTGCTGGGTTGTGTCTGTTGCCTTTTCTCTCCCCTACTCCCACATCATGTAGATAAATCACACATTTGTTGCATCTCTAGCTATACACCGTCTCTGTTGCTCTGTGTCTTTGCTTTGTAGGAGACATGCTTGACCTTCTTAAGTGGCGAGCCCACCCAGAAAAAATTGCCGGCTGCCTCTCAAAATTGAAAGAAATTGATGGGTCAGAAATAGTAAAGGTAAAGGCTCTTTTCACTGTTGGTTTTGCATTCGTAGAGAAATGTAATTTCTCCAACAGGTTATATAATAAAGAAAGCTTATTAAATATGTATTTCTTAAATTTCTCTTTCATCAAGTTTCTCCAAGATACACTGGACACTTTATTTGGAATTTTAGATGAAAATTCTCAAAAGTATGGCTCCCAAGTATTTGATTGTTTGGTAAGGCATACTTAATTATTCCCTACAGTCTTATTTTAATTTTGGATGTTGACTTCCAAAGGCACTAATAAACACTAGTGTTGTTATTCTTAGGTTCACATAATTAATTTGCTGCAGGACAGCAAGTTTCACCATTTTAAGCCAGTTATGGACACCTACATTGAAAGCCACTTTGCAGGAGCACTTGCATACAGGTAAAGGTATATAAATCCCACCCCACTTCTGTGATTGTGATCTGTTTTATCAGTTTACAATTTACAATTTTTAATTGTTGTAAGCTGCCATGGACCTGCTGGTGAAGGGCAGGCAGTATGTGGTGTAACAGTAGCACAACTAAATGGTTGCACCTTGTACAATGACTGGTCATCTAATTGGCTGCAGGTAGATTAAATTAACTGATCTAAATAAAAGGGCAGTAGATCAAAATAAAAGTCCAATGAGCTGATAAATTGATTGAGAATATATATATATGAGAGAGAGAGAGAGAGAGAGAGAGAGAGAGAGAGAGAGAGACTATCAGCTTGAAATCAGTTCAGTTCTACTATTTCCATTGCCATTAAATGGTTTTCTGCCTTTTGCCATAATGCTGTGTAATGCATATGTGACCCTTAAAACAAACCCTAACCGTGTCCTAACACCTAGAAATACCATATTTTTCGCTCTATAAGATGCACCAGACCACAAGACGCACCTAGTTTTTGGAGGAGGAAAACAAGAAAAAGAATATTCTGAATCTCAGAAGCCAGAAGAGCAAGAGGGATCGCTGCGCAGTGAAAGCAGCAATCCCTCTTGCTGTTCTGGCTTCTGGGATAGCTGCGCAGCCTGCATTCGCTCCATAAGACGCACACACATTTCCCCTTACTTTTTAGGAGGGGAAAAGTGAGTATTATAGAGCAAAAAATACGGTACTTAATTGTAAAACGTAAGAGGAAATATTTAACTGTAAAACGTAATTGTAAAACCACCAGGACTAGATTCTGATTTGTGGTGTGTTTTAAAAATCAGTTTCCTGGTTTGGATGTTGTGATAGTGAAACTGGCTTAACAAACCCTGGGCATCTTCAGTGAAGTTGGGTGCTCAAGGACAAGAGGGGGAAAGACAAGGAGGAAGTGCAAAGATACATGGCTCATTCTCTTCCCTGGTTACAGGAAGGGAGGCTGTGAGCAGAACAGAATTTGTCCAGTCAGTTTCTAGGTGGCAGATACATTTCCGGTCTCAAGTTAGGAGGCCCCAATGGGAGGATTTTCCATGGCTAAACAGTGGTATTCATAAATGCCTTTTGGGGCAGTCCTAAAGCTGTGCCCCTCTTGGTTTCTGGAGCACATAACCAGATCAAGGCTATTTCAAAAAGAAACAATTAGCAGATCAAAGGAGATAGTTGAAGGAATGCCTTCCTATTGTTCTGGGCGGGAGATACATATCTACGTTAGACAGATACATCCTGCTTCTCTGTTGCCTTGGGGCTACATGTAAATTTACCACTTAACATACACGCTGTGGACACGAAGCTTAGATTGGAGTCTCATGTAAAAGAAGAAATGCATTAAACTTTACAGCCCTTGATCAAAATCGGCTCCCAAGGAAGAGATATTTATATCTAAGGACGCGCTTTTTGTCACAGAGTGTAAATTTAACCATAGGCTTTCTGGATAGTTGCCAGTATTTTGTTTGTTAAATTTCCCTTGCTAGGGATGTTTGCAAATTTTTTTAGCTAGCCAAGCGCATTGACCATAGGGACCTAAGACGCTATCTTGCAGTGAGTCAGATCGTTAGCTCATCTAGTTTGGTGTTGTCTACACTTAGATCAATCTTGCCTTTGTTGACTGCAGGAGGTCTTCAGGATTTCAGCCAGGAGTCTTTCCCAGCCATATCAGGAGATGCCAGGAATAGAATCTGGGACATTCTGCATGCAATATGTATTCTCTTTCATTGACCTAGAGTCCTGCATCTAAAGCAAGGTTTCCGAAACTTGGGTCCCTAGCTAGCAGGACCAGTGGTTGGGGATGATGGGAATGGTAGTCCAAAAACAACTGGAGACCCAAGTTTGGGAAACCTTGCTCTCAAGACACTCCTGTGAAATGAAACCGTAAACAACAAAATCATGATTTTTTTCTAAGTATCCAAAAATATAATGGGATCTTCTTTTGTATTTGCTCTTTAGTGGCATTACTTTGAGATTCCAACCTAAGCTTGCCACCTAATATTTATTTACCTGGGACATGGCGCCACTGTATTGAATGAAATTTAGTTTAGAGTAGATACCTCTAGGACTGCACTATAAATTACTTACATTATTTTGATCTGTTTTAGACGTCGTATAATCCAGTGTGTTATTTAAGTCTTTCACACTTCAGCCTGGAAATAAATTTTGTGTTATACTCTAGAGACCTCATAAAGGTGTTGAAGTGGCATGTTGATCGGATAACAGAAGTGGAAAGGCAAGCACACAACCAAGAAGTATTAAAGGTAACACAGTTTGTTAGGGGAGTGTGTAATCTTGCTTGTATCTCTCTATATACACATGAATTTATGCCAGCTGAAATTACTAAGACATGGAACTAAGATAGTGTAAGGTTTCCTTTTAGTGGTAGGCTCCATACATCCTCCAAATTTGTCTTTGAAGCATCAGATTCCCTCTGGAGTAACTTTTAGGAGAAGGATGAAACTGGCAGAAGGATAATGGGACCCATCCTGCTGCGAGTGTGTGCATGGAAATGTTTTGTGCCTTGGTTGGGTGGTGGTGGTTTGAAGTCAAACAGCTGGTGTGCACATAATACTAAACCATGGGTGAGCACTATGTGGACAGTCATTAATAACTAACCATGGTTAGTTAAACAAGCTAGCCTCATAACCCATGGTTTGAAGTTGTTTTGTTTCACATCTAAGTATTGTTTGATGTAAACCAAGATTCCTGGTTTGTGCATAATGCTAAACTGAGATTCTACGAAACGGAAACGAAACCTGGCAGAATTCCTCCTCTTGACTGTACAGGCAGAGTAGGCAGGCAAGTGGAGTTGATAAGCCCAACCCTTTGCCTGAGTTCATTGAAGCTCCTTTGCATAGCAACAAACCATGGTTTATTGCTCTTAACATGTAAAACTAAGTACATACTCAGCTCACTCACAGAATGACACAACCCTTTTTGGAAACCTGACATGGAGAAAGTAACAGATGATATTCACGTGGATTTTTGTCCATTTGTATTTTTTTGTTTCCCTGTTAATAATGCAAGCCAATTTATGGAGTTTTAGACGTAGCTAAAATATGTGTTGGATGTCCTTCAATGACTGATATACCCAAAATACGTAGCTCTCATAATTCCATCAGTGATGCAATATAATAGCAATAGAACAAGAAGAAGCTACTAAAATTCCATAGATGTATGGATAAGAGCATAAACTAGCGCTTGATGTTGTCAATTAATTGTAGTACATAAATTTTAAAATACAGTACTAAACAATTTTGTCATCATTTCAAGGGATTTGCATTTATTTTCCTGGTGAAATGATTGTGAATAAAAGAAAATTGTTTAATAGCTTAGAGACACAAACTGTTCAGCTCAGAGGATTTTTTAAAGGTTTCATTATGATAAAGAGATCATATAACAAGTACAATAACATTATAAAACACTCCAGTAAAAATTAGCTCTGATGATTTTAAAAGTTTTTGGGGTTTTTTTCCAAATTACTTCATACTAGAAACCAAAAAATTAGTCACATAATGTGAAAGTACTGAACAAACTGGGCATTTGTGGGCCTATAGGAATGATCGGAGAAAATTCTTTATGGCCATGATCTGGGGCCACAGTGAAGCAGATTTTTGTCCAATAAATAATCATTCACTGAAATAACATGAGATCCTGTTCAGGGATGTGGGTGTGGGGGCCGACTCCTGGTTCCCCTCAGCTTGCTATTCCTTTTTCATATTAGTTTTTCTTCTGACTGCAAAGAGTTCTGTTCCTGGTATAAACTATTCCATTGCATGGTTTATTCTTTGCTTAAACAGCGACCATTCAGTTATCTCTGAAACCAAGTTTTTATTTATTTATTATTAAGAACCAACAATGCAGACTTGTGTATTTCTCATTTGACATGTGTAGGCACAAGAATATATATTTAAGTATATCATCCAGTCTCGGAAGCTGTTCTCTCTTGCTACTGGAGGGCAAAACGAGGAGGAATTCTGCTGCTGTATTCAAGAGCTTTTGATGTCTGTGCGATTCTTCCTTTCCCAAGAAACCAAAGGGGCTAGTGCTTTATCTCAAGCCCAAGTAAGTTAACAAGCTGTTGCACTACACTGTTGCCGCTGTTCACGCTGCCTGGTCACAGATACGGGGGGAAAGCAGCCTTGATCTTATGCGATAAATTTACTGTTTCTTGCTGCTATGACTTAGAATGTGCTTCATTTTGTTATTGACATATTGATAGCAGAAGTTGGGTTCAGACATCTGGCTGCATATTTTCCCCTCTATAGCAAGCTTTTGGCCCAAGCAGAGCTATGAGATCATTTTGTTCCACACTCACTTCCAAGAATATTGTCAGACTACCTGATCGTATTTTCTGCAAGTAGCTATGGATATTTTAAGCACTGTTCCCCTTATTCATCTTCACCATAGCCCCATTCGCTTTCTGGTCTTCAGTTTAGGACTGCAGTTAATTAACGATAACGCAATTTGCAATATCACTCATTTTAGAAAAATAAAATAAAAGCAATTCCCTCCAACCCCAAGCTGAGTTCTTCTGGCAAAGGAGATAATTTACGAAAGTTTTAACAATAGTTTAAAGTCAGATCCCATCCTTATGCTCAGATTTCTTACCTGTCCCAATTTCTTTAATCTCAAGTTCATAGTGTATTTTGATTTCTCCCCTCTTTTCACTAGGCGGTCTTTCTTGTCTCCTTCCCTGCTGTGTACTCAGAGCTGCTGAAGCTGTTTGAAGTGAGAGAGGTTGCAAATTTGGTGCGTGATACTCTAGGAAGCTTACCAACCATCACAAATGCAGATGAATCCCTTCAAGCTGTCAAACTCCAGTGCATTGGGAAAACAGTAGAGAGCCAACTGTACACGAACCCAGGTAGGATGGCAAGCACACGATTCGTCAGTAGTTAAAGCAGCCTCTTGCCTTTGCTGATTATCTGACTCTTGGCCTGACTGGAAAAAAAAGCCCTGTTTATAGGTCACTTGGTCCCATGGCCAATGTTATGTCCATAGGAAATCTTTCAAGTGTAGTTGAAAGCACTATTTAATTCCTGTAATTGTTTTTTTTGGGGGGTCTATCCCCATTTCGGGGATGCAGGTGGCGCTGTGGGTTAAACCACAGAGCCTAGGACTTGCCGATCAGAAGGTCGGCAGTTCGAATCCCTGCGACAGGGTGAGCTCCTATTTCTCAGTCCCTGCTCCTGCCAACCTAGCAGTTCGAAAGCACATCAAAGTGCAAGTAGATAAATAGGTACCGCTCCAGCGGAAAGGTAAACGACGTTTCCGTGCACTGCTCTAGTTCACCAGAAGCGGGTTAGTCATGCTGGCCACATGACCCGGAAGCTGTATGCCGGCTCCCTCGGCCAATAAAGTGAGATGAATGCTACAGCCCCAGAGTCTGCCACGACTGGACCTAATGGTCAGGGGTCCTTTACCTTTACCTTTATCCCCATTTCTGCACTGCCCTTTTTCTGTGTGTCCCCCCCCCCCCATTCCCCTCAGTCCCAACCGGAGGAGAATCTTTTTTCCACCCCTGCCCTGCTTTAAATAAAACTTAAAAATGCTTTCAGTTGTCTAAAGTACGCTGGTCTGGAAAAATAAAGCATGAAGTCCTGGGGTAAAGCTGAGACTCGCTGTGATCTGAAGTGTAATTAAACTCCCCTGTCTCAGGGGGTGAGAATGAACTCTTTACAATATTGCAACGATATTTGCTATTGAGTGCAGAAAAATGGCATGGTAAGGGAAGAATTCGTAGGCTGTACAAACAGATTGTTCAAACTTCTAAGACAAAAGAAGCTTTCTGTGGTGAATAGCTTTCTGTTCTAAAGCCAGATTTACCTGCTAATCAGATTTGTATAGCACTGAGGGGGGTTTCGTGTTTTCTTCTGCAGAAGTGGAGACAAGTAGTGCCATTGGGTATAGCATTCAGTTTTCTGTGGCATAGCACCAGGTTGGCTCTGTAATGCAGCAGAGTTCATTTATGACTCCCGACTCTTCATTAGCTTAGACTAGATATATTATCCCCTCCTCCCAATTCAGATGTTCATAAATCTTCCTTTGGAGATATTGGCAATTGTGATGAAGCGTGATAAAGCTGAGAGATTAAATCCAATCTTCAAGTAGTTGTTTTTGTTTTTACTGCAACACATTGGTTGCCTTGGTCCTGAATGGGATAACTGTGCCCCTGAAGGACCAGGTGTGCAGCCTGGGAGTCATTTTGGACTCACACCTGCCCATGGAGGTGCAGGTTAATTCTGTGTCTAGGGCGGCTGTCTACCAGCTCCACCTGGTACGCAGGCTAAGACCCTACCTGCCCGCGGACTGTCTCGCCAGAGTGGTGCAAGCTCTAGTTATCTCCCGCTTGGACTACTGTAACGTGCTCTACATGGGGCTACCTTTGAAGGTGACCCGGAAACTGCAATTAATCCAGAATGCGGCAGCTAGACTGGTGACTGGGAGTGGCCGCCGGGACCACAAAACACTGATCCTGAGAGATCTGCATTGGCTCCCAGTATGTTTCCGAGCACAATTCAAAGTGTTGGTGCTGACCTTTAAAGCCGTAAATGGCCTCGGTCCTGTATACCTGAAGGAGTGTCTCCACCCCCACTGTTCAGCCCGGACACTGAGATCCAGCGCCGAGGGCCTTCTGGCGGTTCCCTCATTGCGAGAAGTGAGGTTACAGGGAACCAGACAGAGGGCCTTCTCGGTAGTGGCGCCCGCCCTGTGGAACACCCTCCCTTCAGATGTGAAGGAAATAAGCAGCTATCCTATCTTTAAAAGACATCTAAAGGCAGCCCTGTTCAGGGAAGTTTTTAATATTTAATGCTGTACTGTTTTTAACACTTGATTGGGAGCTGCCCAGAGTGGCTGGGGAAACTCAGCCAGATGGGCGGGGTATAAATAATAAAATTATTATTATTATTATTATTATTATTATTATTATTATTATTGATGTTTTCATCCAGAAAATGTGAGCTATAGAAGGAGAGGCTGTAGGTCTTGACATAGGAAATGCTTCTTGTGGGAACACTTTTAATCAAGTAGAATGTGGAAACTGAAGTAATATAGTGTGGTGTTCTGCATAGTCCCATCCATTGAAAGGACAGGATGATGAAATTGCTTCTTAATTACTTTGAAGGATAGGAATGGAGTGGAGCTGGGATGCCACAAAAGAAGCGTGTTGACTAGTTTTCTTCTTTCCTTCCAGAGTCTCGATATATTCTACTACCGGTTGTTTTGCACCACCTCTATGTACATCTGCAGGAACAAAAGGATCTGATCACGTGTGCACACATCCTAAGCAACATCTTTTGCCTCATAAAGAAAAATAGTTCTGTAAGTAGGAGCTACATCATATGGAATTGACTTCTAACAGTAAAAGGAAAAATCAGTTGTCTGGGGGGGAAAGTGAAATTATATTTGTTTCATGAATATGCCACATTGTTCTGCATTTAGTTATGATTTCTCTTGGCTATACATTTGGAAGAGCCAGTAGAAAAAGTGTATTGAATTAGAGCTCAGTTAAGGTTGTGTTCAATCTAGGTGAATATTGGCTTTTAAAATCTTCTTTAGCTCCTCTTTTCTCCCAACCTGGTGCCATTCAGATGATCCTGAACCCGCATTGGCCCGAGTCAGCATGGCTGATGGTCAGGGGTGATGGAAATTTTACTTCTTTTAACTATTTCCTGTTTATTTCCTTCAGAATAGTAGTTTAGTTTGTTAACATTTGGCTAAGAAAATAATGTATCTGCTTTTCATTAATACTGACCCGAACAGTCCATTTATTCTTCTTTCTTTTTAAACAAACTAAAGGAAAAGTCGGTTTTGGAAGAAATAGATGTAATTGTGAACAGCCTGCTAGATGTGCTGCTCAGAACCATCTTGGAGATCACAAGCCGCCCTCAAACAGCAGGGTCCGCGACGAGGCTTCAGTTTCAAGATGTTACTGTAAGTGTCGCAGTAGAAATAACTGGATCGAATATTTGATTTATGGCTTCCCCTAATTTGTATCTGTGTATAAAAATGGTAAGAAAAGGGTTCTAGCCCCTGTGTGTTGTGTTCATGTGTGCTTCAAAGAGAAAATGGCCATCCGCTTGTACAAAGGCTTCCCGTTGAATTTCAATATTGAGGAATTTGATTGGTCATGTGCACCGCCACGACATCTTTTGAAATGAGTTGGAGGTTTAGAAATAGTCTAACAAATAAATAATAAAATAAAATGTGAGTTCCCCCTTCTCTCCCTCATCTAGCTTTAAAAATTCTTATGGCTGGCCTCAGTCCTTGTGGCTGGCCCAAAAACTAGCCTGTGTTCCCTCTGTAGGATTTGCTAAACACGTGGGAGTTGGTCCTACAATGAGCATTTGAGGATCAGGTCTAGTGCTTAACATTAGGAACATAAAGAGAGCCTGCTGGATCAGACAAAGGGTTCATCTAGTCTATATCCATCAGGGGCCAGCCAAATACCTTGAAACATATATAGAAAACCTGCAAGAAACATCCCTCCTGCATTGCTTGTTCCCTGGATCTGGTACTTGGTAGCATATTTACATAAGTTTGTTTACTAGTCTTTTGATAGACTTGTGCTTCATGAAATTGCCCAATCCTATTTTAAAAACCATCTAAGTCAGTGGCAGCCATCTCATCTTATGGCAGTTAATTCCACAAGTTAATTCTGTGCTGTGTGAAGAAGTACTTTATTTCACTTGTGCTAAATCCACCATTCCATCAGTCAAATCAGGGAACTTTTTGTTCTGATCTAGTGTTGCGAAGGAAAGCAAAAACTTCTCTTGAGTATGAGTGCCAAATTAGAAAATTCATGGGAGATGTACAACAAAAAAGCAGCATCCCAAGTGGCCAGTAGGAACGTGGGAGAGGCTGCTCAAGTTTTCCACTTCTTGCTGTTATCCTGTTCCAATTGCCTCTGCCCCATCCAGAGCGGAAAAGATATGGAGTCTTACGTTTTTCCTATGAGGAGAGAAAAAGCAGGGTGATTAGTCAGGGCAATAGCCAACGGTGGGCCAATAGTGGAAGGAGAACGGGATTAAGCAATCCCTTCCTCTGCTGTTTGTTTTGAAACTGGAAGCTTTCCTCACCTGCTTTTCTATTTTTTTAAAAAAGGAGATACACCTCTCTCGTATCTGGGTCACTTGTAAGTAAAAAACCAGCCTATGTCCTACTTTGTTCAATGATACGGAGAGGTTAATGTGAGTTAGGCTGTTCAAATCCTATTTCTCAGAGCACAACACAAAAGCTATGTAAGTGAAATAATGTCAGGTTGTGCTCTGCTTTTGTCAAAATGGGAGGTATCTTACACAGTGGGAGGCACAGAAGAACTCTTAAAAGAGCAGCTGACCTATTTTTGTTCATATAGCAAAGGTTTCAGGGAAATATTTAGCACACCCATTCTTTGACATCCAGCCTTATTAGTCTCCCCTACTTAAAAAAATATTCCTGATAGAAAAAGGTTTCTAGCAGTGTATTCTAAATGCTACTTTGTTCTGAGGGGAAAATTTAAGAGGTAATCTAATAAAAAATGTGAGAACTTTATTTTTCACTCCTCTCTATTGCCCCCCCCCAATTGAAGTACTGCTGACAGAGTTAATACGTGCCTTTCTTGCTATTATTTATTAAATCTATATATCGCCCTTCATCCGAAGATTTCAGGGAAGTTCACAACATAAGAATATAAAATGAGAGCACAAAACACATAATAAAATAAGAACAAAAACAAACCATTAAGCCCTGTCTCACAAACACAGTTAAAAGGCCGTAGAATGTGCAGTCAGCCAAAGGCCTGATTCTGTATATAGAGGCATTTTTGCCTGGGGCCAAAGAAGGCACCAGGCAAGCCTCCCTGGGGAGAGCATTCCACAAACAGGGAGCCACCACAGGAAAGGCTTGTTCTCGTGTTGCCACCCTCCAGGCCTCTTGTGGAGGGGTCACATACAGAAGGGCCTCAGATGATGATCACAGGGTCCATGTTGGTTCATATGGGAGATATGGCCCTTGAGGTATTGTGGTCCTGCGGCATTTAAAGATTTATAGGTCAAAACCAGCACTTTGAATTGGTCCTGGAAACTAACTGACGACCAGTGCAGCCAGGCCAGGATCGGTGTAATATGCTCAAACCCAGTGAGTAGCAATGCCATACGTCCAGATTTTCCCAGACATTACCGGGATTTCAAAGGCAGAATTGATGGGTGGGTGGGGAGTGGCGCTTTGTCCTGGATCCTAGACAAGTCAATTAAAAAATCGTGTGTTTTTTGGCTCAGCAACTTTCGGGGTATCCTGGTTTTTACTTTTTGAAATATGGCAATGCTACCAGTGAGCATCCTGGCTTCTGAATTCTGCGCTAGCTGAAGTTTCTGAACCGTCTTCAGAGGCAGCCCCACATATAACATGTTGCAGTAACCTAGAGGCTATCAGAGCATTGACAACAGTAGTTAGTCTGTCCAGGCTTAGCTGGGCCACCAGCCTAAGCTGATGGAAGGCACTCTGCACCACTGAGGCCACCTGAGCCTCAAGCAACAGCAAAGGACCCTGAAGGACCCACAAGCTACATGTGTGCTCCTTCAGAGAGAGTGTGTCCTCTTCATAGGCAGGCAACCTTCATCCATCCGGTTTAGGGAAATAGCAACTAACAGTGTCTCAGTCTTATCTGGACTGAGTTTCAGTTTGCTGGCTCTCATCCAGTCCATCACCGAGGCAAGAGACTGGTCCAGCACTTGCACTACCACACCTGCAGATGTGAGCAGCAAGCTGTAGTTCTGGCAGGATGTACTGATAAGATTTCAGGATTCTTTACATTTTAGTTTTGAAAATTCATAACACTGCTAAATTGTACAGTAGGTTTTTTCCCCCCTATCTTGTTGAAGGCTTGCTGAATATAAGTCCATTGACTTTTGTTTAACAATTCGCATACGCAAATGTTGCTAAATAAGGCTTGTGGGATAAGTATAGCCTTAAGTTTGAGCAAGTTTTATTTTAATAGGTTTCCTTTGGAGAAAGAGGTGGCTTCCCTTTCCACAAAGCTGTATGGCAGTATTTTTCACACAGTCTCAAAGAATAGGCTCTTGGGGTCCTTGCACCATATCGTGTAAGCCGGGGAAGTTTCAAGTGCCACATCAAGCACTTAATTTTTAAGTGACTCACCGCACAGCATAAGGCAATTATATACTGTTATGTAGCAAGTTCACGCAGAACTGTACTTGCTTATGGCAACCTACTGAGCCAAATGCTCTGGAGATATTTGCGAAGAAAGACACCACCCAGTTTGAGTGTAGGTGGCGGTTTGGTCCCCATGTGTTGTCAGGAACCCATTCTATGCTTATCAAAATGATAAATGAGCACATTTTATGACATGTAGGTGGACTTGCACAGAAATACCAGATTCGGCTTTCCATCCCAAATTCAGAAGCTGGAGTTGTCTTGCTATAGAAACAAGCTTAAGGAAAAGTGGCATTTCCATCAACCTTGACTGCACAGTGTTTCACTAGTTCTGTGTGTCAGGGACTTAAAGGAGTGCGCATGGTGACTTATAGCAGCCACAGGCAAACTCGGCCCTCCAGGTGTTTTGGGACTACAACTCCCATCATCCCTGATCACTTGTCCTGTTAGCTAGGGATGATGGGAGTTGTAGTCCCAAAACATCTGGAGGGCCGAGTTTGCCTATGCCTGGCTTATAGGTTAAACCTGTGCATGTTTACACACAAGCAAGTCCCACTATGTTCAATAGTGCTTACTCCCTGGCTGAGTATGTGTAGGACTGAAGCCCTGAAACATGTACTAAATGCAGTCTTGTCACCGAGACAAGACAAGCAAAGGGCACCAAACGCTGTGATTTCTTCCTACCCAAGCTCCTATTTATTTCAGCTGATCTCGAGTAGAAGACATGCCCATTTATGTTGCATATATGCTCAGTTGCTTCATTGGTTTTCAAGCCAAAAGATAACTAATCTGCATGTATACAGATAGAATGGAAAGAGATCTATTATCAGAGAAGTAGCTTAATTCACTTAGACCAGATTTTTAGCCATATAAACTGTTCTTCCTTCCATATGGTATGAGGCCTGCTTCCATTTCCACATTGGTACTGGTATAGACGTCGTGCTAGCATTGTTTTGAAAGGCCCCAAATGTATAAGATATTTGCTCAACATGGAAATTGTGTTTAACGAACATAAGCTATCCTTATTCTTGGAATATTAACAGCACTGTTCATGTTGACTGGTGGCAAAATCTATACATTATGCAAAATTCATAGTATTCAGCTCCATTTCTTTAATTATTTACAGGTGCAGGGGCCCCGCAGAATGTGCGGTGGGGAGGTTTATCCTTTGGGTCTCCAGTCATGATTTGGGCAGAAATCCATATCCACCAAATGGGAGCTTTTTATTAAGGCTTATAGCCATGCAGAACAGGGTGGGGTGGGGCGTGTTTCTTTCTGGACCGTTGCTAGGAAGGGAGGGATGAAATATCTGATGGAAATATATCTCCTCACCCCACTGCTAATTAAAGAAAGAAACCAGTGATAAAGTTGCATGTAATGCCTTGAGCATAATGCGGCCTTCAGAAGTAAGTGCCAAAGTGCTCACTTGGACTTCTTTTCTAATAAGCGAGTTCTATACTGCAGGAACGTGGGTGGCGCTGTGGGTTAAATCACAGAGCCTAGGACTTGCCAATCAGAAGGTCAGCAGTTCGAATCCCCGCAACGGGGTGAGCTCCTGATGCTCGGTCCCAGCTCCTGCCAACCTAGCAGTTTGAAAGGACGTCAAAGTGCAAGTAGATAAATAGGTACCGCTCCAGCAGTTCGAACCTAGCAGTTTGAAAGCATGTCAAGGTGCAAGTAGATAAACAGGTCGTTCGAACCTAGCAGTTCGAAAGCACATCAAAGTGCAAGTAGATAAATAGGTACCGCTCCAGGTAAACGGTGTTTCCATGTGCTGCTCTGGTTCGCCAGAAGTGGCTTAGTCATGCTGGCCACATGACCCAGAAGCTGTACGCTGGCTCCCTCAGCCAATAAAGCGAGATGAGCGCCGCAACCCCAGAGTCGGTCACGACTGGACCTAATGGTCAGGGGTCCCTTTACCTTTACCTTTTTATACTGCAGGCTCAGGAAATGTGATTCAGTTGTTAAACACCGAGGAAAGAACTGCAGTGTTGGGTTTAAGATACATCTTTGCAAAGGGGCTTTCTTTGTTGAATGCTCTTCCCAGGGAGGTTTGGCTGACACTTTCATTATACACCTTTAGGCACCAGGCAAAAAACATTCCTCTTCGACATCTTTGGCTGATTGACATACAATGTCCTTTTAAAATGTTTTGGGGGGGATTAGTGGGTTGTTCTTGTTCTTATTATGTGTTTTGTGTTTTTATTTTGTGGTTTTATGTTTTGAACTGCCCTAAACTAAGGCCTACAGGTATAGAGCAGGTATACAAACTTAATAAATGATGATGAAGATGATGATGATGATGATGATGATAATGCTTGTCCTCATACCTCCATAATCAATAGAAAACACATACTTTTTTAAAAAAACAACAACAACCGTGTTTACTTTGTAATGCCTTTCCTTTCCTTTTAAAACCATTTCTTTCAGGGAGAGTTTGTTTCATGTCTTTTGTCATTATTGCGCCAAATGACTGACAGACATTACCAGCAGCTCCTTGACAGATTCAAGACGAGGGACGAGCTGAGGGTAAGTAGCAAGTCTTGTGCTTTAGCATCTACAAATGTTCTCATCAACTTCTCCCCCTTCCAGTCTATTCATGATTGTCCTGTTTTACTTAAGCGACCGTTGATATTCGCTTGTGAGATGGAATCCAAAGCCAGTTGAATGAGCTCACTGATCCCAGTGGGAATCGAGCATGACCTAACTTTCTTAGGTTATTGTTTTAGGGTTAGTGGTGACTTGCTAATGTAAGGTTTCTCATGTATACGGATCAGTGTGATAAAGTGGATTGTCTGCCGAGCTCAGTTGTTGAAGATTTGGGTTCAAATCCTTGCTTTGTGACAAAATGACTCTGGGGATGAGATAACAGTTCACCGTTCGCCTCAGAGTAGGTCCTGAGTTAGTCATGCTCATTAATTTCAGTGGGTCAATTTTGAGGTATGTGCACAGGGCAGGATGGGTGACAGAAGCCCTATTGCGCAAGCAGAAGTGCTGCTGCCAGGGCTGGTTAGGCAAATTCCACCCAATATAATTAAAAATATTCCAAGAACAGCTTAAAACCACCACATTCTCTCAGCTAATGATTTCAGAGTTGCCAGGAACAGTATCTTTTAGCCATCAAATGCCTGGGTAAACAGGAATGTTTTTACATTCCTCCTGCAAGTCAGTAATGAGGGAGACAGATGCATCTTACCAGAGCCAGCTGTGTACTATTGAAAATGCATGAATTTGTGTATATATAGAACCCAAGAACAACATGTCATGCGCTAAAAGCCTGGAAGTGCACATGGGTGGATATTATCTGAGCAGCTTCCAGCATGACTGCTACAGACTTCACCCCACCAAACCTAGAACACAGATCATTACGTCCATTATGAAGCTGTGATTTTATTACAGGCTATAATAATATTGACTTGCTGCCTCCAGGAATCAGGCTGTTTCAGTTGTTGTCGTTCTGCTAGTTTGGGTGTTTCAGGCAGGGAAATTGATGTTCAGGCAATAGATATCCATCTCTTTGCCAGTCCATGTTTTTCAAAAGTACCTATCCCTAGGATACCAGATCTAGTCCATCAGAAGTTTCACAGCAAAGTCTGAAGACTTGCAGCTAGGCTGACACACTTCTACACATCTTGACAACTTCATCCCTCTTTGCAGGTTAAAGACTAGCATTAGGGTTACATCATAACAGAGCAGGGAATAGTATTGTTCATCATTAATTGTCTAAGGGATTCCCGTAACCCTCACAGAATTGTAGAGTTGGAAGGGACCACAAGAGTCATCTAGGCTGACCCCCTGCAGTCTTTTGCCCAACGTGGGGCTCGATCCCACAACCCTGAAATTAAGAGTCTCATGCTCTACCAACTGAGCTATCCAGTCCCTCATGTAGGCATTCTAGGTAGCAATCCAAATTGCTACGGCCCCACTAGCTGACTGTGCACTTCAGGTGCTGCAGGCAATCAGAATAATTTGATTTGTCAGTAACAGAATGTTGAGGGTAAACATCTGGATGATACACATCCAGCCTTCAATCATGTGAGTCCCCCACCAGCAGCCCAATCCAGTAGAAATTGTTTTCACATGCAGTCTACACCCCTTATTTGCGAAAAGTAAAGCCGAAGTTTGCAAATTTCAAGAATCACGTGTGTTACTATTTTAAAAGTTGAAAATGTCTGCGTGGTATAAAGATTAACTTTACATTTTATTTGTATCGCAGAAGTAATGCATTATTCAGCAGCCTTTGACAACACAATCTCCTGTCTGCATCTCACTTAAAAGCACGTCATTAAATCATTTCATAATCCCTGTGAAGTTTCCTTGGAGGAAAAAAAAGTAGCTGCTTTTACCCCCCCCATAACCTATTAGAATCTTGTTTCCTTCTTAATTGCAAGTTTTGTAATGTCAAATGCTAAAACGATTCGCTGCACATTTCTTTCTCTTACCTATGGAATATTTCTCCTCTGCTCTAGGATTTCTTATTACAGATATTTACAGTCTTTCGAATATTAATACGGCCAGAGATGTTTCCAAAGGACTGGACGGTGATGCGTTTAGTTGCTAACAAGTAAGACTGCTTAAATATAACGGTAACAATAGAACTGGTGTTAATGGGAATAGGACTGGGAATGATACTGATAATTTAAGAACCGGTTCTGTGGCCCCTGGGAGGTCATCTGAGCGGCCGGAGAATATTTCAAAGCTCCCTCTTCACAAGCAGAGAAGGAGTTCCATCCCCAGAGACGCCTTTGTTTTGGCTCTGGGAATAGCAACAGCCATCTGACCTTGGGCATATGCAGGAGAAACTCTGAATCTGTGGAATTCAAATTTCTCCAACACACTAATGGCAAGAAAGGGAAAATGAATAGCAGCTCTGGTGCTGACATACAGTGGTACCTCGGGTTACATACGCTTCAGGTTACATACGCTTCAGGTTACAGACTCTGCTAACCCAGAAATGGTGCTTCCGGTTAAGAACTTTGCTTCAGGATGAGAACAGAAATTGTGCTCCGGTGGCGCGGCGGCAGCGGGAGGCCCCATTAGCTCAGTGGCGTAGCGTGGGGGGTGCCAGGGGGGCCGGCCGCACCGGGCGCAACATCTGGGGGGGCGCGCTCGCTGCCTCCGGAGTCGCCGAAGAGCCTCGGGCGCAGGCTGTAGCAGAGCCCCATGTCTCGTGGAACCGACGAGCTGTGCGCGCGCCCGGGCTGAAGGCGTCCGGCAGGCAGCGGCTCTCAGCCCCGCGCGTCAGGGCCGCGGAGGACGTGCCAGGCAGCCCCTCCTCACAGCCCCGCCTCCGCTGCTGCTGCTGCAGCTGCTGGGCCATGTTGCATTTTCCTCGCCTCTCTGCCCCCCTCCTCCTCCGGGCAAGCGGCGTGGTTTGGGCGGCAGCGCCAGCAGCAACTTGACTCAGATCGGCAGGTTAGGGGTGAGGGGGGGCGCAAATTACTTGCCTTGCCCCGGGTGCTGACAACTCACGCTACGCCGCTGCATTAGCTAAAGTGGTGCTTCAGGTTAAGAACAGTTTCAGGTTAAGAACGGACCTCCGGAACGAATTAAGTACTTAACCCGAGGTACCACTGTACTTGTTTCCCCACCCCAGTTCTCCCTTTCCCCCTTTCACACTAGCCAGCGCAGGACCTGTAAGGTTCTGAATTTCATGGTTCTTTTGTCAAGGATTCCCCTTCCCTCCAGCCACATTAGTTTGCTCTGCCTGCTTGCAAATTGCATGTCTCCTGGCAGCGCATTGCAGACTAAAGACCTAAGTAATGTGAAATATCTTTTAAGCATTTATGCGTGCACATTTGGATGAATACAAGATAAAGTTGACGACTGCAAAGTCTTCCTATGCTGCTGTGTGCTAAAATAACATATAACAACTAGTTTTCCAGAAACACGAATGTCATTCTACTCTTACTATTGTTCCTGTAGAAACAGAATCATTCATTTTCGGTTACCTAGGGACAAATGGTTACGAATTTAAGCTAAATGTTGGTTCTTCAAATGTTTTGGTTCCTAATGAGAAATTAAACTTTTTAAAGAGTTTTTTTAGCCCTGTCGTTTTTCTAAGTGTATCTTTGAATTGCTGTTTTGAGAGGCAAGTTTGTGGTATGGAGAAGCGGCAGAGTTTCCTTCTCTCTTCAGCCAGAAAGCTTTTATGAAGGATGAGCATTATCTTGAGCTGCAGTAGGGAATGTGGTCTGATAGGGGTCTCTACTGGTCCTGTTTGTTGCCTTTATAGTCTGCCACTTCTGGCTTGATCCTAACAAGCCATTAAGGTTTATAGTTTATAGGTAGTATGGAATGCCTATGGTTTTCACATTAAATAGGTCAAAGAAATGAGCACGTGTCTTAGATAGACCAGTGGTGAAATGAAATCAGACAGGAAGACTCTGGAGAAAGGAAAGCAATTCAAAAATTGACAAACACGAAGAACGGTGAAATCTTTAGCAGCTTACAGCTTTTGTCCCACAAAAGATTTTATATATATATATATATATATATATATATATATGCCCAGCAGTTCATTGCTAACCATGGTACTGTTTGGTGTAATTTAAAATTGAAAAGGAGTAAAGATGGCTATGTTGTTGGTTGTGAAGCCAGAGAACTACCGTTGATTTCAAGTCAGGAACATATTGCATGCCAACAAATAGAATTCTAACATCAATGACTAGGTTGGCAAAGCGAAGTAAGCATAAGGATGATTGCAAAGAACTGGCAGTATTTGATGCAAGTTAAATCCTTCATCAGCTGAGGAGGCCCAGAATGCACAGAGTATTTAAACACACAGTACTGGAAAAACATCAATAGCCTCATTTGAAAACTTAGTCCTTGGTACTAGGCATAAAACAAGTAATCATGTGAGGTCTTTGTACCTTTTTGCATATAATCTTACTTATTTAGAAGTAAATTATTTATGTAGGATGCAGCCCTGTGCACAATGACACGCGTGAAAGTTCTGCTAGTTTTCATGGCATTGGTGAGTTGGAGCTTGGAGTGAGGCCTCTTAAGTGTGACAGATTCTCAGCTATGGTACACCAGCTGAGCACTGGATCGGCTAGAACGTTGTTTGCAAGACAAAAAATGCATTATTCGCAACATGTTTAAACGGGATGTGACAGTTTGTCAAATACATTACAAGCTTGGATGTTATGCATTCCTTTAAATAGGGATGAGCAGTGCTTCTTTTTTCTTAAAAAAAAATGTTTAGGGGTGCTCACATTTTCCTACTCATTGAAATACTGTCCCTCAATAAGGCTAAACTTAGATTCACAAAATGTTTAGGGGTATGTGTATCCCCAGAAAAAATAGCACTGGGGATGAGAAAACATCCAAATAAGTAATATAACTTTAGTTGCCTAACAGAATCTAGGATTTCAAAATTTCAAAATCTAGGATTTCAGTTATTTTATACTCACAACAACTCTGTAAGACTCATTAGGAATAGGTCTGCAACTACACTTTACTCAGATTGGAGCCTTTTAAATCAATTAACCTATCTTAGTAACATTCATTCATTTCACTGGGTCTGCTCTGAACAAAACTTATTTGAATATCTCCCAGTGAGCTTCATGTTTCTGTGGAGATTTGAACCTGGGTTCCCCTGATCCTCAGCCCAATACAATGACCACTTCACCACATTGGCTCTCGATGATTAGTTGAACAAAATTGTGGCCAATGGTGGTTTTCACTGGTGTTTTGAAGGATGCAAGAATGTAGTCTGCATAGTTTATGGAAACTTTATTAATCCTTCTGATGTCCTATGAGCAAACAAAATGTATGGTCTTAGGGAAAGTGTTTGGGGTTTTTTGGTTGGGGGGTTGGTTTTTCTTTTTTTAGTAGTTTCTGGATCTTTAAATCTCTGGAATAAACCAATGGGACTTTTGTTTGTATTGTGTATTCAAAACATGAATATCCCACAGAATGTTAACAGTCTTGCTTAGGGCTGAGGGAAGAGGCAATAAGTCAGGAGGTGATTGGTGGGGGAAAGGGTCCATCAGAAATAGATTTAAAATAGTGTATCAGTGTTGGAATATATTTGAGAGGAGATTGGTGTCTTTTCATACATACATACAAAGCTTTCAGCTTTGCCAGCTATACTTCAGCCCTGATGACATTGATTGTACTTGGCAAATCTGAGCTAAGGATGATGGTTCTATATTAAAGCCTACAAGTAATTAGTCCTAGATACATAAATTTTAGAAATGGACATATTAACTTTTAGGAAAAGAAATTGGTTGTGCCAGAACAAATAAACAAAGCTAGTAATACACAAAAGTATATTAATAGCTTTCCCCCATTGCTTTCCTTCATAAATTCTGTGAGTTGAAGAGATGTATTAATCAGAATATTTCATATCTCACATCAACATAACTAGATGCGAAATACATATTCCAGTAGCTTATAGACTCCTATTTCACAAGTTATTAAGATTTTATTATGCATCATTTATCTTGTAGTCTGCAGTTGGTTTTGTTGCCTTAATAAAAGAAAATAGATCATATATATAATTTAGCCAGTATCATTACTAAAATATGTAATATTTTCTTCTTTTTCTAGTGTTATTATTACAACAGTATTATATCTTTCGGATGCCCTTCGTAAAAACTTCTTAAATGAAAGCTTTGATTACAAGGTAAGCTAGCGATTGGCTTCCGTAATAACGATCTTTTCCTCCTAAATGTCTGTTGGTATCTTCCATTCCACTCTGTTGCTACACTGGGCTTCCAGTGCAATGAGCTCTCCTAAATTTCATTCCCTTCCTGTAGTCTCTGGGTAAGCAATAGTACTGCCACAGATTTAGGCTGATCAATGATTAGAGGATCGCAATCCTGTGCTGAAAGTCTTTCAGAATATGACTTTGTAGGACTTCTATTTTAGTTCATTTGGAAGTTTTAGAATGATCTGCATTTTAGGTTATCCAGCTGCCTGTACCTTTTCTTAGTTATTCTAATTTTTAAAGAGTTTTTTAGTTTTGTTCGTGGACATATGTGTTGTATTTACTGACCTGCTCGTGGTGTTAAAATGTGTTTCATTGGAACTTTTGATCTTAACAAACATTTTCCTTCCCAGCACCCCCTGCACTTATTTATTTATTTACATGTCCCACTTACTTTTTTTTAAAAAAAGCACTCATGGCAGCATACATCTAAATCATGGTCACCATAATGTGTCCTATTTTTTGCTCCTCAAAATATAGCAACCCTAGCTGTAGTATCTCTTAATAGGAGGGAAACAACCACACTTTGTGTTTGCGGCCACCGAGACCATATAACACCGGTTCTGAAAGACCTACATTGGCTCCCAGTACGTTTCCGAGCACAATTCAAAGTGTTGGTGATGACCTTTAAAGCCCTAAACAGCCTCAGCCCAGTATACCTGAAGGAGCATCTCCACCTCCATTGTCCAGCCTGGACACTGAGGTCCAGCTCCAAGGGCCTTCTGTCGATTCCCTCACTGCAAGAAGTGAAGTTGCAGGGAACCAGGCAGAGGGTCTTCTTGGTAGTGGTGCCCTCCTTGTGGAACACCCTCCCATCAGATGTCAAGGAAATAAACAACTATCTGACTTTTAGAAGACATCTGAAGGCAGCCCTGTTTAGGGAAGTTTTTAATGTTTGATGTTTTATTGTGTTTTTAATATTCTGTTGGGAGCTGCCTGGAGTGACTGGGGAAACCCAGTCAGATGGGCAGGATATGAATAACAAACTTATTATTATTATTATTATTATTATTATTATTATTTACTTCCAGATATGGGATTCCTACTTTTACCTGGCTGTCATTTTTATAAACCAGTTATGCCTGCAGTTAGAGATGTTTACCCCATCCAAGAAGAAAAAGGTGTTAGAAAAGTAAGTATCACTATCACTATTGAACTAGAGAGCACCCAATATTTCTGTTACTCTTTATTATGCAAAGTAAGGTAGCGGTCTTTGGGGGAAACTATCCTGTGATGTAACTTTTTTTTTAAAAGAAAAGAAAAACCCATATTGCTGGATTTAAGATGCTTTTTTAAAAACAACAACAGACAGAGCAATCGTCACGATGGGCAATTCTTAACAGCTGAATTTATTGCTGACGTAACTTGAATGACCCTTGCCAGGAAAAGAAAAGGAATACTTTGGGTATTCTGTACGAACCATCCAAGCTCTTGGATGAAATCTGCCTGGTCCATCTTAATTCTAAGTTATGTAGTTCCTGTTTAATGCAAGGAATGGGGTCGATGTGCAGAAGAAGTACACGTCAGGAATCAAAGAAAGGAGGTCTGCCTGTGAGAATAACTATATGTATAGCTCAAATTTTTCCTCACTGTTTTGTTGCAGTGATCCCCACTGCTGAAGACACATGCTGCTTTTTAAACTGAAGGCCTCATTACCTCTTTAGCAGTAGGAACTGTTATGGGAGGGAGGAAGACATCAGTTATGACTGCAGTTTTCTTCCACAAAAGCACACCCTTTGGAATTCCAGCTATCATGTCTGTGTAATCTTGTGAGAACTCTATATTACATTGCAACCTGATAGCTGGGCCACACTCTGAAAATAATTCCAATTTAAAAACACATCTAGAAGCAGTTTCGGTTAAAAACATCCCCAAAGCAATTACAGTTAAAAATATTATTCTGTCCTATGATCAGGAGGTTGACAGGAGCAGGATTGTTCAGCCACATATTCTACAAGTACTCAAATCCAGGAGCAAAATGCACAGAAGTTGCCCTTCTTTGGTTTATGATACAGTGAAATGATACAGTGGTTTATGATACAGTGAAATGATCTGCCAAATAATCTTTGGTTTTTAAAAATATATCACAGATACGGCGATATGCGGGTGACAATGGGATGTGAAATCTTCAGCATGTGGCAAAATTTAGGTAAGCTTTTTGGTTTTTCTTAAGATCCCGATCCATATATATGTATGAACACTGGAGTTGCTTTACTTAGAAAACTGTGCAAAAGCGTGACCTACAGTATGTAAGCCTTAACAAATGAAGATTCAGAAGTGAAACAGATCTTATGTGTGGATCCTGAAAGCTTGCACTTGCTTCCGTATCCTTAAATTTGGAGGCAATACTTATTAATACACTGTTTTGAAGGATTGTGGTAAACCATTGACCACTAACATCTGGTGAATGCAGTTTCGTGGCACATCTGCAGAAGGTGCTTCAGACCTTGAAGTTGATCATTCTAATCAATATATTGCTTGTTATCAACCATCACTCCTCCTCCTCCTCCGCTCTAGACTACAAAGTCACAAGCAATGTTAATTCCAAACACCCAAATAGCCAGATGGAGTCAGGAACTGCAGTGAGAGCCTTTCTCTGTCAGTTGCCACTCTCACTTCCTGCAGGATTGTACAATCCCTGCTCTTCTAAGAAACACATGGGTGGAAATCGAGGCTGGAGAAGGAGGAGGAATGCAAATTCCCTTTCCCTGTATCTTTCTTAGCCATTGCAAATAACAGTGTGGAGCTGAGAATTTTGGCAAGGGTCTTATGTCAGTTTCTGCTTTACCAGGGCTAGATGGTCCCAGTTTCTTGAAGGCTGGGTGGTCCTGCAGATGCTGGACTACAACTGCCATGGTCCCTGCCCACTGGCCATGTTGGCTGAGGGTGCTGGGAGTTGTAGTCCAACAGGATCTGGGCAACCCCAGTACCCCACCCCTGCTTTCAGAAATAGCTCAGACCATAGAGGTTGAGACTATCTCAGGGTTTGAACCCCACATTGGGCAAAAGATTCCTGTATTGCAGGATGTTGAGTTAGATGACCCTTGTGATGCTTTTCAACTCTACAATTCTATGATTCTGTAATACTCTAAAGAGGACAGATGGCAACAGTGTGATTAGACCACCCCTTCTAACACTGCCAAGGCATTTAAGCATCTCCAGCTTTGCCAAAAGATGTGGAAGATGTTTGGTTCAGAAACCTTGCTTGCAAGATGCTGAAGTCTAAAGATGCAAATGGTAATAATGAGCCAATAAAATCCTGTTTGTTACAAAGCTAATTGACTTGGTGGTGCAGCTGACAGTTTAAGAGTCTAATATGCTGTAGCATTGGATAAGTATCTCTAGACTAAATGATTTATTGCAGAGTAATTTCTCCCTCCCCTAAGTATAAAAGACTGCTTACCACTTAACAACAAGCCAGTTACCTAGATGACTAATTGGAGTCAATAAAAGGCTGCTAATCTCTTAACTAATTGCCCCACTGATTAACCATCAAATTGATTAACTGATTCAGAGGGCAATCCTATGGCAAGATGTGCTGGGATGAGGGCACATCTCCATCTCAGATACCTGGCTCAGCTGGCATTAAGTTGCCAACTCTGGCTCAGCCAAATATACGCTGGCAGAACTTTCCTATCCTGGCTCAGCCAGGACCAAAGCTGGCTGAGTCAAGGCTGCTGGAATTCCCCAAAAAAGTGGTGTGCAAGGGGGTGTGGTGTGCTGGACCCAGAGAGCAGGCTTGTTCAGCTCAGTCACGTGACCTGGGAACCCAGCATAGAGCACTGTTTTAAAGGCTTTCTTTCTTTCTTTCTGCCAGGCTTAAGTAGAGCAGCAGCAATTTCTCTGCTGAACAGGTTTGGATCTGGCATAACGTTATGCCAGCTTAATTTACACTGGCTTGCTTCACACCAGCTTCTCAGGCATAGGATTGCTCCCTACACAATTATCTAGTCACTGTTCTTTAATAGCAACAAGGACACCTTTTTGAGGATATTGTGTTGTCACATCTAAATGATTCATCTCAGTTCTTTGGATATTTGGTTAATGCACTTTGGTTACATGCTAAAGAAGCTAACCTTTAATGACTATATTTAGCAGGGTCATTAATGAAGGACCGCCTTATTTAACTCATTAATGAATGGCTTCATTTTGGATAAGGTTATTTTACCCTAACGCTGAATGAATTACAACTTATTGTTGAATGAATTACAATAGCAATGAATTAATGATGGTTCTAGCTAGTTGTCTTTTACTATTTTAATTTTGGATTAAGATACACATTTTACTGAAGCTTATGAAAGGGGTTAATTATTAGCTTATTCCATGTCACCACGAAATGATTTTATTCACTTGAATTTGTTTATGATTGCTTGTAAATAGTATAAATAGTCTTTGATTAAGGTTTATGAATTTGATAAGAAATTTTGGTAAGCAACTTATGATTAAGTGGCAAAAGGAGAAAATTGAGTATTGGATACTTCACCTCAGTTTACTTTTTAGGATTATTATTATTATTATTAAATTTATTACCCGCCCCGCACCCTAAGGTCCCAGAGTGAGTGACAACATTAAAACGCAGCATTACAACACAATATTAAAAACAGTTTACAGCAACTTACAATTACAGAAATAAGTACACCTGAAGTGTCAAAAGCCAGGGCAAAAAGGAGAGTCTTCAGGATTCTCCAGAAACTGTATAATGAAGGTGCCAGACACACCTCCTAGAGGCGTAGAGACTCAGTTCTACAACTTGAGTCAATAAGTAATTTTGAATGCTTGTTTGCTGATCAGACTATTGACAAACAAGGTTTATATGGTCTATAATGAAATATTAGCTTAATAAAATGCAGAACTCACATGCTTTATGAATCACAGGGGGTGGGATGGAATGCAGATCCACGTGGAAATATTGTTTTGCTTCTTCCTTGACAGATGCTGGAAAATAATGATGATGATGATGATATATATGCCCCAAATGATGGGCAGGCAATGTTCTATGAAATGTGTGTATGGTGGGTTTAGTTTACTTTTAGTTTTTTAAAAAAACTGTTAATAGAATTTACTGAATTATTATTGTAGTAGACACAAATGGTATGTTAAATCCAGAGGGAAAATAATTGTACTTTGCCAAAAATAGTCCAATGAAATAAAAGGGCACATTATACTGAAAGATAAAAAGGTAAAGGAGCAGGGACCGAGCAACGGGAGCTCACCCCGTCACGGGGATTCAAACTGCCAACCTTCTGATTGGCAAGCCCAAGAGGCTCAGTGGTTTAGACCAGGGGTAGGCAACCTAAGGCCTGTGGGCTGGATGCGGCCCAATCGCCTTCTAAATCCAGCCACGGACGGTCCGGGAATCAGCGTGTTTTTACATGAGTAGAATGAGTGCATTTATTTTAAATGCATCTCTAGGTTATTTGTGGGTCATAGGAATTTGTTCATTATTATTATTTTCAAAAGGAGGCTGTGTCACCTGTGCTGGCCCTTGCTGGCTTGGGGGGCTGTGGTTCCTGCCCCCCCCCATAATCTGGGTGGGGATATGCTTTGGATTTGTGAGTTACTGTCGTTCAGCTCCAAGGTCCAGGCCTAGCTCTTATCACGGGATCCTTAGGAATATCATCATTTTTATTTGCGTGTTCATTATACATTGTTTGTAGTGGCATACAGTATTATATTATATTCTACTGGAACTGCCAGTGTTGTTTGGAATGCAGATAAGCTCTTGTAACCTTCCCCCACCTAGAAAAAAAAAGAGTCATGTATTGATCTTCTGTATTTTGAAAACACATACATTATAGAGAACTTGAAAATACTCCCACGAGCGAATTTGCTGTCAAGTTTCGTAATGGAAAATAACAAGACTCTGAAGGGTGCCAAACCAATTATATGTGAATATAATGTGAAGGGTTATATTGAAGCAACACAATGCATGTTGTGTGCCACAGCCCATGCCTGGGTCTCTCTATCTGTTGGTGCTATTAGCAGGGATTACTTCATCTGTTTGCTGCCATATCCATGCAGATTAGAAAACATTGCTAATCTGATGGGTAATACTAGTTTGTTGCCAGAGAGAACATTATGTTACTTCAGCCAACGTATTTCAGTAACTTCTTCATGGACCATTGGGCGGTTCTCAAATTAATAAAACTTCTTTAATTCCAATTAAAGAAACACTCTTAGTGGGCAACTTTCACCCTTAAGTTGTTTTGTTTTTGTTTGTAAAGGGATTCGTCGCCCCCCCCCCAAAAAAAGCTAAGTGCCAGCTTCCTTTTCTACAGGTGAAATTTGCACTTCCATTCCATTTCTTAGGAAAACACTTCAAGAAGGCTGAGCTATTTTTTCTCCACATCCCAGTCTCAAAATCTCTGTGAGACATGAGCAGTCTCATCCATGTGTAAGATTAGGCCTATCTTTATCTTGTCCTTGGTTTCTTTCTCTTATATCTATTCATAAAATGATCCACGCTGAAAACGTTATTGGACAAAACGTACTGGAGCTCTTTATGACGTCAAATAACTCAATCCATCTTACAGTTATAGCATTTCTGTTTTGCAGTATTTCATCCCTGAATGTAGTTCAAGTCAATCTGGCTTCGTTTTCATTTTAGGGGAACACAAAGTCCACTTCATCCCAGCACTGATTGGCCCATTCTTAGAAGTGACACTGATACCTCAACCGGATCTTCGAAATGTAATGATTCCTATTTTCCATGACATGATGGACTGGGAGCAAAGGCGCAGTGGCAACTTTAAACAGGTATTTTTTATTTTTTATTTTGATCAACTGGTTAAGAGAAGAGAAATAATTCCCTGACAGAAATGTTTCCAGCAGGCATTTAAAATTTGACACAGAATGCACTTGATAAAACTCTATTGGCAGAATATTCCACGGGACAAGGCTGAGGACACTAAAGACTTGGGTAGAATCTACACACATATAAGAAAAAGCTGTGAAAATATTTTTTTAAAAAAAGTTTTTGAAAAACACGTTGAATTTTGCGTAGCTCACTGTCGCCATCTAGTGTCACAGTTTTGAAGTGTTTTATTTGCAGCTGTGTAGCTGAGTCCTTAGTTTCTTATTGTTGTCAAATGAGCCTCGAAGAATGACCAGCGATGCTCCTGCAGATGATCTCAGTGATCGAGCTGGGATATAAGGGTTCAGGTGATCCCCAAGGTTGACCCTGGGCCTAAGGTGTTCAGGGCTTTGTAAGTTAATATGAGAACCTTGAACATGGCTCTGTACATGGATACGAAACTTTATTGTGGGAACATTGGATGATTGCAGGTGTGGGAGGTGCCGCTGTACCCAAAGGCAATTGGCAAGTGCTGCTATCTCAGGTGCACATGAGTGTTGAAGGGAATATGGCCAGAAAACCGAAATGCCTTGGTGCCAAGATATGATGGACAGGGCAAAGAGAAAGGGGATTTGGTTTGCTAAAAACGAGTAGCAGAGGATTAAATAGCAGCGGAAATAACTGCATTTTGAGGAGGAATTTGAAGGTGAAGGTTGCTTCATAAATGGAGAAGTTGCAAGCATAGAGGGAAATGGTAGCTAGAACAAGGTTGGCGTGATAAAAGGAAGCAGGACAGATAGCAAATGAATGTTTAAAGAGAGCAGCGATGGCAAGAAAGTGGATGAGAGTAGTATATTGCATTTGGTAGATAGGATTTTAGATTTGATCATAAGAAACACTGCAGGCAAGAACAGTAGTTGCCTGTGGCATGTAGTCATGTTCCAGGCAGCGGTTGAAATCCTAAGGCACTGCAGCAGGAGAAAAAACTTGAAAGAAAATGTCTGGCCTCCTATGCAACAGATAAGTAATGGCTGCACTTTTATTGCTTGAAAAAATGATTGTGCGGAAAGGTCCTGTTACAGGAAGTGCTTGTGTCAGTATATGTGCTATGGACTGAACTGGGGTGGGTGGGACTATAGTAGTGAATGCAAGGTTCTATCTATCTACAGTGGTACCTCAGGTTAAGTACTTAATTTGTTCCGGAGGTCTGTACTTAACCTGAAACTGTTCTTAACCTGAAGCACCACTTTAGCTAATGGGGCCTCCTGCTGCTGCTGTGCCGCCAGAGCACAATTTCTGTTCTCATCCTGAAGCAAAGTTCTTAACCTGAAGCACTATTTCTGGGTTAGCGGAGTCTGTAACCTGAAGCATATGTAACCTGAAGCGTATGTAACCTGAGGTACCACTGTACTGTGATTTCTCACTAACGTGCCTCAATATTCACGATTCCAAAGACTTGACCCTCGTGACTTTTCAAGCCGTGTCACAATCCAGTTCCTTTTTTTGCTACTTAAACAGTCTAGAAGATGCCAACTAAGGAAGAACTAAATGTGCCATCTGCTCTTGCAGTTTGTATCCTGCTCCTCGATGTATCTTCAGACCATTTCTCTCTGTTCCCTTTCCTGTTGCTTCAAATGAAGCAAAGCCGCAGCGTCTGAATTTGGGAAGTGAAGTGGCAAAATAACTGGAGAGGAGTTTGCACAGATATCTTGCGGGGGGTGGGGGCGAGATTAAGGAATGAAAGTGGAGTGCAGTGAACGCAATATAAGCAGGCTATGATAAACTGTCAGTTACTCTATCAGGGATAACAGTTTTCATATAAACAGGGTACAAGCATTCATATTTATCTGTGCATTATTCATTATCACAAAAGACGCCGGCTATCATTCATTCCTTAATAATTCTACAGCAAGCCTTTCCTCTGGGTTTTTCGTTCACTAATTGTCTTTATTACTGTACAGGAGGCAATTTACAGATGCAATATTAACTGCAAAGAGCCACCTTGCTACATTTTCTTGATAACAAACACAGCCGTGTGTGTATTTAAGCAATGGTCCTTAGCTACCAAACTCATATTCCCCTAACTGCTCTTGTTTGCTGGGTTGAAAATTAAGAGCATCTTTCACTCGTCCAAGCACTATTGGAGGAAGGGTAGGTTTCCGTAGCAGTAGATTTCTGTTTCTCACCCAGCGCTGAAAGAGGCAGGCAGGTTATGATCATGTTAATCTAGGGATTTAGAGAAGGGGAATGGGGAAGAAAAAAGAGAGAGGCTTTTATGCTTATATTCATATAGTTGTCTTTCATTTGCAGCCTGGGGTGGAATTTTGAGATGGGGAGTTACGTTGTCTGATGCATTTGTTTGGCTCCATAAATAGCTGCCTTAGCAGCACAAACGCCTGTAGTTTAAAGTCATGTTGCTCCTCTTAAATTGCTGCATATGTGCCATACATGAGAAGGCTCCTGTGAGATAATTTCAGCTCTACAAAGAATGGGAACAACGTAGGAATCTTACTTAAATGTTTAATTCTTCATGTGAGGACAGACAGCCCTTTGTGGAAAACAAAAACCCTTTAAATAGTTTAGCCAACAATGTATATACCCTCATTTTACATGCAGACATATGTCACTTACAGGTGGAAGCAAAACTGATTGACAAATTGGATAGCTTGATGTCAGAAGGCAAAGGTGACGAAACATACCGAGAGCTCTTCAATAGTATGTGAGTAATAAATGTCCTAACTTTACGGATTGTTTTGTGATGGAGCGCAACTCCAGTACTGAAGGGGGGATTTTTGTCTTATTGAAATCTCTTTAATTTACCTAAACGAGTGAACAAGTCTTGTCCTTGTGTCTAATTACTAAGAATGTGGGGTTTTCCTGTTCGTTTTGAGAGCTAATTCTTTTCTCATTCATTTAATTGTTAAAAACTGGAAGAGCTGGAAATACTGACTAAGAGCTCAAACAATATGTAGTATTTTGAAAAGCAAGACTTTTAAGAAGGTATTTATTGAACATTTCACAATACGTTGGAAACTATATTGGTTTCTATTCTGTCTCTGTCTCTCTTTTGCTAAATTTTCTCACATAAAAACCCTATATTAAAAGTAAATAAGTTTCCCGCAGTGAATAAATATTATACTGTTATAATGTGCAACGCGTGCTAAAATTTTAAATATTTAGTGTAAAATGTGAAGTAAAAAGTTTATTTTTCTAGAGAACATGCATTGAGCTAATATAGTTATTAATTCTATGTATAACTTAAAGAAGATGGGGTACAAACCAATTAGATTGGCATTTTTAAGCAACATTGATTTCAATGGAAGTGATAAGCGAATACTTGCATATTTGCCACTGAAATCATTGGCATGAATGTGGCACAAATTTAAATGGATTATTCCCATATTTTTTGTATTTTCAAAAATAATGGTTTCACAAGTCCCATCTTTTCATTTGAAAGGAGTCAATGATACGCTTAGAATCATAGACAGCTATGTCTTGCATCTTTTACCCTCAAAATATTGGTCTGGGGGGAAAAATAAAGTACTTTGAGAAAGCTTATGAAGTAAAACAGAAAAATTAGCACATTTTGATGCAGTAGGTATGAAGCTTAATTTTTCATCCCGTCTCCATTTTAAAAAAACCCTGACAATTGCTACTTGTGATGACTTCCAATAGTTCAAGAAAGTATGATAGAACAAACAGATGTTTTGACTCGAAATGCCAATTAGACAAGAGAGGGTTAGAAACATAGCTAATTGGATGTAATAGCTGCCATCCAAATATCTTTATAGACAATTTACTGCCAAGGCAGAAATCAGCTCCGTTAATTGGGCCCTTCTCCAATGTAGGCAGAACTATTACCTCACATGCTCTGAGCGTGAGGGACAGCAACTCAATTTTTGTCTCTGCACAAAAACTGTGAAATGCTTAAATATCAAGATAGCTTTCAAGTCCCCAAAGATTGAACATCTATTATAAAAGTATCTTCTCGCCCTCTCCTTTCTGATTGATGGTGAGACCACTTACAAAGAAAGAAGGATCACCTTTCTTCCTGGAACATACATCATCTCCTTTAAGGTGAATTGGCACAATGAGAACACCTGTGGCTGCTCTCTGCCTTGGTCTAGATTCTAGTTTATAGAAAGTTTACTTGTGGTTGATATGCAATCTCGCACAACGTCCTGCCTGTGTTCAAAAAGAATATTCAGCTCAGTGTATGCCCTCACCTGTTCTCTTTGAAGTTCTGAAGAGCATTGTTGATAAGCTGCAAATTGTGTTTTAAGTGTGTGTGTTATGAGAGTGAGAAGCAAATCAAACAGCCATATACATTTCACCCATAGTATATGCAGTAGGGTACTTTGGAATGGGAACTTACTGTGTGTCAAAGATAGATGAGAGGATTGGTTAATGTCTGATAAGCTTGACAATTGCAATCATCATCATCATCATCATCATCTTATTTATACCTCGCTCATCTGGCTGGGTTGCCCAAGCCACTCTGGGCATCTTCCAACACATATAAAAATATAAAAAAACTGTCAAACATTTTAAACTTCCCGATACAGGGTTGCCTTCATATGTCTTCTAAAAGTCAGATAGTTGTTTATCTCCTTGACATCTGATGGGAGGCTGCTAGAGGGTGGCTGCCACTACCAAGAAGGCCCTCTGCCTGGTTCCCCGCAACCTCACTTCTCACAGTGAGTGAACTGCCAGAAGGTCCTTGGAGCCGGACCTCAGTGTCTGGGCTGAATGATGGTGGTGGAAACGCTCCTTCAGGTATACTGGGCCGAGGCAATTTAGGGATTTAAATCAACACTTTGAATTGTGCTCGGAAACATACAAGCATATGCAAGGATCTGAAAGTGAGGCCAAAGTTGTAATCATTAACAAAAGGGATTTTTTTTTAAAAAAGTCCAGGAGTCTGTGTTATATATTGTGTTCAAAATCATTTCGTTCACCCATTATTTAAATAAAATATTTCCATCGTGTTCCTTTGGGAACCAGTGCTTGAAATTAAAGCTTCGGTCCCACTTGTTTGAAAGGGCAAGTCCCATAAATAAAAATTTATTATTAATATTGTTGAATTCAGTGAGTGGTATTCAACTAAGTTTTACTCAGAGTAGACACCACCCTTAGGGATTTGCTTCCAAGTCATTATACATGAATTGGGCTGTAAGCTGAGGTAATACTAGAAGCATGTACACTGTAGTTAAAGCTTCACAAAGTTCTAGGGTAATCTTTGACTGGTTTTTCACTTTTTAAAGCTTGGAGCAACAGATTTAAAAAGTAGCTTCTAGTGACCCCCCGTTGTAAAGAGGGCACAGAAAGACTTTATTATGATAATGTGTTTTTATTTTTAACTGAACTTGCCCGGCAGTTCTTGAATTATGGAACAAATCATAAAGCATTAAAATAAATAAATCCCTAGGACAATTCTGTTTAAAACATTCAGGTATTTATTGATTTCAGAAACAAATCACCCACGTCACCTTCATTTAAAAAAAAATAAAATTGTTTGGAGACCAGTGCTACTTAAAACTCTGTTATGATGAAATATCCTGCCAAATTGTAGCTATCAGTCTTCTAGCTGGTTTCAACTGGGGAGCTCTGAAAAGTCACAGATATGGCTGACTTGGAACTAAGAGGTGTACTAAAAATGGAGGAGAGAATGGTTTATGGCTCTGACTCTCCAGTTATCCTGTCCTGCTTCACTTTTTCATGAAATCATGGAAATTTCAAAGCAATAATGCCCTAAGGTTTTGGGTTTTTTTTAAAAAAAAAAGTTAGAAGAACACGGCTCTTTTGAAGCATAGACTTTAACAGTTAACTTATTCCCATCAGAAACCTTTTAATGATTGAAACATTTGTTATTTATTTCCATTTATTTTTTGAGTATTGCGCATTTATTTTCACATATCAAGCGTGAAAAGCCAAGCTCTGTAGAAATTTCTACAACCTTGAAAACTGACTGGTTAAGATTTATATAAACTCTTTCCTCACCAAAATGTAGACATTGCATATAGATAACTTTTCACTTATTAAAAGCAGAAAAGCAAGTGGCACATGACACCAAGTTCAAATGTCATGATAATTTGGTGTGCAAAATAGAAGAAAAATACATGCTCTCAAGAGAGGCTTCCAACGTTTGTAAGGTAAAGGGACCCCTGACTGTTAGGTCTAGTTGTGGATGACTCTGGGGTTGCGGTGCTCATCTCGCTTTACTGGCTGAGGGAGCCGACGTTTGTCTGCAGACAGTTTTTCTGGGTCACGTGGCCAGCATGACTAAGCCTCTTTTGGCGAATCAGAGCAGCCCATGGAAATGTCATTTACCTTCCTGCCGGAGTGGTACCTATTTATCTACTTGCAGTTTGACGTGCTTTCGAACTGCTAGGTTGGCAGGAGCAGTGACCGAGCAACAGGAGCTCACTCCATTGTGGGGATTCGAACTGCTGACCTTCTGATCGGCAAGCCCTAGGAACTGTGGTTTAGACCACAGTGCCACCTGCGTTAAACAGAACACCCCAAAGAATCTTTACGGATAAACTTCCTGAACTAAATAGCTGACTGGATACATTCCAGTTACAATGGTGTTTGGATGCACTTCCTTTTTATATGAAGAAAAAGACAGAGATATAAAATCCGACAAAATGGAGATTAGATGATGTTGTGATACTTTTTTTTTAATTAGAGAATCACTCCTGAAAATTTGTTGCAATTTTGTTAATTTTAAATCAGTATGTGTGTTGCTCACATTTCATTAGGCATTCCTGTGGTATAGTCTTAACACGACACTTTTTGTATGCATAGATACCAATCTTCAACACTATGGTGCAATGTCTGATTTACATGAAATGAAAATTGTCTCTGGTTGAAGAAGTAGTTCATTATACTTGCAACATCTCAAGCATAGCTGTTGTGGTGATAAACCACAAGAGTGAAGTTTCTGATAGACAATTTTAGTCCAGGCGCTCTTGTGACAATCTCAAGCATAGCAAATTTCATAGAGAATTTTTCTATTATCAATGGTTTCACAGGACCTTTGTGACACCTCTCCATCTTTCACACAGCCTTGTCATTGCTTGAGGTGAGGCTTTTCCATGTGGCCCAGAGTCTTGCAGAAAAATGGAACTTTAGATCTAAGTAGCAGCATAATTGCAAAGTGTTGTTGTTGTTTTATTAATAAAATTTGTATACTGCCCTTCATCCGCAAATCACAGGGTGGATTACAACATAGAAATACTAAACGAGAACACCAAATACACAATAAAACAAACAAACAAACAAACAAACAAACAAACAAACAAACAAACCAATAACCCACCTATCACGAATCCACCTATCACAAACACATAGAATGTTAATCAGCCAAACGCCTAGTTATAAAGAAATGTTGGCTAATCCATATCACTTCTGAGGGATTATAGCAGCTCTCATTTTGAGATGTTTCCTCACCTTCAGCAAGTGTTTTTGAGAGGCTCTTTTGTCAGGAATGTTTGCTTTGTACATTATCTTTGAAAGGTCAGCAAGGCAAGTGGTAAACCAGCAGAATCTCTAATCTGTCCCAATTGCCCAGTGCCAGAAACTCACACTCAGTGCCCCCCCCCAAAAAAAAAACCTGGACAGAGAGCTTGGAAAGAGAGAAAGAATCTGCATAGACCACAGCAATTTACCCTCCCCAACTCTCAATTGTGCCCTGATTCTGCACCTAGTACGGTGGTACCTCGAGTTAAGAACTTAATTCGTTCTGGAAGTCCGTTCTTAACCTGAAACTGTTCTTAACCTGAGGTACCACTTTAGGTAATGGGGCCTCCCGGTGCTGCCACACCGCTGCTGCACAATTTCTGTTCTCATCCTGAGGTACAGTTCTTAACCCGAGGTACTATTTCTGGGTTAGCAGAGTCTGTAACCTGAAGCATCTGTAACCCGAGGTACCACTGTACCCAAGTGCCATGGGCACAGCTGGGTGAGACCAATTCCACCCTGTTCCACCACCCAGGCCTCAGGGTTACAGAGTGATTCATAATCAAATCATGGATGAGGGAGGTCTTACTCACAGCCGACTTGGCATTCAGCAACAGCAGCCATTGTTGCTTGTTAAGATTTAGCACAGATACCCCACAAACAGCCCATAAGCAAGCACATTTCCTATTATTATTATTATTATTATTATTATTATTATTATGCACCCACTACACCTGACACGGTTTCTGTTGCCACAATCATAGAATTGTAGAATCTTAGAATAGGAAGGGGCCCTGGAAGATCTACCACAGACCAAATATTAACCTTGAATCACCTGGCGGAAAAGTATGCCGGCAAAGCCCCAAAGGTTCTTCATGTGGCTTTTATTGACCTTAAGCAGGCATTTGATCGAATCTCTAGAAAGCAGCTATGGATAAAACTGGCCGCTACAAAGATCGATCGCCGTCTCCTTCATCTGATTAGCAGCCTCCACACAAACACCCTTCTGAGAATCAGGCTAGACAATAAAGGCCTAGTCTCCAACCCAGTTACCACCACTAGAGGGGTAAGACAGGGTTGTCTATTGGCCCCAGCATTGTTTAATTTTTACATTAACTCACTGGGGACTCACATGGCCTATGATGCTTTCCACCCCCCCAAATTAGCAGGCCGATCTCTGAACGTTCTTCTGTATGCGGATGACGCTGCACTTCTTGCCAGATCCCCTATCGGATTGAGGAGAATGTTGCAAGCTCTACATGAATACTGTGATCAGCATGAGCTCCAACCCAATTATGCTAAGACCAAGATCATGGTCTTCTCTGCCCGACCGAGACTCCGTCGATGGTCGATGAACGGGATCCCCCTAGAGCAGGTTAACTGCTTTAAATATCTGGGACAAGTAATACGGTCAAATAGGTCTTTTCTGGCCCATAGAGACTATATAACAACTAACGCATCTAAAGCAGCCATCCAGATTAGATCTCTATATGCTAAGAACCAGGCTCAATCAGTGAAGATAGCTTTGAGACTCTTTCAAATGAAAGTCCTCCCCCTTCTTTTGGTGGGCATCTCTTTAGGCTCCCGTAGGGATTTTTTGAAACTGGATTCTATCCAAACGCGATTCCTTAGAGCCATCCTTAGGATTCCCCCCTCGGTAGCGGGTGCGGTTATGAGATTAGAGGTCGGCTGGCAAGCTCTACGGTATGTGGCCTTGAAGACGAAGCTCTGGCTATGGCTCAAGCTTTGTTTTAAACCAGTGGGTATTGCCCCCTTGATATTGAGGGACGATTTCCAATCATCGTGGGAAAGGGAGGTCATTAATGAGGTTCAATCCTGCGGATTGTCTCTCCTTTACTTCGAGTCTATGACGTACAATCAAGCTAGAGCTGTGATCTCCCGGAGACTGAGTGACATTGCCAGACAAGAGGACATAGCCCAGGTAAAACCAGGGATGTTCCTAGGGGACCAGATTTATCGGACCATACCAGCCCCCTACCTTGCAGAAATCCACTATGTGGAATACCGTAGACTTCTTACAGCGGCTAGATTAAATGTCCTTGACTCTGCGATATTGTGGGGAAGGTACAGGGGAGTACCATACGCCCAAAGAACCTGTCATTGTGCCATGGGGGTGGTTGAGTCCACCGAACACATTCTCTTGACTTGCCCTTCTTATGCAGAGCTTAGACAAAATTTTATAGACCCACTCCTATGTCAATTCAGCCTCCTACCCGGAGAAAACCAGGCTTTACACTTGCTGAATAACGCCACTAGAGCTAAACCTTCCTTGGTGGCCAAATTTCCCTTCTTAGCCTTTAAGCGTCACAAGACTATAATTGACTGTATTGATATGGGCTATCTGTTTAGCCCATTTTAGTGTTGGCTAAGTTTTAAAATCTTCCTGGATGTTTTTAACTGTGTATTGACAAAATGTACTTTTTTCTGACTGACGGTCGAATAAAAAGGATGATGATGATGATGAATAGGAAGGGACCCCAAGCATCATCTAGTCCAACCCCCTTCAATGCAGGAATCTCAGCTAAAGCATCCATGACATATGGTCATCCAACCACTACAATACAGGCACAAGGAACCACTCTTGGTTTTTCAAACTATATCTTTTAATTTTTTTTACATAACTCTATACCAGTGCCAAGCAAGGATTGTTGCTGAATGCTGGCAATCTAGCTCCAGGTTAAAGAAGCACCATTCTGGGTGTTTGGAAAGCAAACAGGCCTCTGGAGAAGGATCAAAAGAAGATGGAATAAAAGTTTACAGTAAAGCATGCAGAAGGGTTTCTGCTTCGCGGTATGCAGGAGAGAACACCAGCTTAGCTGGAATACCCTTCTTCTTACTTCCTATCGAGATATTGCCCGAGGAAGTGGAGGCTTGTTTTTGAGAGGCTCTCTTGTCAGGAATGTTTGCTTTGTGCATTATCTTTGAAATGTCTGCGATGCGGTTTGCACGAATTCCTGGTGGGTGGGAGGGAGGGAGGGAGGCAGGACCTACCCACATGATATACTGGATGCAAAAAATATAAACTGAAAGTAAGCCTGTATTTAAGTTGGCTAATCCATATCATTTCTGAGAGATTATAGCCGCTCTCATTTTGAGATGTTTCCTCACCTTCAGCAAGTCTTTGATATTTGGCAGGGGAGAAACCTCCAGGCGAGAGAACATTTTCCTTCGGCACAATTTCCTAATCCCCTCAGCACTTCTGCATGAATCCAGTTCGTTTTCCTGAATACGTTAAAATAGATGAAGCCCAACCTTTTGGTACCCTAATTTATGTCATTCAAGGCAGTGGTGGAGCTTCATGCTCCAGCACTGGGGGATGGAGAGCAGACGGGGGCGTGGCTGATGCGCGTCCTGGGGGCGTGGTGTGCGTCCTGGGGGCGGGGCATACCACCTGCAGGGGCGTGGTGCCCAGCGCAGGTGGGGGAACAGCCATGATGGCACCCCACCAGGATTGCGCTGCCAGGGGTGGTGCGCTCCTCCCACACACCTCTTCCTCCACCAGTGACTCAAGGGCTATTTCAGGCTTTGTGCAGATGTGTTTCCTGGAGGTCTCCAGGCGAACCCTGTTCTGTCTGAAGGGGAAATATATGCCTCTAAACCCACAGGGATGTATGGCAGGAAGCTGGCATTGGCTTCAGCTTTCCAGGACATGGGCATCTCCCTCAAATGTATGGCATACAGAAGTGGAACTGGCCATCACTTGATTATGGGATCAAGAGCTATGTGTAAGCAAGCTGAAGTGTGACCTAAAAATAATTTGGACTGCAACAACATGAACAATGTTTTCCTTCCCTCAGTGCAGACATGTCAGGGCAGTATAGTTCGAGGTGTTGCATAGGATGTGCAAGTTTGACAATTAGGTTGGCCATATGTCCTACTTTACAGGGAATAGTTCTCTATCTGTAAAGATGCCTGAGAAATGTCCTCTATTTGAAGGGCTATCCGGGTCAAGTACCATTCAAATATAGTTTTGGACTACTGCAATGCGCTCTATGTGGGGCTACCTTTGAAGGTGACCCTGAAATTACAACTAATCCAGAATGCGGCAGCTATACTGGTGACTGGGAGTGGCCGCCGAGACCATATAACACTGGTTCTGAAAGACCTTCATTGGCTCCCAGTATGTTTCTGAGCACAATTCAAAGTGTTGGTGCTGACCTTTAAAGCCGTAAACGGCCTTGGTCCAGTATACCTGAAGGAGCGTCTCCACCCCCATCTTTCAGTCTGGATACTGTGGTCCATCTCCAAGGGCCTCATGGCAGTTCCCTCACTGCAAGAAGTGAGGTTACAGGGAACCAGGCAGAGGGCCTTCTAGGTGGTGGCATCCTCCCTGTGGAACGCCCTCCCATCAGATGTCAAGGAAATAAACAACAATCTGACTTTTAGAAGACATCTGAAGGAAGCCCTGCTTAGGGAAGTTTTGAATGTTTGATGTTTTATCGTGTTTTTAATATTCTGCTGGGAGCCAACCAGAGTGGCTAGGGAAACCCAGCCAGATAGGAGGGGTATAAATAATAAATTATTATTATTATTATAGGCAACTGGGTAGTGTGTGTCTCATACAAAATGTAAAGGAACATAAACTTTTTTACCACCATCCAAGGAATACACTTCTATTATTAGCTTTCTGTTAGCTGCAGGAAGTGGAAGGATAAACTCACAGCTCAACAGTCAAATACCTCATACATCTTCTTAGCATACTATTCTGAATTCTCCCTAAAGGACAACTTTGCCCTGTATATTTCTGTCCAGTATATTTTCTCCTCCGATGGAGGAGTGCTTAGTTTGCACCAGCAATTGGGCCTTTAGTGTTGTAGCTCCAGCCCTCTGGAATGAATTCCCAGCTGAAATTAGACAGGCACTTAACAAGATGGTATTTAGGTGCCTATTGAATATATTTATCTTCAATGAGGTATTTATTAGTTTTAGCATTCAGTCACCGCAGTAAAAACAAAATAAAAATAAGAGTAACAGAGAGAATCAAGGTTATGAAGCTACAAAGAATAAGCCACAAAGGCATCAAAGACCAGACCAGATTATTTCCATATATAATGACATTTATTATTATTATTATTATTATTATTATTATTATTATTCAAGAAGGCTTTCCTTGAGGGGAAATTGGACTTGGTGTTTTATCCTGCTTTTATCCTGCTCACTACTTCAATGGTCTCAGACAATTATGCAGTTTATAAATCTGTTAAATAATTACTCATTGCGGGTCTTGGAACCAGGCTTTTGAGGAATGTTAGGTTGGTCCAAACTGCCAATTGCTGACATTGTAGAGTCATTAAGCACAAAGGGTAGCCCAACATAGCTTTGGGTTATCCAAGGGCTATTTAAAAGCCCTTGGGTATGTGGCAGTTGTGGGGAGCATGTTTGAAAAGTTTGCACATGGTACCTCCCAACCCATGGTGAGCCAGTCGTTGCCAGAGAATTAGCACTTTTCAACGGGTGGCGGAAGTCAAATTCTACACTTGGGAGTTGGTATGTACAACTGGATTTCCATATACTGGTGGATGCCTCCACTGTGCACTCAGATGGTTGTGTGAATAGGTCTTATGTATGTTTGGTTCTCCTTTCCATAAGTTTCTGGTGTTGGTTGTAGTGCTTTGACCTAAGTAACATAAACGGGTACTTCAGAGCTCTTGCTTTGGAATGGCTTAACCATCCCCATGTCTGTTTCCCTTTCTAACACAAGCATGACAATGGACTGTCTCACCTGCCCCAATGTGTCCAACATCCCCACTTTTACAAAATACATACCTGTAACTATATAGATCCTCAGGATTCAGTCAAAGGCAGGGGAACTGGAATGGGGGAGCAACTAGTTTTTCACAGAGAGAAAGCGAGCGCACAGGAGAGGGAGGAGGAGGTCTACAAATCTACAAATGCCCAAAACACCTTAAAAAACCCAGAATCCTTGTTTATGATTTGTGGGAGGGGGACTTGTCCCTGGATGATACCTGTGTTATCAACACAGAAACGTTTCAAAGCTTCTCCCAAGACACTTCTGCAAAAGGCATAGTTGCGATGGGGTCTTGAGCGCTTGTAGAATCACCTTTGGGCAGCTCTAGCGTTCTAGGGCTCAGCCTTGGAATGTGAGAGGCAATCCTGAAGGACAAAGTCTCTGTGAGCATATGCCATGTGCCCTTCTGAGGCTTGCATGCATCTAGATTTGGGGAAAGGACTTCCGGAACAACCCCCAGCCCCTCTCATTTTTAGAAACTAAGCAAATGCTAGCCGTTGCTCATTGGTATTATTGTCAGTGGTTCTATTTCTGTATTTTCATATTACTGCTGGGCTCAGAACCTTTCAATTCTAACTGACCTGGTGCATTTGGCTAACATATGCCAGCAAGAAGCTACCAATTATTTAACAGTTAAATGAATGAGATTGAAATGCATAAATAACACCAAGCGAAAGGAAAGTGTTTGGGTTAAAAAAGAAAAAAAAATTCTCCTCAGGAAAAGGCTTTTCCTGTGGCAGTTACAATGCAGTAAATTGTGTGGGTGCAGAACTACTGTCGACTAAAGTACGGAGGGGGAAAAAATCCTACATTGAGAAGATTTGAAATCTCATCGAAAGGGAAGCAGTGAGATGGGAAATGCTCTCTTCTAGGTAACAAAATCTTCAGTTTCTTTTCTTGATGTTGAAATACAGGTCTAATGAACAGCACAAAGGGGTGAGCATGCAATAAATCCCGAATCTTCTGTGTGTAAAGGTTGTGAGATATCTTTGGAAAATAGGATGCTTTCTCTCTGTGTGTGTGTTGTCTTGAAGTTGGCTAACCTAAAAAAAATTCAATTTGCCTTGTCAATGCTTCCTGGAGTAGAATTCCACTCTTTGGTCCTTATCCCAGGTAAGAGAATATTTGCAATTGTGCTTAGTTTGAAGGAAATAATAATAATAATAATAAAATCTGTGAATGAGCAGATACTGCTAAGGCATTTTTGGGTACCTTTGAGTATAAATTGGTTGTTATGGAGACCGGTAAAAATAAATGCTGATATTTTGCCCTGGGTTCATTCCTTCCAGCTTGCTGAAGAAAATTGAACGCGAAACATGGAGAGAAAGTGGCGTTTCATTAATCGCCACTGTAACCCGTCTTATGGAGAGACTGCTGGACTACAGGTGAGCAATTGCTGCATGATTTATAGCAAGAAATATGCCATGGTCTGAAAGTCTGGTGCCAGCATTCCTTCGAGAAAATTATCATTAGCTAGAATATGAAAGCACACACACAACATCAGATACCAAGTTTTCAGGAGTTCATAATTCAATGTAGGGTACAAGGGGGTAAGCCACATGTTTGTTTGATTGCCTCCCCCACCCCACCTCACCCACACAAAATTATCCTTGCCTGACGAAAGCTTATGTGCCAGGAAGAAGAGTTCTCACCACCTTCCTGACACAATAGTTTTCTATGTAAAAGGTTCTCCCCCCAAAAAAAATAAATAAATCACAGAACATTAGTAGAACGCCGTGGTTCTGCATATGTAGATCAGCTCTAAGAATGACTCTTATGCTAGTGCAAATCAGTCTCATGTTGCACTAATGTGCACCTCAGCTGTGCACTAGGTCTGATGGTATTACATCAGGCATATTGCCAGTGTCAGGTTGGGTCTTACTGTGCATCTTCTGATGGGTCTTGTATGGAATGCATTGCAACCCCCTCCTCACTTTTGACATCTGTAGGAGCTGTGGCAACAGACACAGCCAAGAATCGAGGACGAATTGTCTTAGGTTCTGCACATTTGGCATAGAGAGAGGCCATCTGTGGCCTGAAAACACGATGGCAGCTAGACAGAGCAGACGAAAGATGTAGGAGGCAGGTAGCACTAGTCTAAATTTTTCATGTAAGCCACGGATCACTTGAATCCAAAGAAAGTCCACATCTGTCCTGTTTTCCTTTGGTGGTACGAGTCTTGCAGGTGGTCTGTTTAGTTTGATAGCAGTTCCAGGCATTGGGTGAGTGGTGAATAGCATATTGCAGCTCATCTTTGCTTTGCAAGGCCTGCTCTCAAAGAAATGCAAAAGATCTCTGGCTGTGCATTTGTTCTTTATATAATTGTAATCTTTGCAGTGGCCCTGTGCAGCACATCCTTGTTGCAGATTGAGGGGTGGGGTGGGCAGGAATCAGGCTTGCCTGAGGCCCCCTTGAGGGTATATGGCAAAGGCAAGAATTTGAACTCCTTTCTACTGCGGGGACCGAGCACAGAAAGATTGGCTGCATTCTTCCTACCTATAACATTCACTTGTGAGCGAGCATTGTTCAGCTCAGTGGGACTTACTTCCATGCCAACATACTTAGGGCTGGGCTGCATGTGTTTTTAGATGAGGCCATGCATGAAATCTTCATTGCCAGAACCTAAATCCAGGATCATCTTTAATTCCAGTCCCCTTTCTAATTTTAGACTGTGGGCAGTCTCACTCCATATCCTCCCCCCCCTTTTTGGTTTTGCATTTTTATAACAATATTTTTTATTGATTTTCATTAAATAATGCACAAAAGGAGATACAGATACATTGAGTTTCCCCTTTTCTCCAAACTTCTTCCCTCTCTCCGACAGAACAGCTCACTCCATATCCTTGAAAGAGGACAATCTGAACCATATTTATTGTCCTTGCTTTCAATTTCATAAGATAGTCAGGTTATTAAAGATTTACAGTGTAGATCCAGAAAGATGCTTGGATATATATGGTGGGATTTATATTATTATTAAACAAACAAACAAAAACTAGTGCATGTATACAATGCTTTGCAGAGGAGGAGAGGATCTCTTCTCACCACTTAGGTCTTCCAGTTGACAGGGGTAGAACAAACTCTTGCCCATGGACCCATTGTTTAGTATCATAGCTCCACTAGCTTGGACAAATAGAAAGATGATTTGGGATGGAAGCTGCAGTGTATCCTTCTAGGGCTGGGTTTCCCAAACTTGGGTATCCAGATGTTTTTGGACTACAACTCCCATCATCCTTAGCAGGACTAGTGTTCAGGGATGATGGGAATTGTAGTCCAAAAGCAGCTGGAAACCCGTTTGGAAAACCCTGTTGTAAGGCATGGGTGGGGAATCTTTCTCAGCTCAACGGATGAATTCTTGTTTCAGCAACCTTACGGACAACATGTGCCAGTGGTGGCCAGAGTCAGAGGCAAAAAATATGTGGAGCAACAAATGTCGAATTTACTTTTGTACAGCAGGTTAGACAAGCGGATTGGCAAGGCAGCTACAGCAATGGCTGAGATAATGTCGTGCTAAAGACCAATACCAAGATGAAGGTCTACCGGGCTTGTGTGTTGAGCACACTGCTTTATGGAACTTACACTGGGCAGGAGCAACACCTCATTGCCTTCCATATGTTCAGTGTCAGCAAGATTTTGGGGATCACATGGCAGGACAGTGTCTCAAACAAAGATGTGCTCTTCAAAGCCCACATTCTCAGCATGTTTACACTTCTGTCTCAGCGACATCTACACTGGCTTGGTCATGTACGCTGAGTGTTAGATAGCAGGATCCCGAAGGTTGTGCTTTACAGGGAGGTGGCTTCAGGCACCAAACTATTGGCAGACCAATTCTGTGTTATAAAGATGTCTGCAGACATGACATGAAGGCTGGCAACATTAGCCCCACAGTGTGGGAATCCCTTGCAGATGATCACAGTGCCTGGAGACCGTCATTCATGCATCCACAGCAGTGATCAGAGGAGAAATGACTGCTGTGAGGAGCACAGAGAGAAGAAACACCGTAGTGTATCTGTAACAGTGAAACGAGACGCCTTTGTCTTCCCCCGGCTGCAATGAAACATGTCTCTACCATATTGGACTCTACAACCACAGCAGGTGCTGAAACTCTCCAATGGTTTGACCCCGATGGTGCACTCTTCTGTTGTCTCTCAAGACAGATGAATGGCAACAACAACAACAACAACAACAACACACACACACACACACACACACACCCCTCATTGTCTTTTACCCTGGAATGCAAGAAACATGATCAGAGTTCCAGGACACATTCCAGCCAGCCAAAGCACTCATGAAAAGTGTTATTCATGGTCAGTGAGGGTTATGGCCTGTGTTAAAGGTAAAGGACCCCTGGACGGTTAAGTCCAGTCAAAGGCGACTATGGGGTTGTGGCGCTCATCTCGCTTTCAGGCCGAGGGAGCTGGCATTTGTCCACAGACAGCTTTCTGGGTCATGTGTCCAGCATGACTAAACTGTTTCTGGCGCAACAGGACACCGCGACGGAAACCAGAGCACATGGAAACGCCGTTTACCTTCCTACCACAACGGTGCCTGTTTATCTACTTGCACTGTATGCTTTCGAACTGCTAGGTTGGCAGGAGCTGGGACAGAGCAATGGGAGCTCACTCCATTGTGGGGATTCGAACCACCAACCTTCCAGTCAACAAGCCCAAGAGGCTCAGTGGTTTAGACCACAGCACCACCCACGTCCTGTGTAGATGCGTTGTGGCTAGGGAAGCATGTGTCTTGGAAAAGATTCCAAGAGAGGCATGGAGACCTGCATTTATCCCCCAAACTTGAGGTTCCCCACCTCTGCTCCACAGCAACCAATTGGCATTCCCCTGTTTCATCCAGTTCTGAACTCCTGCAGTTCTACCAGAACTCCATCCTTTTAATTCCTTTGCTCTATTCATTGGCTGTGGAGGAGCAGCCTGGAGTGCTGGGAGTGCAAACACTGCCCTGGGTCGCTGTGTCATCTCCTCACACTGATTGTGGAGCAGCTCAGGCTCGAAGCCAGAATCTCTGGGCTGGCCAGAGGCATTGGACTCAGATAGGGAATGACTCTATTCTGCCAATAACTGAACTCCTCTACTTTTCACATTTAGATTACCGTCTCACCTGGTTGTAGTGGGAGGCTCTCAGAGGCACTCTGAATTTTATTGCTTCACGTGTTTTAGAGCTCAAATCTGGCATCGAAAAACAATTTTGGAGCAATACCTGCTGGTTCTGGGGCTGAACACACTAGAGCTTTGGCTCACATTAATCCACATACCTGCAATTGTTTGTTCTCTGTAGGTCATTGGCCCTTGATAGGGAAAAAAAAAGTGTCCCGTTCCTGATCTATACAACAGAAGAAGGGCAGATAATCAAGGCAGAAACGGACAAGGGATGGATGTGCAATTTTTGCAGTTATTGCATTTATAGTTTAAGTTTGATTTACCCTGAACAATGCTTTGGTCCTCAGAGATCTTATCTTGCATTAGGCTTCATAGTGAGACTACTAGCTGACATATATTCTTGAATCAAATAGTGTATTTGAGTCAGTTAATAACAGAATTTATTTTGGATACATCGTTTTATCTAACATGCATAATTAATTCTTCTGTGCATGATTTGCTCTGTTTTTAAAACAATATTTTTTTAACCCCTCCAGGGACTGCATGAAAATGGGTGAAGTGGATGGCAAAAAGATTGGCTGCACGGTCAGCTTGCTGGTGCGTATCTCTTTCTTTTGAGAGATCGTGACTATGTCACTTTAAGGATCCGAATGTTTAGATAAGGAGCGTGTTTTTAATAGCTTACTTTCCAAACTGGGATTTAAAAGTACGCTTTCCACTGCATAATTAATGAATTCAAAACGTATTACAGAATCATGAAGTATTCATGTTGCATTTGAATATATATTGACAAGCCTGCAAAAATATAGTCGTCCAGCCCGGTTTGGGTTGTGGGTGGGTGTCTCTAATTATATGAGCTGGCAGGTGGGAAAGAAGCAAGAGCAGTGGGATTCTTCTGAGCACATATGCTACTTTGCTGGCAGTGAGGAAAGGAAGCAGAGATACTTCTTCCAACATCCTTGCTTCTTCTTATTCAGGACAGAAGCCTTTCTGGTTTTTACAATTGATAGGGAATTCTGTAACTTTTTCCATCTACAGGTGAAATAATATTTTTCAAAGGGTGATTTTCTCTCTGAGAAATGTGTGATAGAGTGGGAGATATCCCTCCCTTTTTTTACTTTCTGCATGATTTAGGGAAACTATATTATTTCAAGGTTAGTTGGATGACTATTTTATTTGTATGGATGGATGTAAGTATGTACAGTGGTACCACGGGTTACATACGCTTCAGGTTACAGACTCCGCTAACCCAGAAATAGTGCTTCAGGTTAAGAACTTTGCTTCAGGATGAGAACAGAAATCGTGTTCCGGGGCGTGGCAGCAGCAGGAGGCCCCATTAGCTAAAGTGGTGCTTCAGGTTAAGAACAGTTTCAGGTTAAGTACGGACCTCTGGAACGAATTAAGTACTTAACCTGAGGTATCACTGTAATTGTAAGATTTTCGCCCAACCATTAATCCCATGAGACCACAGAGTGGCTTATGATAATAAAGCACATTTCCATCCTAGCCTTCCTCAAAGGGCATCAGGTCAGAGGATATAGTCGCTGTCTCCTCTGTTAATATTTTTGTCTCACCAAAAGCAGCCAATAATAGCGGGGGCTAACAGATATAAAAAACATTTTCCTACTTAATGCAGATTTCTACTGACCCTTGTAATCTGCTCAGGGGCGGAGGAAGGAGGTGCGGTGGGGGCGGACCTCCCCGGATGTCTTTGCTGAGGGGGTGACATTTGGTGCGCCGCCCGCCTGCGACTCCCAAGCCTACCCTGAGCCATTGGGGGAAGGGGAGCTGCGCCGCTTTACCAGCGGCATTCGCCCCTTCCCTCTTCATTTTGACAGCTGGGGGAGGTTTCAGAGTCACGGGTGGGCAGTGCACCGAATGTCTGCCATTGGCGGCTCGCTCCGCCCCCAGCTGCAGGGCGCTCGCGCCACTCCATGCACCCGAACGGCTATCCCGCGCCTGGGAGGGCACCCTCCATGCCCGGCCCCCCTCAGGAGTGTGCCCGCCCTGGGCAGCATAGGAATATAGGAATATGCTCCCCGCTGACTCTGCCTAGTGCCTTGGAACTATGCAGGGCAGCTTATAATGATTTAAAATCATAATGCCATAAAATATGATTAAAAACACCACAATAAAGTACATTGAATTCAAGGCGTTAAAATGCATTGAAAATAAACTACAGACAGAAACCACAGAAATAAAATGGCATTTACCGCGGATACTTAGCAGGCAAAAGTCTGCCCGTGTAACAATATTTTTACCAATCGGCACAGAGCCAGAGACAAGAGGCTTTGTACTTCGTAAAGTCAAGCCTTCCACAATACTGGGTGCGCCCCTGGAAAGGTGCTATCTCTCCTTGCATATACACTTACCTGAGTGAACTCAATGAGGCTTACTTCTGAGTAGACATGTGTGTTTGCTCCTCCATTAATTTATTTATTTCCGCAAACTTACATACTGCTTGGCTGTAAAAAAACAACACAACACCTTAAAGTGGTTTACAAAAAGATAAAGCAATAAAATCAAGAAAAATTCAAAATATTCAAAAATTAAAATACTAAAAGAGATTCAAATTGCCTCAACTTTCTAAGCACAGTTAATATAACAAATGTCGGCAATACCATATAAGCCCGTACCACGTGCACATTTCAACCTGCCAAAAGCTCCATGAAAATGGGCTGCAAACCATTTGTCCACCAATGGTGGACCAGTAAACTTTGGAGCTGAGTGGGGATTTTTTTTGTCTGTGGTTCCAAATCCAGACCTACCACTGCTGCTTTACCAATTGCGGAAATAGATGGTCGCCCCTTCCAATCTCCAAGTCATTGTTTGCATCCTAATGTCCACAGAAATACATATATTTCATCCAAAAGGAATTTCTTTGCCATGAGTACAGGAGCTGGAGTAAAGGAACTCAGTGGAGACTGTTACTGAGAAGCCCAAACTTTTGCCTTTTATATGAAGAGCCAAATAGGCTCTTAACCATTTTCTTAACAGCAAGAGCTTGTCAGGTTAAGAAATGTGTCACGTTGGTGACACTTTAATTGCAAGTTGTTGTTTCTTTTTTATTTATCCATGGGCTCAGGCTGCTCTATTCTTTTCATCTCTCTGCCTCGAAAACCATCAATGTGGACTATACTTTACCATTCACAATACTTAACGAAAATGTCTCCACATGCCTCAGATTAGATTCCCCTGATGTGCATGTAGGCATGGCTTTACAATCCAGCAAATCCCTTTTGAATACACCTGTGGTATTTCACTTCACCAGAGTCCTTGACCTCTGCAGTTCTGCTTCACTCAAACATGGTGCTGCGTAGCTTCTTCCCACCAATGCTGCTTTCGATGCTTTGCATTGCTGTTTGTGTCTGACGTAGATCCTATGTGAAAGGGAAATTTCTGTTAATATCACCAGATGGAGTGATAAGTCATTGATCTTTCAAAGCATTCAGCTTTGGGAGGAAGGATGAAAGAATCTGTCTTTTGAATGACTACAGAGACAAATAGCATTTAAATAACTAGGATGGCCATATGCAAATTGCCAAAAAGGAGGAAATGTATCATTGCAAAAGAGGACACACATTTGCATGAAATTTGCAAATGCTTATTTATAGATAAGTCTTCAAATAGAGGCCTAGCAGTACACATGACCACTCTATTCAACACATTTAGACCCATACTTTGAATGTATTTCTACATCCCCCTTCCCTTTCCTCTAGGCAAGGTGGTCCATGAAGAGTTTGCTATGGGATTTTCATATGTTATGATTTTGCCCAGACTAGCGCTATTGACTGCTTTGTCTACAAAGAAAACAACTGCATTCTCTGTAATGGGATTGGACTAAATGAGTTGAGGTGCTGTGCTTTGATTCTTGCAGTGTTAGAACTAGCTGTGTCTAACATATACCATCTCTGAGAAAATATGCTTGTTTTTTCTGTGAAGGCTGATTCATACCTGCAAGTCTTTGATCCAGTTTGTACATCACATTAAACCACAGCTAAAAACAAACTCTGGCTTGTTTTCTGATTGTGTTGACAGGAGCAGGGAAGAAATGGAACAATACCTTTTTTAGCAATGTGCACCAGCACCCTGCACATTCACATTAAAATATTGGTACAGTTTATTTGCCTGCTGTAGAGGAATATTCATGTAAAAGCAAACTCACTGTACAAAATCTGAAAAACCCATGACCCTATTTGAACAAATCCCTATGCAAGAAGTGGATATACCTGGTGTGGTAGTGTATCCTTTCCACAACGCGGACAAGGCACATTTGCCTATTTTTGTTTTCTTCCAAACGTTCTTGTCTGGATATAACAGTTAGGTATAAATTCCAATATACATAAGTGTTGGAATGAATTTCACGACAGACGAGTGGCAGGTGTCATATGAGAGGCGTCTGCCGGGGCAAGCCTCGGGAACTCTCTTTTATTGAATATTACAAACATTGCCACAGGTGTGCTTGTGGCTGATTGGTTGATACAAACACAAAGCAACTTGTTGCTGATTGGTTAACATAAGTACAAGGCGGGAATTACATATAACATTAATCACCGATAGATTAAAGGCTGGGAAACGGAGCTGGAACTAGACAGGCATAAAACCTCCTAATTAAATTATAACTAAAGATTGATATAGCAGGACTAAAACAATTACTGATGATTGATCATAACATGAAAGAATATAATAATAGAGTTCCGTAGATGTGGTCAGCTATGCATTAAGAACAGATCATATTGTTTGTTCATGAACTTAAAGTGAACTGAGGAATGAGGGAATGTCTTGGTGTTTAGAACAGGTTTGTACAGTGTGTGCAGAAGCAGAGAAAAGATTATAAGCGAGACTTCCCAGAATGCAAGAGAAAAGAAGCAATAGTTCCCATAGCAAGACTTCCCATAATGCCACAGTTATGTGCAGAGAGAGAACTTCCCTTTACATAAGTTCCACTTGGGACAACTATGTGATTTGAGCCTACTATGTATACTGCTTTCAGCCTCAAGGAACCATTATTTTTTCTAATCCTTGAAAATCCAGTGTGTCCAAAGGTAGTACAAACTCATTCAAACCAGATCCATACAGATTTCGCATTCCAACTTAGCTGAGACTCAGATGCCGTTTTAAACTATCTGTATTCAAAATGGCTGCATCTCCAGATTAGGTGTTTAGTATTGTTTCCCTGAACAGCTCTTTTCTTGAGGAGTATCTGATTATTAAAATGTATGCACATTTGTTAAATACAAAACTATACAAATACATTTATTTTAAAACATATACTCCATCACCCTAGCTTCATTGATTTCTCACAGTGACTAAGAACACAATATAAAGAGTAGAAGAAGAAAAAAGCAAGTATCAGTTTGAAATTCACAGATAATTGTTTAAAATGTAATGCCTCCTGTGAAATATTTTGTCACAGATTAGGAATAGTGAATCATAATTAAGTTTTTCCATTTTCAAGGTTGGAGCACTAGCGATGACTAAATGAACTATCTTTATCTTTCTCAGTCTCTCTATTTACAACATTGTACTAATATCAATGTGTAATGAGGTACCAATTGGCAGTTATTCTGGCATTGTATGTAATAAAAAGCAGCAGGGATATGTATAGCAGATGTCCCACACTATGGATAACAGAAGCTAGATTTTACCCAGTGCACAGAGGTAAACAAACCCGTGGAAAATAATTACCTATAAGAATCAATGCAGATTTCTGAAAATATACCGTACATTTTGCAGCATCATTGCACCCCATTCCCAACTCCTTACTCATATGTTTTAATCTATTTTGTTACCAATATAACCTATCACACATTCTCATCTTTTTTTACATTTTCGTCTTTTTTTAAAGTAACACCTTTTTTTGTTTTAAAAGACTAAAATGACTGCTTGAGATTCATCACAACATTTCACAAAAACGCTTTTCTGATTCCAAAGTTTTTCTCGTATCTGATAAGGAATGGTTTTCAAGAGAGAGAGAAAGATCAGGGATAGGATAAAAGGCATAGATAATGTTGCTACCTTGTTTTTTATAACTATTTTGCATTGCAATGTGTTTTTATTCCAGAATTTTTACAAGACAGAATTGAATAAGGAGGAGATGTATATTCGATATATACATAAACTGTATGATCTGCACCTTAAAGCACAAAACTTCACAGGTAAACAATTCACCAAATAATCCTGGTAACAGTATATGTTTTGAGACAACGGATGCAGATTAGTGGAATAAATAGGTGCAGGAATTCCTTCTATGTCTCAAGCTGGCATCTGTGTTTTTTGGAAAAAGCTGGATATAGCAAGGCAGAGTCGTGGACGCCTGGAACTGATCTTATCTTCTCAGATATGCCTTCAAGTTGTTGGTATCTCCAAAGCTCTATAGATTTCAGTGCCTAATTTGGATGCAAAATATGGTTTGACTCCAGAGGTAATAGCAGGAGCAAGCCCCCAAAATATTATGCTTGAGGCAGAGCAACAAATCGTGCCTGCTCTTCCTGCATGCAAGTTGAGGTACTTTGTATACAAGGTCAGTTAACTTGTGGGGGGGAAAGACCACAAGCGCCTCCACCCTCCCTGGCAGTAAAGAAATACAATATTAAATAGCTCAACAATTCTCTGCCTTTTTATGATATCCAAAGCCAGCTGCCTAGGGTGGCCTCCTCAATGGATGGGCCTGCCTTGAGTAAGAACAACCTTTGGTTTGCTCAGGACCAAACGGGAGGGAACTCTTGGCACCTTCCAACTCTAATATGAAGCATTGAAAATCTTGCATCTGAACACCTAAGGCACCAACCTGTAACATAAAAACCTAACAGGACCATTAAGGCCTGTGTAATAGGAGCCTCTCTTTAGGTGAGACATGTAATCACTTGTACCTGTACTGCAGCAGGTCCTCATTTGGAAAGTGAGTAACCTTTTCCTGGCAGACTTACTTGCCAGGTCTTCCTTTGCTTTAAAAAAAATGGAAATGGAGTAGAAATGAACCCACTTCAGGCTTTGTTTATCAGCATCCCTTGATATTGAGAACATGCTCCCTGGAATCAAAGTGATTTAATTTTACCATTAAGCGTACCATCCCTGTACATTTCCAGCCACTATTCAGAGTGTTGGTGCTGACCTTTAAAGCCCTAAACAGCCTCGGTCCAGTATACCTGAAGGAGCGTCTCCACCCCCATCGTCCAGCCCAGACACTGAGGTCCAGCTCCAAGGGCCTTCTGGCGATTCCCTCACTGTGAGAAGTGAAGTTACAGGGAACCAGACAGAGGGCCTTCTTGGTAGTGGCACCCGCCCTGTGGAACGCCCTCCCATCAGATGTGAAGGAAATAAGCAACTATTTTACTTTTTAAAGACATCTGAAGGCAGCCCTGTATCGGGAAGTTTAAAATGTTTGATGCTGTATTGTTTTTAATATTCGGTTGGAAGCTGCCCAGAGTGGCTGGGGAAACTCAGCCAGATGGGCTGGGTATAAATAGATATATAAATAATAATAATAATAATAATAATAATAATAATAATAAATTATTATTATTTTATTATATCAAGATTATTAGCGATCTTTGTTGGAGAGAAATGATGTAATTGGAATCCATAGATGCTGCTAGTTTTGCATGATTGTATCTGTTTTTTCTCTCTCCCCTGGCCAGTGTTACGTGCCAATAATTCTTGGCAAAGCCCACTCCTTTTTAATGTCAAGTTTAAATCTTCCCTCGTACAGCTAGCACCCAATGCTGCTCCTTGGTGACAATTGCAAATTGGGTTGCTAAGCATCGTGGATGTGTTTTCAAGAGACTATGTCTGCAGCTGATGCTTAAACAGCGGCAGGGCTTGATACATTTAACCTAGAGTGTACTGGTGTGCTCCCTTCTGAGGACTGATATTTATCTATTTGCCGTCTTTATTTCTTATAAACTTTCTGACCTTCTACCAAGAGAACATTGCTTTTCACAGCGTGATTTCCTCCGGTTAGGTTTCCTTGGGATTTATTTTCCTGTATGGAGATTTGTATAACTGTCAGTTGTTTCTTTAGTATGAGTAATATTCAAAACAGAAATCTGGTGGGTTGAGAAATCTGCTGATCAGTGTATGGCCTGCAGTCCCCCTGAAGAGTCAGGTTGAGTATATACAAGTATATACTCCAGACTGTTGGGTATCAGGGGCAGTTGTGTTTTTTGCTTTTTTCCAGTGGTGGCTTCTTATCTGTGGGACTCTATCTCCCTGGAAAGCCATGTAGCTACAGCATTATTGATTTGTTTAAAAACAAACTCCCATGACATTTTTATTTCAACCTGTGCTTTATAGGTAAATCTGCTATGGATTAATTGGTACTACTAATTTTTAAGGTGTAATACATTCCCCCCCCCCCAAATTGAATGATTTTATTTACTATTGTTATCATTTTGAATTTTGGCATATTGCCATGAAAGAGAAATGGTTCTCTGAAAGATAGTTCATCTTGCATAACTTGCTTGTTACATCATAGCAAACGAGAGGCTTGCAGATTTCTTTTTTCATTTTTAGTATGCATGCCAGAGACTGTATGGGAGGTTGCTGTGGCATCTCTTCATTGCCCATGCATGTGTATGTCTCTGTATCTATATATAGCTCTAAATACAAAACAGTTAATTAATTGGTACCGCTGAATTTATCAATATTATTCTCTGGAGGTTCCAAGATAGGGCAGTCTTGAATGATCAAGTATCTCCTCTCATAGCAAGGCAGCACGGTTTTCAAGAAAATGACACCACGTGGGAAGTCCGCATGCAACCACAGATAAGGGTACCTAGCTGTTGGAGGGCTCTCTGGGAAATGCAAACTGTTGGTAGCTCCTGGCTACCTGCCCAGACATTCCAGATGTTTGGGCCTCTCATCAAGAAGAACCTACTGATTAACATGGACAACGTGTTAAAAGCTTGCAAGATCAACGTCTCTGCAAAGGGTAGCCCACAAGATCTTCGTGTGGGCAGAACAGCACCTGGTATCTTTGAAAGTGGCGCATAGAAAATGCAGCTGTGGGCTTGTTCAGTCCAGCAATCGGTGAGCAAGATGGAGGGAAAGCTTTATCCCAATCTATTCTAGTGAATCTGCAGCAGATTTGAGGATACACACCCACACCCCGCCAGTTGATCTGTGTGCCTCAAAGGTGAATCAGGCACCCTGGTTCTATTTATACTTCCGTTGTCCACCAGCCTTTGGCATGGATGCCCTAAGCAGGCTGACCCATGAAACTGTTATATATATTTCCTCCAGTGTGTGTTTTCCGGGCAAGAGCTGAAATGATCAGTTCTGCTTGCCTGTGCCATTTGTCATGAAAATATGCACCCACTAAATTTTCTTCCTGTTTACTTCTAACACCCAACAGAGGCTGCATACACGCTCTTGCTGTATGACGAGCTGTTGGAATGGTCGGAACGGCCGCTGAGAGAGTTTCTGAACTATCCCATGCAGACCGAGTGGCAGCGCAAAGAATACCTTCATCTCACTATCATCCAGAACTTTGACAGGGGAAAAGTAAGTGGGTTTTTTGATGGTGGTGTTTTCTGATTGTTTTCTTATTAAACCAAACTGATTCTTAATCATGGTTTGCAGTCGATATATTTTGCACTGCTGATTGATTAAATAACACTTTTCTATACAAAGTGAGTTGTCCTTTAAAAAATATTTCTCATATAAAATCTGAGGTTGGACATTGCTATGCCTCTTAAGTGCCTTTTCTGGAGTTATTTAAGCAGGGGCCAGTGGTTTCATCCTGCATTAAGGAGACTGCATTGAACAAGGAGTTGGGCTAGTTGACACCCACCATCCTTTACAGTGTTGCAATTCTACAAGAATTAATCAATTCTATAGAACATTTCAGTGCACACCTAGTTTTTAATCTTATTTAAGAGATACAACCATATGCTTAAACCGACTGTTTTTTAAATATTTGTATTTTATTGAAGTGATTTCAATTAAAAGAAATAATTTGATATAGGAAAAAAAAGGAAAGGTGAGAGGGAGAAAACAACGACAAAGATACATATTTTTATTAGTGTGTGTGTGTGTGTGTGTGCGTGTGTGTGTGCAAAAATGCAATATATGATGTTCCCATACATTTTTATATAAATTGGTATAGTGTTATTATCCTAATACTCATGCAAATGTTAATAGCCTACTACATTTTGTATAAAGTCCATACAGTAGTATCTCAGTTTAAGAACGGCCCTGTTTATGAGCTATTCGGTTTATGAACTCCGCAAAACCGGAAGTTGTGTCCCGGTTTGTGAACTTTACCTCGGTCTAAGAACAGAATCCGAATGGTGGAAGGCCCCGGCAGCAGGAGGCCTCATTAGGGAAAGTGCGACTCAGTTTAAGAACAGTTTTGGTTTACGAATGGACTTCCGGAATGGATTAAGTTCATAAACCGAGGTACCACTGTATATATTATCCTATTTATCCAAGCAGAGTCTGCGCCTGTAAGCAGTCCATTCATAGCTTGCTTAAACCGACTGTTTGCACATTAGCAAGCATCTTGGCCAGTTTGCCTAGTTGAAAACTGGTACAGATTTAAACTTGGCATGGATAGATTTTTGAATATATATTTGATTTAATGACCATACAGTGGTGCCTCGCAAGACGAAATTAATCCGTTCCGCGAGAGTCTTCGTCTAGCGGTTTTTTCGTCTTGCGACTTAACGGCTTAGCGGCTTAACGGATTAGCGCTATTAGCGGTTTAGCGGCTATTAAAGGCTTAAAGGCTTAGCGGATTAGCTGCTAAAAGGCTATTAAAGGCTATTAAAGGCTTAGCAGATTAGATAAAGGGGGCGAAAAGCGAAAAAAAAAATCTCAAGATTTGCAAGACATTTTCGTCTTGCGAAGCAAGCCCATAGGGAAATTCGTCCTGCGAAGCAACTCAAAAACGGAAAACCCTTTCGTCTAGCGGGTTTTCCGTCTTGCGAGGCATTCGTCTTGCGGGGCACCACTGTATTTTGATTGGATATTTAGTTTTTGTTGTGTTGTTTTCAAAGGAGAGCAATGCTGCATGTTTCAAATGGCCACGAAGCCTTGGGGAGTCTGTTTCTTGATGAGCACATCCCATGTGCTATCAAGATGGCTGCTAGCCATGATGGCTGTGCTCTGCCTCAACTTTTGGAGGCAGTAATACTTCTGAATACCAGTTGCTGGAATCCACAGGAGGGGCGAGGGCTCTTGCAGTTGGTCCCTTACCTTTCTCTGCCCAATCTGGCCACAGTGATCCATGCGATGGTCACCTCCAGGCTTGATTACTGTAATTCGCTCTACGCAGGGATGCCCTTGAAGCTGACTCAGAAACTCCAGCGAGTGCAGAATGCCGTGGCGAGGCTCCTTACGGGGTCCTTGCCGTGGGACCACATTCATCCAGTGCTTTACCAGCTGCACTGGCTCTTGGTGGAGTACAGGGTCAGGTTTAAGGTGCTGGTTTTGACCTTTAAAGCCCTATGTGGCCTAGGACCCTCATACCTACGGGACTGCCTCTCCTGGTATGCCCCGCAGAGGACCTTAAGGTCCATAAATAACAACACTTTGGAAGTCCCGAGCCCCAAGGAGGTTAGATTGGTCTCAACCAGGGCCAGGGCCTTTTTAGCTCTGGCCCTGGCCTGGTGGAACGCTCTGTCTCAAGAGACTAGGGCCCTGTGGGATTTGACATCTTTCTACAGGGCCTGCAAGACGGAGCTGTTCTGTCTGGCCTTTGGGCTGGACTCATTCTAACCCTCTCCCCCCCCCCCCATTTATTTTTTTGATAGAACCCCTTATATGGGATTTTGTATATAAATTTTCCCTTGGCTTTTTTTGCTGGCCCATGTAGGACCAGCATGGATAGATGGCCCCGGTGAATATTTGACGTTTTCTCCCCTTCTGGCTTTGATCTATAGGCTACTACTAAAACGAGGCTGCATTTTAAGCTGCATTTTAAACTGTATTCTAACTTATATTTTAATCAACTGTTTGTTGGGGGGTTTCTTGGGGTTTTTTATGTTTTTACTGTATTTATATTCGGTGTTAGCCACCCTGAGCCTGGTCTTGGCTGGGGAAGGCGGGGTATAAATAAAAAGAATATTATTATATTATATATTATTGCACTTTCCCATAGCATCTGACTGGCCATTGTGACAGCATGATGCTCAACTTGATTGGCCATGGTTTGTTTGGAGAGAAGCCTTGGTTCACACATTGCTCCGGCTTGTTTCCTTCCCGGCACAGCAGCCAGGAGTAGGATAGGACAAAAGCAGTTTTGTAAGTTAAACCATAGTTTATTTTAAGCTATGGTTTAATGTAGTGCGTGAACCAAGCCATTGGCTGAATAGTAATGTATGTATTCACAGTTCTCTCCCACAACTAGCACTGGCAGTAATTGCGGAACTCAAGTTTAACAGACCCAGATTTTAAGAACCCTATTCTTATTTGAATAATAGTGCTGTGGAATTGAAACCGAAAAAGAACCTAACCCCCCCCCCCAAAAGTTCCTATTCTAGGAACAGTGCTGTGGAATTTATTCTTGACTGCTGTTGTCATGTGACCAGACGCTTCTTTTGCCATGCATTTTGATGCATAGTAGACATACAGGGATGATTCAGGTTTATTTTGTACGACAAGTGCTCTCAGTACCTGTGAGTGCAGTTCACCTATCCCAAAAAGGAAGAAGCTTTATAATACCATATTGTCAGTTCTCATAAGCAGCTGTTTTCTGCCTGTTGGTTAATGTTCTCTGAAAGCGCTGGTTAATGCTAGATTGTACTGCCAACTGGGACACTTGAAACTCTGTTTGAAACAACTAAAAAGCGTTTAAGAGCCTTCTCTTTGCCGAACATTCCTTTTTTCTTGCTTGTCTACAGTGCTGGGAGAATGGCATTATCTTATGCAGGAAGATCGCTGAGCAGTATGAAAGCTATTACGACTACAGAAACCTCAGCAAGATGCGGGTAATGGAGATAGATATATTTGGCCATTAAGAATCAGTATAAAACTGGCTTTTGTTTAGTCAGCAAGGCAGCAATTTAATTTTTCCCATTGAAACTTTCATGCTGAAACTGTGATGCTCATGTTTTGTTTTGTTTTGTTTTGTTTTGTTTTGTTTTGTTTTGTTTTGTTTTGTTTTGTTTTGTTTTGTTTTGTTTTTACTTAATCTTTTTTTTACAACAGGTTCTTACAACCTAGCAATCCCTGTTCTAGGAAGGGCTATACCTCGAAAGAGCAAATAAATGGAAAAGCTACATTTGTTATTCTAACATACATGTTTGCTTGGGTCAGATTGTTGCAAAAAAGGAAAGCAGAGACCCTCACACTTCTATGTTATTTTAAAGCCATTTACAAATGGTTCAAATGCTCTGTTGTTCTTGTGAATGCTATGCAATTGCAGTGTAGTTCCTGTAGTATATTGAGACTGCAGACCTATATATACTTACCTGAGACCTTCTAAACTCAGTGGGACTTATTTCGCCGTAGGCTTAGAATAGCACTACTAACCATTTATATACATTAATAAATTTCATCTGGGAAGCCAAACAATAGTCACTATGCTAGTTGTGTATAAATAACATGTGGCAATGCATTTCTTTTCCCATTTCTACTGAGAGCCAGCGTGGTGTAGTGGTTAAGAGCGGTAGACTCGTAATCTGGGGAGCCGGGTTCGTGTCTCTGCTCCTCCACATGCAGCTGCTGGGTGACCTTGGGCCAGTCACACTTCTCTGAAGTCTCTCAGCCCCACCCACCTCACAGAGTGTTTGTTGTGGGGGAGGAAGGGAAAGGAGAATGTTAGCCGCTTTCAGACTCCTTCGGGTAGTGGGATATCAAATCCAAACTCTTCTTCTTCTTCTTCTTCTTCTTCTAAAATCAACATTTTCAACAGCAGATTGATCAACAGACCTATTCCATATCACGTAGGGTGGGGGAGTAAAAAAGTGCTACTGGCCATGCCCAAACTCTTAAGTACTTAAAATCCTGGCAAGAGAACACACGAATCAGGCCAATTCAAGCCAAGAAACATTGTGCCAGGTTGAGGCAGGATTGTACTTTGCATTTGCCAAGCACCATTGACTTCAATACTAGTCTCTATTTCTACTCTAATTTGTTTTTTAAACCGCAGTACAATGCTGCCTTCCACATTGATTATATTTAGACTGATGAATCTCTGAACACTAAACCACAATCATTAAGTAACACTTTCGTTAATTCTACAAACACTGTGCTACCCCTCATGTTCAATTTGTCCTCCTGTCTATACAAATCCAGTTGTATATTGAGCAAATGCGGATAAGCATAAGTTAAAAGATACATTCAAGTATCTTTATGTGGGCTGGGGAACTCTCGTTTACCTTGCTTGCATTTTAGCTATTGATATTGCTTATCTGATTTGTTTATTTTCAATCTGATCTGACTCAGGTGATGGAAGCTTCTTTGTATGATAAAATTATGGATCAACAACGTTTGGAGCCAGAGTTTTTCCGAGTTGGATTCTATGGGAAAAAGTTTCCCTTTTTCTTACGAGTGAGTATATAATGTATCTACATTGCACTCTTTCATTCATGACTGAGCTAGCCCAAAATCTTTTGCCGCCTGAAGCAGAGCACTAAATAATGCTCTTTTCCCCAGCTATAAGGTCTCTCTCTCCCTCTCCCTCCCTCCCTCTCTCTCTCTCTCTCTCTCTCATACACACACACACACACACACACACACACAGAGCTATAAGGCCATCGTGCTTCACCATGCAGACATAAATTCCTGATTTCATCAATACCACTAATTTCCACTGCTTAGCAGCTAGGGAAACTACCTTATAGAGAGTCAGACCATTGGTCCACCTACCTCAGTATTGCCAATGGTGACTTGGCAGTAGCTCTCTGAACGCTACCTAGAGATCCTGGGACTGAATCTGGGACCTTTTGCATGCAAAACAGATGCTCTAGCACTGAGCTACAGCCCTTCCTCCAAACATATAGAAAACAGGCTTACAGCAGCTCAGACTATCTAGGAGCTTGAAGGTGTGTGACAGGGTCAACTGCGATTCATGAAGCCTCCCCATTTTAAATGAATAGGAGAGGAACACTCCCCTGTGGTCATTCAGGTCATTGGCATGAACTTCAAGATCAAAGAAATTCCAACAATCTTTTGTTTCACTGACGCTATGCCTTCCCTCCATTTTTTCCTCTTTGATTCTGATATATAGCTTTTATGAGGGGAAAACGAGCATGCAATCATCTTCCCACCTACCTAGTTTATGTAGGCTGCTCTCTCAGTTCTCTCACCATATCACATATGAAAGTTGGGGGTCCCCACATTGCTGTGTGAGTTCAATGGAATATGCAGACAGACAGACAGACAGACAGACAGACAGACAGATACAGACACCCACCCACACACTTACTAAAAGTAACATGACACATCATATTCTCTTAGGCGTTGTCTTAGAAGTCATTTGATTTTGTTGCAGTGTTTGCCTTCTGTAGTTCCATTAGTCAGTTCATAAACAACAACAGAAGTATTAAATAATTTGAGTTACTTGAGATGGTAAGCCAGTTAGACGCTCAAATGTGACTAAAGAAGCATAATCCTGCATCCAGATTGCTAATGGGGCCCAGATGGTTGGAAATCATAACCCTGGTTCTGGCATGACTGCACTGCCTTTCAGTACATTTCTGGGCACAATTGGAAGTGCTGGGTTTGTCCTTCAAAGCCTTCCATGCCTCAAGGCCTCATTACTTTCCAGAATGTCTCTCTCCAGATGAGCCCTCCTTTACCCTCGGGTCATCATCAGAGGCCCTCCTCTCAGTGGCCCCTGCGGCAAAAGTACAGAGGGTGGTGACTGGACAAAGGCACTTGTCATAGTGGTCCACCAGCTGTGAACTGCTCTCTCCAGGATAGCCTGTCTGGTGTAAGCATGGTCATCTTTTTGGTCCCGTGCCAAGACTTTGCTTTACTCCCAGGCATTTGATGGTTGATGCCTTTTCTGTTGCTGAAATTTCATTGTTATTCTTTAGCTGGTTGTCTTAATGGTGGAGCATAGTGTAAGTAGCCTAGAAACCGGAGATTTTAATGTTTGGATTTTCATGCACAATTAATAATTTTGTGTCTTATTGTACGTGTTTCCCTACGTTCCGTTTTACTGATGTAAGTTGCCTCAAGACCCTTGAGGTATATGAGGCAGTGGACTAATGAAAGAAGAAGAATAGTGATAAAGAGAACAATAGTAATAATCTTGCAGAGTGATTACGTCTGCAGCAATTTACAGGGCCCCTCAAACGCAAATGTTTAGATCAGTGCCAATTTCTGAATCCTTTTGTAAACCATTCCAGGAATACAAGGTTTACTCAAGGTGTGGTATTTTTATCTCCTTCAAGGAATCTTTTCGGCTCCCATAGCAACATGAAGTGGTTCGATTGTAAATAATAAGAATTCTACGCGGTTCATGCTCCTATAGTTGTCAAGTTGGTAATTGTTTGTGTCTGGTGGTTTTCAAGATAATTGTATCATCAAATCCTAGAGAACCACCATAAAGATGTATGGGGAAAAACCCAGTGAGTGAATTGCTTTGCTACAAGAAAAAAAATATATAAAAGGAAGTGCCAAAGGCATATATTATTTACAACACACTGAACGTAGGGAAATTATGTCATATATAGAATTAGTGAGGTTCTTGTGCAAGTGGAGCATTACTGATCTGAGATACAGGGAACTGGAGTGGAAAGATATCTTTTAGTATCAGTAGCACAACTATTGAGCCATTCATGAGCCTTCCAGATCCTAGCGCCAGCAGTGGCTGCTGATCTGGCTAGAAAGGCATTAGAAAAGGCTGTCGCCAGCAAGTGGCAACTGAAGGAAAAGACTCTTAACAGCAGAGTCATGGGTCCATGGTAGAAGCACGGGGATTGCTGCATTTAGCGCTGCAGATGCACAGCCACTGACTACCTAGGAAAACCCATTGTGGACTTAGCGCCGTGTAGATATGTCCATCTCCTGCCTTTGGTGCCTTCACTGCTGCCCCATATGTTTTGCCTTCAAAGACATGGGGAGCTTCCCCCCGTAACTTCAGATCACTGCTCAGTAGTGGTGACCTCTTCCTATCCTGAAAACCCAGTGCACAGTCTTACTGTCAAGGAGATGAGTAACTATATAACCTTTAGAAGACATCTGAAGGCAGCCCGCTATAGGGAAGCTTTTTAATGTTTCGTGTCTTATTTTGTTTTTATATATGTCGGAAGCTGCCCAGAGTAGCTGGTGCAACCCAGTCAGATGGGTGGAGTAAAAATAATTGTTGCTGTTGCTATTGTTGTTTACTTTGTGCAGTTTTTGCACTTTGAGTAAAGGCCCTGATAAAGAAAAATAAGATACATTTCCCATAAGGGATATACAACTGGTCTGGCTTGCCTTTATAGTTTAGAAACATGAACAGCAGTCTACAATGAAAACGAGATAAAATATCCACAGTGCTCTAAGAGGTTATTTTTAGTCTTGAAAACTAACCCAGATGCATTCCTATCTTCTTACGGCTCTTTCTCGAGGGGTTTGCAGTACCTACAAAACAGAGTTTCTTTGTTTTGCTTCATTTTGATGGTAAAGAGATGGGAAACAATTGAAAAGAGGGAAAGCAAGTTAGGCTTGGGAGGAGTTTGAAAATCAAGGCACTCTTGAGAAATAAGCTGCAAATGCACTGAGATCATTCCAAGAACAAGAGTCCTCTGAGGAATATATGGAGCTGCCGTATACCGAATCAGCCCATTGGTCAGAATTGACTATACTGAGCTGCAGCAGCTGTCCAGGATTTCAGACATGGAACATTCCCTGCCCTACCTGGAGTTGTGGGGGTTGAACCCTGGGACGTTCTGCATGCAGAACAGATGCTTTGCCAGTGAGCTACATTCCTTCCCCAGTTCTACAGCACCGCTGGATATTTTCATCTTTATAGTTTGTTGCGGGTTTTTATGCTTTCTTTTGCAAATTATGTGTTTGGAAATAAGATCACTCTCTTCTTAAAACCATCTGTATTTTTAAGAACTGTTCTCTTATGCAATGATCACGAAGAATATCACATGGTGCAAAAGGTGTAATAACTAAAACTACACACAGTCTGACAAAAAGGGAATGGAATAAGGGGAATTACAAAGCTTCCTGACTATGACAGTGAAAATGCTTTCAGTGTTTTTTATTTCTAATTTGGAGTGGGGGTGGGGTGGGGAGGAAACACCTTTGTGAATTATCTTACTGGCTAATGGTAGCCTCTTTTTTGTTGTTGCTGTTTTCACGTAACTCACTTTGCTTTTATTCCTCCCAGAACAAAGAATTTGTTTGCCGAGGGCATGACTATGAGCGTTTGGAGGCTTTTCAACAGCGGATGCTGAACGAGTTTCCACATGCCATTGCTATGCAACATGCCAATCAACCCGATGAAACCATCTTTCAAGCAGAAGCACAGTGTATCCACTCGGTTGACAGTACAGTTTGCCTGCCTTAATGCACACAGTTTCACCTGTAGCATGGTTGAAATGAATGAAATTCCTCCAAAAGCCCACTTTAGCAGTGCCGGTGCAAAGGATGGCTTTTTCTGACAAAAGTATGGAAATAATGAAATCACATATACTAGCATTTAGATCAACTGTTCATTATTAGCATGCATGCTCCCCCTACCCCTTGGTGTAATCAAAGGAAAACCACTGTTAGCATTGGTGAAGATGAAATGAACATTTTTTCTATTAGTTATGATGACCATGTTGCCAAGACAGAGCAAGACAGAGAAACAAGAGAGAGGTATTTAGGAGCGCAAAACTAAAGGGGCAGCCCTCCCATAGCCTGATGGGACCAAACATGCTCAGTGGCTGCATAATAATATTTTGGGGAAGGGGAATGGAATAGCATATCCTGAAAGAAGTTGTGTCTGGTTGACTGAGACGCTGGAGAGAAGCACTCCACATGGCACCATTTTGTTGTCCCAGTTGTGGTGTTATATTTAAAAATCCATGGTGCCGCTGTTTGTGGACCCTATCTAAGCTTTTGCAAACTAGAATACTCACAGCTATGAATATCTGTTATTTCATTATGTTGCTTGTGCACTAGACTGCGAAGAATCATGGGATTCCTATAATTCTTTATTAACAGGAAGTCACACTTGATTCCACTGATATCATTACCCATTTCATGAATCTGGGTGGGGTTTTAAACAAAAACCATGGGAACTATATTTCCTGTGCTACCTGGTGACCACAAAAGACTAGGACTCATTGCAAACGTTTCCATTGTGAGCATTCTCCACTGTCATTAGGTAAATTTTGGAATGGAAAGTGGGTGAGGGCTTGTGGTGGAAGCTTCTGATATCATAATAAGGGCTCAACGTTTATATTTTGTTTTCAAATGGCAAATACGTATCGTTTGTACGAACCTTCGTTTGTACTATAGAGTCCTTCCTTCTAGTGAAAAGGGTCATCTGTTTAGCTTTGCTGGTTGGAAAGTTGGCTTTGACCTTAACACGTTACACATAGACTTGCAAATTTATGCCGTGACACCAATTCCAGAAAGCCAGGAAGTGCTGCAAAGAGAAGGCATTCCAGATAACATCAAAAGTTTTTATAAAGTGAATCACATCTGGCGATTCCGATATGATAGGCCATTCCACAAAGGGACCAAAGACAAGGACAATGAATTCAAGGTATGATGTTTCCTCAGTTCTGGTTGATTTTAATTGGTTGGGCATGCTCAGGTTGTTTTTAATTCCTACCGCCTTTCTGGAATGAAGCGTTGGCCCCAATTCTCATGGCGCTACATAGGCCATTTCATACTCTGCCCACGTACTTCCAGAGTACATACCACAGATATGAGGCTAAACAAATATCAGAAAGATTGGTTTGTAGTGTGCAGCAATTGTCACCAGATAATTAATCCTGCTGTTCTGGAAGGCAGTGAGGCCTGGAGATTTATGTCTAATTGACATAGCTGCAAAAGAGAGAATAACCTATTTAGAAACTCTGGAAAAGTTTCAAAATATTTGGCAGGGATTCCTTGAGCTATTTCAAGTTTATCAAAACCGCTAGTTTATTGGAAAATGTACAACAATTGATTTCATCTTTGTATGGCTGGGGTTCCATTTGTTTTATTTCCTCCTTCTGCTCTTTCCTCTTTTTCTTTCTTTTCATTTTGGTCTGTGGATTTCTGGTTGTTATTATTATCCAATTTCCCCTGAAATTTGATGTTCCATTTGGCGGGGATGGGTTGGCTATTAGGAGAAAAGCAGTGGTGGAGGGACGAGGATGACTCGTAGGTTGATTGTGGATGAAAGAAAAATTTATAGTTGTGGGCTTTTCTGAAATTAATGTTTATGGACATCTTGCATGTGGCTTTTAAAAACCCCAACAGTTGCCTTTTGAAATGCCCCCTATGTGTGTGTGTGTTCAAATTCAAAGCCTCCTTGGTATACAGAACTCCCCCCCCCCCGCGCGCGTTGTATCTGGTGTGAGATTTTTCACTCATAAATATAAACTTCCCATTATATTTTTTGGTTTGCATCAATTACTGATGAGAATCCAAGGATAACTTTCTATAAACTGCTTTGAGGGTTCTTTTTTGTTTACTGTTTACAGTCAAACAATATATAAAATTTTATGAAATAAATGCAGACCAGATAACATTGGCTGAATATTTTCTCTTCCTACATACTTCTGGGGGGGGAAAACCTATTATCAATTTATTTATCAATTATCAATTACCTATTATCAATTACCTCTGTCCTTGCAATGCCTATTATCAATGACCTATTATCAATGACCTACTATTATTATTAAAATTACCTATTATCAATTTATTCTGGGGGGAAAAACCTATTATCAATTTGTTTTTGCATTTATATTCTAACTTTTCTCCAAGGAGCTTGAGGTGGTGTATATGGCTGCCCACTTCAGCTCCATTTCAATCCTGTGAGGAAGGTTGGTGACTGGCCTAAGATCACCCAGTCAGCTTCATGGCCATATGAGGATTTTGACTCCTGACCAATTTCCAGGGCTGAGTGGGGATTTAACCCCTGTTTTCCCAGGCTCTAGTTCAATACTCTTCACGTCCTCCTCCTCTTAGTATAAGAAGCAAGAGCCTTGTTTTATACCCCTTTCCTATACCATGTCTCAGCAAAGCTCCTGTTGCAATATTTGCCTAGATAAACTTGAAAAGAGCCGTGCACATTCTTCCGATTGTCTGATGGTTGGACCTAAATTGTAGAGGACTTTAGGGTGTTAGTTTCTCTACGTATGTCGGTTGACCTGTGGATGGGAAACTAATATGCCGTGAAGTGGCAACAAATTCAGTAAAAGGAGACCCACCCCTGAATGGGATTAGTGCTGCTAATGGAAGCAGTCTGATTAAGAAGAGAAAGACCAAATCCCCTGGCTAGCGGTGACAGAGTTTAATGGAGTCACTGATGTAAAGTAAAGGTAAAGGGACCCCTGACCATTAGGTCCAGTTGTGACTGACGCTGGGGTTGCAGCGCTCATCTCGCCCGAGGGAGCCGGCGTACATCTTCCAGGTCATGTGGCCAGCATGACCAAGCCGCTTCTGGCGAACCAGAGCAGTGCATGGTAACGCCGTTTACCTTCCCGCCGGAGCGGTACCTATTTATCTACTTGCACTTTGACGTGCTTTCGAACTGCTAGGTTGGCAGGAGCAGGGACCGAGCAATGGGAGCTCACCCCGTTGCGGAGATTCGAACCGCTGACCTTCTGATCAGCAAGTCCTAGGCTCTGTGGTTTAACCCACAGCACCACCCGTGTCCTTTTCTATTCATGCTGCACAGGTAGAAAGGAAGGGCCAAGGGGGAAATGCTATGTCACCTTCCAGACTGGGTGCAATAGAGAGGTCTGAATCAGGCCCACTGCCATCATGTGCTGTGGTAGCAGATCTACTTCAGGATCCAGCATATCCTGTGCTGACCCAGCCCTGTACTTCCCCAACCCATTTTTTGGGGTGGGGTGGAGGGTTCTGCTGGCTGTTTCTGGCAGGGGAACCACGCGTGGTCTCTTCTGCCCACCACTTGGGCTGATGCTTTGGAGTGCCCCTTGTTGGCGGGGCTCCTCTGCTGGCAGCAGAGACCAGCAGATTTAGGTCCAGGCTGGGTAGCGTAGCACCTGTCCTCCACCCACACCCACTCCAGAATAGCGGGTAAGGAATTTGGGCTGCTGTGTAATTAACGTTCCTTTGTTTCAGAGTTTGTGGGTGGAGAGAACCACACTGATCTTGGTGCAGAGCTTGCCTGGGATTTCACGTTGGTTTGAAGTGGAGAAGCGCGAAGTAGTGAGTATGGATTGAATTTACCCTCGTCATTTTGGGTCCTGACCATAGTGATAGATGTATCAGTCTGTAGCCCCTCCATGCGAATTTTGTACGTGTTAATTCTGTCCGGTTTCTATATTCATCTGTGATTTATTTATTATTTAAAAACCAAGTTACTTTCATCGGTATTGATGATCTCCTTCTACCGGGCCACAATAGAAAGTGTCCTTTCATACTGTATAACAGTGTGGTATGCTGGTTTGACAGCCACGGACAGGAAGTCCTTACAGAGGGTGGTGAATACAGCACATGACATCATGGGCTATCCTCTGAGTTTGCTAGATGGCATCGCAGGAGACCGCTCCCTCAGGAGAGCGAGGAAGATTCTTAGGGATGACTCACACCCTGGCCAGCACTTCTTTAATCTCCTACCTTCAGGCAGGAGATACAGAAGTATAGTCAGCCGCACCAACAGGTTAAAGAACAGTTTTTATCCGTGGCTGTTAGGCTGCTGAATGGGAAAAAATAGTGGTGTAATTGACTTCTGACAAGCACACAGAGCGGGAACAAGACTGAATGTATTGGGGGGGGGGTCGTTTAATTTCACTGCACACAGGTGGTGTAGTGACAATAAAGGTTTATTATTATTATTATTATTATTATTATTATTATTATTCCTCACAGGATATTTAGATGCGTATTTTACATCAGTGCAAATGCGTTTTATCTCAAAGAAAATATGCTTTAGGCACATTTGTGAGCAAAGAACTATGTGACAACAATTCAAAGAGGAAAATCTGAAGAACAATTACCGTATTTTTCCGTGTATAAGACGCCCCCATGTATATGACACCCCCTATATTTGGGAACTCAAATTTAAGAAAATGGGGGGGGGGAGGCCTCAGAGTTGTTGAGATTTTTGGGGGGATTGCACAGGGTTGTTGAGCTTTTTTGGGTCCCCCCCCAAAAAATCGCTCTCCTGCATGCGGTGCTAAATTCGCTTCTCTGACCCCTTGCCACCAGAAGCTGCAAATTGCCCACCCAATTGCCACAACATCAGCCAATCAACACCAGCCTTTGATGCAGGATCCAATACCACACCCAATAGTCACTGACTGCCATGGTAGCAACCAATTAAATGTCTACCCTATGCACTATCCATGTATAAGACAACCCCCACTTTTTAGCATAATTTTAAAAGAAAAAAACCAAGTCTTACAAACAGAAAAGTACTTTCCAGTCTGTGTATTAGTCCACTCAGTGCAAATTAGATTGGTTTATTTGCTGGCCAAATAAAATTATCCCTCCTATCTAGTTGACCATCCCCCTCTGGCACTGTTGTAAATTAAATTAGTTAGATAATAACAAATAGCAAATGAAATGGTATGGTATGGTATGGTATTTGGGGGTGGGGAGTGAACGAACTCAGTGCAGAAATTATTTCTTTTCTTCCATTTATATTCCACTCCTCTTCACCCATCAAACCCAAAATGACATAAATGTGGTCCCCAGAAGGTCTCCCATGTAGGCACTGATCAGATCTGCTTAATTTAAGCAAAATGGTGGTCATATCTGCCTTGGGTACACAATGCTCTGGGACCATATCCTGGGAACTGCTAAAACTGGATAGAAGCTCATCCCATGAAAGAGACAGAGAGAGGGAGAAATAAAGAGATTGTTATAGAATTATTTCTGAATGTGAATAAACATTAACCAAGTGCATTTAACAGAAATGTAAATATAGAAATCTTATAGCTATAGTCATTGCGTATAAAGATTTAGTTCTAAACCACTACAACAAATACATGGCATGTATAGTTATGATATCTCTTCCATGCTGCTTTTAGCTGAGGTGCAGGGCTAAATAAATAGCACTATATAGTAGCTTTAACACCTCTTGTAAGTTTGGTCACAGATTTCACCCGACACTCTACATATCCTCAAGCTTTCCAGAACATCACTTGGAAGTGGGGTGGTGCTTAATTTCTCTTCAGTCAGAATAGCACATCAGAGATGAGGTTGTCAAAGCTGTCGGCAGTTGCAAAGGAGCTGCTAAGTCTGTGTCAAATAAGCAGATGCGTTGCTGTTGATGGTTTTCAGGTGGAAATGAGCCCCTTGGAGAATGCTATTGAAGTGCTGGAAAATAAAAACCAACAGCTGAGGACACTGATCAGTCAGTGTCAGACTCGACAGATGCAGAACATCAACCCCCTCACAATGTGTTTGAATGGGGTCATTGATGCAGCGGTGAACGGTGGAGTCACCAGGTACCAAGAGGTACGTCCTTCTTACCTAAAGTGCTGGGGGTTAAGGTGTATTCTTATTTAAAACCCCTCTGCTCCATCTTACTTAGCTATATAATAATATTTAACTTAATCCTATCTGTCACACTAATTGGGACTGTTTAGAAATCTGATTGACTATGTAGGCTGAGATAGCATTTATCACCATTTTATCCAGCCCTTCTTCCCAGATACAATCCCAGTACTTGGGGACTGTATCTAGATCAGGGGTCAGCAACCTTTTTCACCTGTGGGCTGGTCCATCATCCCTCAGACCATGTGGTGAGCCAGACTATATTTTTTTTTGGGGGGGGGGGGAATTGAATGAATTCCTATGCCCCACAAATAAGCCAGAGATCCATTTTATATTTTTTTTTTGGGGGGGGGGGGAATTGAATGAATTCCTATGCCCCACAAATAAGCCAGAGATGCATTTTAAATAAAAGCATACATTCTACTTCTGTAAAAACACCAGGCAGCCCCCACAAATAACCCAGAGATGCATTTTAAATAAAAGGACACATTCTACTCATGTAAAAACACGCTGATTTCCAGACCGTCCGTGGGCCGGATTGAGAAGGTGATTGGGCCGTATCCGGCCCACGGGCCTTAGGTTGCCTACCCCTGATCTAGATAAACAGTCATACTCAGAGAAGTCCTATTGAAATAAATAGATACATCAAGACCATTAAATTCAATGTGCCTGCTCTAAGAAAAACTCAGTTGGATGCAACCCATATGACAGTTACCAGCAATTTATTAAAACCACAAAACCTTGTGCCATAATAGATGTGTTCAACTTTAAAGTGCTGCAGGACCCTTCCTTGGTTTTGCAGACATGCTGATTAACACGGAATGGAAATTGACACATTTTATTAAGGCAATGTTCATCAGAGAACCTTGGTTCAAGGTGACAGGCAGCTGCTTATGCACCGTTAGATGTAGAAGTGAGTGAGTCACAGCACGGTAACAATAATACCTTGCAAACATGTATTACCGTTGAAATGAACTGACCGTGAACCTGCATTGCTCTTTTGAGCTGAAATGCAGTTTAAGGAGGTGGCAGGCTGCTGTCGGGAGGACTGGGTTTGGATGGAAACTCTTGTAAACACGATGTACTTTGAACTAACATGTAGACCCTGTGCTACAATTATATTCTGCTCAGGCATTCTTTGTGAAGGAATATATCTTGAACCACCCAGAGGATGGAGAGAAGATCGCATGCTTGAGGGAACTTATGCTTGAGCAGGTAAAGGGGAACCCAAGCAAGCCATGTGCTGTCTGTTGAAATTGACATGAACCCAGGAAAAAGCACAACAAGGCAACATTCTGCTTTTCAGAGGGCTCTGGGATTTGTAGAACTGATGTTCAGATGGCAATGCTAAGGGCGAGTGAGCAAGCTAAGTGTTGTTAACATCATTCCTCTGATCTTTTAAAACTGCTATTTCTCTTGTTTTTGGCAGAGCAGCCTAAACTGAAGAGTGGGTGACAGGCAGAACTTTGCCACGTGACTGTCTGCATATATTTTAATAATGTGCTGCTTGAAATGTACTGTAGGAAGGATTCCATCTGGCTTAAAACAGGGAATGAAGGGGATCAGAAACAAGGGTGGTTTTTTTAAAATCTTAAGATTACTTTGCGGTATTAATTCTGAGTCTCCTTAAAAGTGGAGATGAATTATGCAGTCTAGCAGCTATGTCTTTTGCAGTTCACTGCCCTTTAAATGTCCATATTTCCAGCGGGATTTAATTTCTTGGAATAGCTTTTGAAATGTATGCCGTATGCTTACAGCTGGCTCCAGCAGCCCACAAGGATTGCTCTTGGCGTAGTGGCAAAGATCTATGTATGCAGAACTATGTTATTCCGTATCCAACAGTGTGCTGGTTTGGGCATAAGCCATAGTTTATTGTGATGGGAGCAAGTCACAGTGACTTCCTCCAGCGTAGTCATGAGAAGGAAACAGGAGTTTTTGCTTCTCTTTTTGATTAACTACAGTTTGGGATTGAATCCAGCAGTGAGTTATGAAGCTGGCTTGTTTCAACAAACCATAGTTAAAATTAGTCATAGTTTATGGTGGTTAATAAAACTATGCTTCATTAAAAAATGGAAGCGAAATATTCCAATTTCTTCATAGCTATAAGGATGGAGAATGAGGAGGGAGAGTTCACTGTGGTTTACCCAAGTCACCATAAATAATGGTCACCTTACATAATATCATGGCATCTGAACTTCCTTAGCTTCATAGTTGCCTGAATAGTTGACAGTACCAATTATGGAGTTTGGGGGGGGGGATATTTGATCCCCTGCTAAATTTGCCCGTTTGCCCTCTGACAAAGAAATGACCAGTCCATAATTTTAATGGTAGGTTTATTGTAGCTGCGAGAGACAGAATAACAACAGGAAAACCCCCAGAAACCCAGAAGACAAAAGTCAGCGATTGATGTGCATTATAATGAGTGAAATAAGTATTTGATCCCTTTGCAAAAGTTGACTTAGTACTTGGTAGCAAAACCCTTGTTGTCAATTACAGAGAAAGACGTTTCTTGTAGGTGGCCACTAGGTTTGCACACATCTCAAGAGGAATTTTGTCCCACTCCTCTTTGCAGATCCTCTCCAAGTCAGTAAGATTTCGAGGTTGATGTGTAGCTACTCGAACCTTCAGCTCCCTCCACAGATTTTTGATGGGATTAAGGTCTGGAGACTGGCTAGGCCACTCCAGGACCTTAATATGCTTCTTCTTGAGCCACTCCTTTGTTGCCTTGGCCGTGTGTTTTGGGTCATTGTCATGCTGGAATACCCATCCTCGACCCATTTTCTATGCCCAGGCTGAGGGAAGGAGGTGCTCACCCAAGATTTGACGATACTGTACATGATTAGAAATTGCTGTCATAGCAAAGATACATATGAAGACAAATACTAATAATCATTCTCCCTTTGTTGTGTGAAGGCCCAGATTCTGGAATTTGGCTTAGCTGTGCATGAGAAGTTTGTCCCTCAAGATATGAGACCTTTACATAAAAAACTAGTGGATCAGTTCTTTGTGATGAAATCAAGTTTGGGAATACAGGTATGTGCAATTCATGATGAAAGGCCCTTAGGTTGTACATAGTATATTTATTAAGCAACAGACAGTGACATCTTCTGGTTGTAGGCCTATATTGCATCACTGTAATTTATACCTTCCTGTTTCAAAGAAAAATAAATGCATACTGTGGAGGGGGGGCATTAAAAAAGAAAAATCTAATTTCCTTAGTTTATAGTTTATATATTCTTTTTTTTACAAGATACTTGCCATATATAAAAGTTGTCTTCAAAACAGCAAAGTATGCCCTTAAAAAAATTATCCTGGTCCCTAATATTTTAAATTTAAATGTATACTTAGGAATTTGCTGCATGCATCCAGGCCAGTCCAATTCACTTTCCGAACGGAAGCCCCCGCATCTCTAGAAATTCAATCCCAGTTTCTATGAGTCCAGATGGTGTCAGAGTGATTCCCAGACGCAGGTAAGTGGAAAAAGTGGAGTTCCGTGTTTCCAATATTTGTACATGTTTATACAAGCGGACAAATGCTCACCAAAGTTGGAGAATCTTGAAATAGAAAAAAATAATAATAACACCAGCTGCCAAGGGAGGTTATAGTGATTCCTTCATTTAAAGGTATTCATAAAAATAAAGTTGGGCAGGCATTTGTAATGGAGGGCAGAAAGCTTGAAGTAACGGAGAAACTGTTTTAGGGCACAAATTGGATAATCCCATTAGTCTTACAGTTTTGCAACACTCTAGGGCAACACTCATTATCCCTAGCTGGCAGGACCAGTGGTCAGGGGTGATGGCAGCTGTAGTCTAAAAACAGCTGGAGACCCAAGTTTGGGAAACCCTGCTCTACGATACGGATGGGGAACCTGAAGGCCTCCCATGTCCTCTTGGAGTCCACCAGGCCCAGGCAGGATTGCCAGTGGCTAGGGATTATGGGAACTGTAGTCCAACAACACCTGGAGGCCTGTAGGTTCCCTCCTTTCTCTACTGTAGGATGAGCTGCTGTTATTGACCCACAACATTCTCATGGTCAGTTGTGGTTTTTTGTGTTTTTAAAAAACCATCCTAAAGAATATGTGGATCCGCATTAAAGTCCAATACCAGCATGCGGAAAAGCAGTCTTGAGTGCTGACACATTGGCTGAGTACACACCGTACGTTTAAAGCACATGGCTTCCCTCAAAGTATCATGCGAGTTGCAGTTCACCCCTCACAGAGCTGCAATTCCTAGCACCTTTAACAAACTACAGTTTCCAGGATTATTTTTTTTGGGGGGGAAGGTCGTGTGGCTTAGTTGTATGATATGTGTGTGTGCGCTCGTGCGTGCGTGCGCTATATGACAAACTGATAAAGGATCAGAGTGGATGAAAACTTGTTTTCTTCTTTGTAACAGCCCCTTAAGTTACCCAGCTGTCAACAGATACTCTTCCTCATCATTGTCCTCTCAAGCCTCTGCAGAGGTCAGCAATATAACTGGACAGTCTGAAAGCTCCGATGAAGTTTTCAACATGCAGGTACAAAATGTTCCCTTCGTCTACAACTGGATCAGTTTATATCTTTCTGAGGACTTTTCTAGTTTTGGGAGGTTGGGGGTACTATTTTTAAGGGGTACGGAGGGAAACAGCAGATGCTGAGGATGCTACAAGATTTATTTCATTATTTTTATTTGCACTTCTAGCACATCCAATTTAATCAGCTCAGGATTAGAAATAAAGCTTGAAACTATCAATCCCCATTGCAATATAAATATTGATTTATTGATTTAAAATACCCTTTTTATTTTATAATCCTGACAAACAAAGACTAATCATTCAGTAAGTGCTGGGGGGAAAGCTCTAGCTCTGCCTTTGGCAAATCTCCAGATAAAAGCTGTTCTTCACTTAAGGGTGAAGCCCACAAGGTTCAGTCTCCAACTGCCCTTTGTCATGCAGACTCCATATTCAAGAAGAGGATCTTAAATATATTAGCATCAAGGTTTGGTCTTACTGTACTCTCTTCATTGTGGGATGCGGGTGGCGCTGTGGGTTAAACCACAGAGCCTAGGGCTTGCCGATCAGAAGGTTGCGGTTCGAATCCCCGTGACGGGGTGAGCTCCCATTGCTCAGTCCCTGATCCTGCCAACCTAGCAGTTCGAAAGCACGTCAAAGTGCAAGTAGATAAATCGGTACTACTCCAGCGGGAAGGTAAACGGCTTAAGAAGCGGCTTAGTCATGCTGGCCTCATGACCCGGAAGCTGTACGCTGGCTCCCTTGGCCAATAAAGCGAGATGAGCGCCGCAACCCCAGAGTCGGTCACGACTGGACCTAATGGTCAGGGGTCCCTTTACCTTTACTCTCTTCATTGGGAGTGGGGTGATAAGCCATGTTAATCCATGACAACAAACTGCAGAGCCATTTAAAATATTGTCACACATAGTTCCGGGTCTCTTTGGAGATTATTTGCCCTCATATTCCACTTTTAAGAGAAGATATTCTTATAGGTTTCCTATCAGATTTCTGTGATTATTCTGAGGCAATACCTGGACAGAGTCTTGGAGCTGACAAAGGAGTGTTGATAGCTCAGGATATTCTAGTGATGTATTTCAGCAGGATCTATTTTTTTAGCCATTAGTTCTTGATACAGATAAATGTATTAAGATAAATGCAAAGCTGGCACAGACACAATCCATTACATCAACACCCCTTCCCAAAACACGGAGACTGGAGAACCTTGGATAACAATTCCTTCAAAATAGATCAGTCACAAAACAGGTCGTATCCCTCTCTCCACCCTGGCGTTTTTCTTGTACGGTAAATATGGGGAGAGACGTTTCAGTTTTTAGAGGAACGTTGTTCATCTTTTTTAAAAATAAATAAATAAATCTGACTCTCCAAAGTACTTCAAAGATCCCCACTTTGGTTCAGGGATCTCTCTCTCACTTGGGCAATCCTCAAATCTTTCTGAAGTAACCCCACTTCAGTTCATGATTCAGAGTCCATCCACAACTTTTGAACACCCCTAGTTTATGGATCCTGTAACCTAGCAACATTTTGGTGTGCCAGCTGCTTTTTCTGGATATCTGATGTGGAAGTAGTGAACTTTTGGGTGTTTGAGTGTTGAAGCTGTGCATCACTTGTACTCAACCTGTGTACAGTATTTGGTAAATAAATTCAAATATTTAACTAGGCCACGAGTCTCCAGTGAACTTCCAAAGGAAACTAAAGCCGGGTAAGGGCTGTACCCCTTGGAGAAGTGGAATGGGCATAAGAAAACAAAGGGATCATAGAGTTGGAAAGGATCCCAAGGGTCATCAGTTTAGCAACCAGAAATAATTTTCTATGGATAACATTCAAAAACACATTTTTTCATTTTTAGTATTTCATTATGGACCAATTTGCTAGTTTTATTTAGGGTGGCAAGTGCAAGATGAGAATATTTTTTCTGTAAATAAAATATTCTTTAAAGGTTGAGTACATTTGTTAATGTTTCTGATTGTTTGCTGCCTTTCCATGTTCCTTCCTATCACACAAAAAAGGCTCACTGTTAATCCTGACACACAAAGTTACTAGGTTTACTGTATGGTTTGTAAAGGCAATAAATGGTGCAAAAAGATGAGGTTATGGTTTTGGGATGAGAAGTGAATTTCAGCTGCAACCAAGTACATTTGGGTACATCCCTTTGAAACCTTCTCAGTAAACATGCACAGGATTGCACCATCAGTCACCAGCTTAACACCCAATCATATATTTGCTGCAATTTATCATTTGTTAAATAAGTCAAGCCTTGGATCCTGTATGTTGAGCCTCTCCATAATCTACCATACCATGAATCAGATCATGTTGTTGTTCACCTGTTTATCATCATGTCACATGATGAGGACATTGAGATATTGTGACTCTTGTATTTCCAGCCAAGTCCATCTACCTCAAGCCTGAGTTCCACTCATTCAGCTTCACCTAATGTGACCAGCTCTGCTCCATCCAGTGCCAGAGGTTAGTGCTTCATTACCTAAAGTTCCTTCCAGAAGCTTTCTGGGCACTACTAAATGATTTTAATGCAACCCATTTCTCGATCACACCATTTGCAGTTCTGCAGTGCGAGGCAAGATACTGTAGAGTCTCTGTCCATTGTGGCCTCACCAGAATAATACACCAAACTGAAGGTCAGGAGAACTGTACTGAATCTGCAGGTTTCTCTTTTGTTCCAGGCTCGCCTCTGTTGTCTGACAAGCTTAAACATTCCAGAGAAAATTCTTGTTTGTCTCCAAGGGAGAGGCCTTGTAGTGCCATTTACCCAAATCCTGCTGAGTCTTCACAGGTAGGCATTGCTAAGGGTGACTTTGACAGGGCAGTCGCCCCTCATGTGAGCTTCTGCGGGGCAGAAATGATATTGACCTACCTACCGAATTCAAACAGGTTACTTTTTGTGCATGTAAAAGATACAGTAGATCTTTTGAGCATTGTTGATCTTCCTCATCAGATGATAATGCTTAGATGTTTACTTTTAGGGTAAGTAATAATTCAGCTCCTAAATTTCTTAGCTTGATTCATTATGGCAGTTTCTTGAAGAATAGCAGAGAAGTGTTGTGAATGAAGAAAGCCCAGGATTTTTGTTTCTGTTTTCTCCTTTAGTGTCACTGTTTTATCATCTAAAGCAGGGCAGACTCCTTTACATAGGAAGTTCTTGTAACATGAGGTCAAAGTACCTACCGTTTTCCATTTACATAATGCGATTTATAATTGACAGCCATTCTTTTTAACGATCACATTTACCCTTGGCATATTTCTTGAAAACCTCTGTAGACCATTCCATCACCACACCATGCTATTAACAATGTAGTTCTCATGCTGAGACTTGGGGAAACCTTGGAGCAGGTTTCCTATGATTTGTGGAGTTTTGGCTCTGTTGGTAGAACATTATTGCAGTTTCAAAGGATCTTCAGAAACGAACGTCCCTTGGGTCTTTGTAATTCATTTTCTCCGATAGGAAGCTCTTGCTTAATAGTTCCTCTGTCGTTCTATAATGTGATCTCCTCTAGTCTTGTTATGACTTGCTGGTTGCCATTGTAGCTGACATTTACTCAGCAACAGCAAACATTATTTTTGAATCAGCCTAAACTTTTCTATCATCCGCTGGAGCAGCCAGGGCAGGAAATGGGCCCCTGGAGGAATGTTCTTGTGTTAAAGTGGCTTTTGGTGCATGCCACAAAGAAAGAACTGTACCATTTTTGCTCCCAGCCTGCAAACCCTTGCTTTGCCAAGTGGAATGAGGCCTCTATTCCGCGATGCATCCGAGATTCACCAAAGGAGCCTGAGGAGCACATATGCCCAGTATCTGCTCACCCAGAGGCTTACCTGACAGGGAAGTCTCACAATCTGTCAACAACCTGTGTAGCCCCCGACAGGGTAAGTAGAAAAAACCCCCACCTATTTCTCATGCAAACATTATGCAGATAACGACTCAAGCAGTTCCTTTTCTCTGTCACCTCTTTAAACTAAATCAAAGAGAAGGACATTTTCTTGTGGTGGCCCTGTGCTATAGAACATCACCATAGAAGGGACTTCTGGGCTATCACTAGAGACATGGATATGGGGTGGGAGAAATGGCCTACTGCTTTGTCACAGTTCACCAAGTCATTGCTGGAGGCAATAGCAGTTCCCCTGTAGCCTCACATTCAGAATTGGGTCCACCTACCCACATAAGAAGGGACGCAGGTGGCGCTGTGGGTTAAACCACAGAGCCTAGGACTTGCCAGTCAGAAGGTCGGCGGTTCGAATCCCCACGACGGGGTGAGCTCCCGTTGCTCGGTCCCTGCTCCTGCCAACCTAGCAGTTTGAAAGCACGTCAAAGTGCAAGTAGATAAATAGGTACCGCTCCGGCGGGAAGGTAAACGGCGTTTCAGTGTGCTGCTCTGGTTCACCAGAAGCAGCTTAGTCATGCTGGTCACATGACCCGGAAGCTGTACACCGGCTCCCTCGGCCAATAAAGCAAGATGAGCGCCGCAACCCCAGAGTCGGCCACGACTGGACCTAATGGCCAGGGGTCTCTTTACCTTTTTTACCCACATAAGAGAAAGCACTGGATATTGAGATCCAAGTGGTCATTTGCCTCAGGAGAATAAAAACAACAGACCTGGAAGTTTCAGTAATTCATTTCAGACCATAGAAACCTCACTAAGAGCACTTGACAGCGGTGACCAGACTTGGGCGACAAGTCTATCATTCTAGCTTTCTTCATGCTCAGGGTGGCTGATCAGGAATCTGCCCATTTGTATGGTTCCTTTCCATGCTGCTTGCCTTTTGCTGTACTTCCCTATGTCACAACACCAGGACAAAATCATTATTTGGTAACGACGTGCCTCGTTTTTGTAAGGGGTGAATTTAGTAAATATGGGACACAATGGTGGTACAACATGGGCTATAGTCAAACTATTTCCATATTTTACCGCCGCTACTCAGATTTGGCCATTTTTAACAAATTCACAGGCTGGCCTGTTAGACCGAGTTGCTGACACATTTGGCTGGTCAGAAAGGCGGTCTGATCGTTTCCTGTTCTGAGAATATGGCTGTTGGCTGCGCTGTCATGACCTGTCATGCTTATTCTCCATCTTCTAATTGACGTGTCTGCATGTCGATGTTTTTAGTGATAAAGCTTTGCATACTCTTACTGTCTGCTCTAGCTTCATTGTAGTTGCCACACTTTTCCCCCTTTTCTTTCTTCGCAAGTACCCCACGATTCCCTGTTCTCGTGAATGTATTGTTTGCCTTGGATATCTGGCAGTTCTTGTCTTATGAGTTTGCTTCCGCTAATCTATCAGTGACTTTGGTTCCTTGACTGGTCCCTATATACTCTCCCACAGAAAAGATCCAAAGCTCTTGCAAATGTTGCATTTGCTAACCTTGATTTTGACCCATTTGCTTAACCAGTATTTAGGCTCTTGCATTGTAAATTGGAAATTACTGGTAGTTTAGCATTCACATCCAATGACCTTATGGGTGCTTTCTTCCTTTTCACTAGCTCTTTCAGGACCTACTAATGTTATTTCTATATAAACATCTAAACCTACCTTATAGTCTTCAATTTAAGTGCATACCTTCACTCAGACTTCATTTGTACATCTTTGCCTCACTTCCTGTATATAATCAGTAATTGCCCTTGGAGGGAGATGTAGGAACTGCCTTGGGATTTTTTGTATAGTGACTAAATGATGTTACTTTATATTCTAGAATAAACTCTGTTTTGTTGCCTTCACAAACTTGGTCTAAATGGTTTATCTGATGATTGCATCTGTATTACTATCAAACTATCATTTTCAGAGGAGATTATAAATTCATCCAGTTGACTTTTGCTAACAGGTTCTTAATGACATATAGTAATTATTATATAATATATCCTTTACTAACTGTCCTTAAGAAAATCCCAGTATCATTGAGTGGTTAGAAAAATGGTGTCTTACACATGAGTCAAGTGTGGTTGTATAAATAGGATTTGCCCAGATAATATCAGATATATATTTTATTAAGTAGAGGCAGGACCCTCCCCCCAAAACAAGGAAGCTCTTTTCATATTTTTTAAGATCTCAAGAGTTTCTGCAGTTGAATTTGAATGTTATCTGAAGTATTTTAGCTTCCACTGGTTTTAAAAAAGCAAGCCTTGGGAATGCCTTATTTTTTCACTGTTCAATTCATAGCCCTTCTGCAGATTAATTATCCCTTGTTTTTCAATACAGAAAGAGCTGACCTTTGTTTTTGTACATGGTATTTAAATTAAATTACTCTGTTTTTTGTCTTATAGCTGTCCTCTTAGGACTCATAATTAAAGAAAATCCATATCAATCATGCTTTAGTCTGGGGTTTTTTTAAAGATAATTTATTCCCAAATTTAATTTTATATTTGCAAACATCTAAAGGTTTAATAAAAATGCTGTCATAAAAATGTTGTGATTTTTTAGAGAATTTTGTTCAATCACATTGGAGATGGTGCTTTGCCCCGAAGCGATCCTAATTTGTCTGGTCCTGAGAAAGGTAAGCATTTTAATTATTTTGACGTTCATATCTTACCTTTCTGTAAAATATCTGTGGTGGCTCTCATAAGAAAAAAGTAAAGCAATGTACAATAATAAAAAGTTGTCAAGCAGAAATAATATACAATGTAGAGTTATAATGTAATATAATATATATAATGGGTGACACCCCATTTAGTCATCTTCATAGGAGACCCATTGAAATGAAGGACTTACTGTAACTTAGTCATGATTATAAGCTAATGGATTGATTTTTATTGATTTCATAAGTATGATTTATTCAGATACTGCCTAATAGGTATATACACGATTGTAATCAATTTTGCATTCAGCACTATATATATTGCAGTTAAATACCACAGTGGTGTTCAGTTAAGATGAAATAGTGAGTCTAAATAAAATGTGAAACAATGGCTTCCTCAGTAGATTCATGTTGGGTTGAAATCACGACAGACGAGTGGTGGGTGTCAAAGGAGAGACGTCTGCCCGGGCAAGCCCCGGGAACTCTCTTTTATTGAATATTACAAACATTGCCACAGGTGTGCTTGTGGCTGATTGGTTGATACAAACACAAAGCAAACTGTTGCTGATTGGTTAACATAGGTACAAGGCGGGAATTACATATAACATCAATCACTGATAGATTAAAGACTGGGAACGGAGCTGGAACTAGACAGGCATGAAACCTCCTAATTAAATTATAACTAAAGATTAATATTGAGAGAACATAACATGAAGGAATACAACAATCACGTTCTGTAAATGTGGTCAGCAATGCATTAAGAACAGGTCAGGATACACTGTTTCATGAACTCAATGGGAACTGTTCAGAACATTCTCAGACTTATGTGCAGAGGCAAAAACTTCCCAGAATGTAAGAGAGAAAAGAAGCAATAGTGCTAAAAGCAAGACTTTCCCAAAATGCCACAGTCATGTGCAGTAAGAGAAACTGCAGAAAGAAAACTTCCCTTCAGATTCAGGCAGAAGAGAGGCCGAAATCTCTGTCCTTGAAAGAAAACCCTTAACCTGGAAGCTACAGAGTAAATTCGCTCTAGGGGCTTGAATCGAGAATTTGTAGCCAACTTTTAAAAACTGGCTTATATGTTGTTTAACTTTCGACAGCTTAGAATACCAGTGCTGATTTTTGTCATCTTTATCCAGCTGTAAACAGCACTCCCAGCAGCTGGAGCCTGGACAGCGGGAAGGAAGCCAGGAACATGTCAGAGAGTGCAAAGCTTATGTCTCCTCCTGTGCCCCCACGCCCCACGCAAACTGGTATGTGGATACATCACAACTGTTCTTATTGTTGCAGGAATTTATGTATAGGTTGTGGGGGGGTTGACCCTCCAGCAGATATCATGTACATGCAGCCCACTACCAAAATCAGCACAATCGCTGTTGTGACTTTTGTGAGTTTTCCCCACAAAACACTTCATCACAGTTTCTTCCTATCTATTCAAAGGGCCTTTGCTGCACAATACCAAATGTAACAATTCACTGATAAATGTATCTATGTACTGGCTTACTGGGAAAACTTCAGAAATTCATATAGACATGTGAGCTCAGCTACTCAGCAGCCCCTCTGCCTGAGTGATAATCCTTGGCATCCTGATACCTGAGTGCCAGACAGGTAACTATTTCAGAAATAAAAAACCCAGATGAAGACAAAAGGGTGTGATTAACTTGGCTGGGAACAGGGAAATGTAAATATCTTTTTTGTTATACTTGATGGGTGTTTGGTTGAGGGCAAGGAGAACCATGGAGCAGGGTCCAGGATGCTCAGATTACTGCCACCAGACCTCCCCTTTCATGATGTAACCATGATGTATGGGTGATGTAGTTGGGGGGTGTAGCATGAGGATTAGCATCTAATAAAAGTTTGGGGGCTCTTTTGTTCGGGGCTTCCATCTTGTTCCACCTTGTGGCAGGTGGGAGTGCTGTCGCGACAGTCTTCAATAAAGACCAAGCCTACTGGCTGCTGTTTTCCTCTGGTATTCCTGGCTGGTGTCCTTGGTTTTTGTCCAGGGGAGCCCTCAGATTTCTCTGTTAACATTATCTAGTCCCAGGCAAGGGAATGGTGTGCCACAGGCTGAATTCAGCTCAGGTTTCATCTGAGAAACCAGGATGGGTAGGTCCAGGAGCTGCATGGCTAGGAGACCCGCCATGAGAAGAGATCATGGTAGCCAGCAGCCAAATGTTCCCAGCCCAGTAGAGCAATAGATGGCTTGAAGAGGGACAAGGCAAGCAGACTGTGAAGAGGTTATTTTTCAAGGACCTGGAAGGGACTAGGAAGGTGGGAAACAGGCACAGGGATGTTGCCAGAGGGCCTGCAGGCTAGTTTTTTGTCTTTGTTTTTGCAATGTTTGCAAAATGTTTGCATATTTCTTGCCGCTGCCTGCTCTTTTTCAACTACCTGTTTGTCCACACACGCACACACAATTGTGTTGCTTATGTTGTGTTGCTATTGGAGATAGCCTGGTGCCTCCAGCCTGGAGACGTATTTTATGAGTCCTCAGTGCAACTGGAGAGGGGGAAATAAGAGGAAGTGTTTTCCTCCATTCTTTGAGGGCTTTTGCAGATAAAAGAAGCCCTTGGGTTGAAAAGTTCTATCAGTGCTCTCGGTCTGGAGCTGCAAAGGCGAAAAGCAAGAACTGTGGGGTGGTGACTTTTATGGTAATGGAGGCAGGGGGCAAGATCCTTTCATTGTGGAGTTGCTTCCATCGGGGTCTGAGGACAAAGCCTAGGTTTGTTTTTAAAGGAAAGTAAATGATGAACGTGGACTATAATGACTCACCATCATAATGTTATTATCAAGCAACACGTACACATAAATAGATACATACTATATAATTCTGTCAGTAAGGTAAAAGCTGCTACAAAAAGGAAAAAAATAGCATGAAATGAGGAAAATAAGGGAGTAAAAAACACCACCCCCACAAACACTGTCATAATTCACCAAATTTTTATCTTAGTGTCCATGCGCGTGTGTAAGCTTTGATATAATGTCCATTTTAAGCTTCATTATTATTCTCATTACAATAGAATTCTCAAATCTGTTAAATTCTCCCTTTTTTTTAGCAGCATCACCTCGACACCTAACCTCAGTTTCCCCTTCTCCTGCTGGAAGATCACCAATGAAGGTAGTGGCTAAATAGAATTTGAACTATTTTGTGTTTCTTCCTGTTTACAATACGATGCTTTTCTTTTCTCCTTGTAATATTGACACATATTCTGGCATGCATATTGCCTTCAGAATCTTAATGTTTTGAGGGTAACTCATATCATAAAAGCTTAGCCCTTGAAACCAGCACATTCGTGTTTCCTTTTTATTAAAACAGCTTAGAGAGGTTAGGTTACAAGGCAATAAATAAAAAAAATAAGCATATAGTTTATTTATTGTTATGACTGTGCCAGTGTCTGTAGCAGCAAGTTGGTCCTATGCTTTCAGAAGACAGCGGCCATAAGCTGGAGTGAACACAGAACAACTCATGTGTTTTTATTTTATACCCAATGCCTACAAATACTGTTACTTCTCTTGAAAGATATATGCAGTGGCAATTGTTATACAGAATTGCTTCTCCTATCTTGTATTGCCACTGCCTATTTCTGAGATCTGAAAAGTCAAAAGGTTTAATTCTAGGAAGCAGATTCAGCATTACACTGCAGATTTGTCGTGAAAGTACTCATATCTGGCATTAGAGGGCACAGTGCTACCATTAATTCTAGAGGCTTTTATAGCATTGCTAGCGAATGGGCACGTAGTGATAAACAAGAGCTCTGCTCAGCTTCTGGTTTTGAAGGTGCAAAATGAGAAAACTGCCCTGCGTTTCTGGTAGCTGCAGAATTTCAGTGCACCATATCACACGGAACCCAGTACTTGTTGCGAAGGAACGTTTATCCATAATTTAGCATGTATTCTTCAGAGAAATACTTTCCTCCTCTACCTCCTCTTTTTTTTTTTTTTTTGGTGGTGGTGGTGGGGGACTAATTCCTTTTCTTTTTACCCAGGGTTCAATACAATCGTTTACTCCATCTCCTGTGGACTACCATTCCTCGGGACTCATTTCCAACTCCCCAGTCTTGTCTGGAAGTTACAGCAGTGGCATCTCCTCCCTCAGTCGGTGTAGCACGTCTGAGACGTCCGGCTTTGAAACTCAAGTCATGGAGCACCCAGTACCTATTTCTAACTGCAACATGTCCGAAGAGCCCATGAGAAAAGAGAGCAAGACTCCGCCACCTTACAGCGTTTATGAGCGGACACTGAGGCGCCCTGTCCCGCTACCTCACAGTCTTTCCATCCCCATCCCTACGGATCCGCCAGCTCTGCCACCCAAACCCCTGCTGGTCCGACCAAACAATCTGGAAAACAGTAGCAAGAGAACTGAACAGGTCCCTCGGCCCAGGCCTCTTCCACGGAAAGTGTCTCAGTTATAACTTTTTAAAGAGAGGGTCATTTTTTTTGTAATGACTTAAGTGGAAAAAAAAAACCCCCCCACACATCTAACATAGGCACTTTAATATTTTTCACAAATATTCTTTCCAGTCGTTTTCTTTTTTCTTTTTTTAACTGCTTAATATTATGTTGCGTATTTTTGGCAGATGAAAAGTACTAACCTAGAATGCCAGATAATTGCAAGAAACAGGACTGAAATGATTTTGTTAATATTAGGTACAGCAGATATGGATGCATACCAGTTTGAATCTGAAGTTCATTTCTTCCCCAAAATACTTTAAGTGAAACTATAATTCCCCTCCACAACTTCCTTTAATGTAATTCCCTGTACTTCTTAGAGCATGCGGAATAATATGATTTAAACTTAATATATAAAACCAAGGCATGTTCCTGTAACAAGATAGTTTCATTTCTACTTTTTGTGAACATTTTGGAGACTGTTCCCTTACCACTTTTGAACCTGTTTATTAATACATGTACATGAACAAAAGTGATTATGGATCAAGTGCTTATAACTGCATTGGAAAATCATGAGGATATTCTTGTTGCTGAGTTCATGAAACAAAACACTTTGTTTGGGGTTACTTACTTTCTTTTGGCACATTTTGTAAAGCATATGTATATACATTTTCATATTTTTTTAAAAATGACATTTTCAGCAATTTGGCAATGATCTGTCAACATGGCCTGCATTTTCCAATTTACTTCATAATTCCATATAGCTGCTGATAAAAAAAATTCCCATGGACAGCTGGTTGTAGAATTTTCGCCTGCACATTAAAAATTGTGTGTTTTCAGGGGAGGGAACTAACCTTAGAGGTGTTCTAGTATCTCAAATGACTGTGTCCTTTTCATTGTGATCTGAAATGGCCATTGTCAGCACTGTAAGATTAGTAAATGCAAAGAAAACAACTGGGTGCAAATAAGTGTTCCTGAAAAATAAATGCAGGGGGGAATTAACTGTGGGTGAAATATCAGAACTATAAATCAGGATTCAGGCTTTAATAGTGAATTTTTTCTTTTTCTTTCTTTCTTTCTCCCAATCAACCATCTTGCCCATTTGGCAGCCTTTAAGCCTCCAGACTTCATACTGCACTGTACAACAGAATGCTTAGGAAACATCTGGGTAAAGGCGGGTACCTTTCCCTACAAGTCCTCCGCCCTTTCCCCCACCCCTTGCTCAGTTCCTGACAACCAGCTGTGTGGACTCCTCCATAGCTCATGTTCATTCCAGACAGGGCAGTTTCTCATGCCACAATCTGTCCTCTTGTAGAGAGAGGACAAAAGTGGTGACATGCCACGTTGTTTGAAAAGGCATTCAAAATGCACAGAGGCGGGAGACTCGACATTTCCCTGCTTCTGTGTATTTTATATATGAAAAAGGAAGCAGCCGCAAGCGATTGCAAATGTGTGCCATTTAAAATCATCGCAGTATCTCTACCCAAGTGCAACTTGCGAAATTGCCTTTGGAAATCTGTCCTGACAAGCAAAGGATGCTGCTCAGAGTGGAGACGCTTTGCGCAAGGTCTGCATTCCCCAAAAAGCACGGCACATTCCAGTCTCCCCAAAGCTGGGCCGCCTTTCCGTTCTGTTGCTGTACATTCCACTCCCAAAACATGAGGGAGCCTCAGGAGGGTGAGGAACTGTGGTCTGAAAAAAGGAAAACGGACCCCTCAGTAAGTAAAACAGAAACACTTGTCTGCAAATAGACATTCCGGATCGCAGCCCAAGTCCCTGCAGAACATTCTGTGTTGAAGTGCCCTTACTCTTGCCGGATGACGTTCTAGGTGGCATTTCACTCGAAAGCTCCTGTAGATCCGTTTGAAATTTCGTACTCAGTTCTAGGACCACATATTAAATCACCTTGTATAAGCAATTTTTCTATCTCTTCTCCACTCCCCATCCCATTTTATGTACTGTTTGCAACATCTGTTTGACAACCGATACGTATGATCTGTATTTTTCAATCATACCGTTCAAAAGTTATCTCCCTGTTTTGTTGGGAAGTGTGTGTGTGTGTGTTGATTTAACAGTTTGCTTTGTTGATAGCTTAACTCTGCAACATGGTGACCACTTTTTATATTCCCTCAACGAAACCTTCAGCAGGTATATGCTGTTAATGGTAGCTATAGAGGTTTTCTATAATAAATGTTCGAGTATTTTTGTACATAACTGGTTAATTTTAATAAGGAGTACAACTATGTGAAAAAGAAAAACCAGACAGTTGTGTATGCAGTAAGATTGTTATAATTATGCCAAATACTTTATGTAAGGGTGGGGCACGGGGAAAATATTTGTACATATGTGCTTTTAACAATAATTCTGCCATATTGACTCTACAACTTTGAATGTCAGAAAAAATATATTAATATATGTTGAAATATCTATGTTTAGCAAAAGTGTTTATAACTGGAAAAGGAGCATATGAATTTTAGCTTTGTACGTTGCTGATTTTGAAGTCCTGAGATTTCTTGAACTAGCTCTCGCTTATCATAACATTTTCATGTCTGCATAACCAGAATTTTGAAGCTGTTAGCTTACATATTTATGCTGGTTTTTTTTTAAAAAGGAAAAGGTATTGTAATTTAAATAAAGTGTCACAAACTGGATAACAGACCTACTTTTATCCCTCTCCCATCTTATACATAGAGCTGAATCAGTGTGTTGCCTGGTCCTTCAGCATAGTCTGAATCAGTGTTATTTGCTCCTCAAGTCCGTTTTTAAAACATATTTGGCAGTAAGCAAAATTTTTACTCATGTGCACGTATTACTGACGTCTGCTTGACAGCAAAACTTTTAATGTAGTTTCTGTTTACAGATGGTTATACCGGTTGCTGAAGAACCGTAAATACACAATAAAATTGATTGATCTTTATTGTACAATTTGTTTTCTGCTGAGTGCTGAGTTTGTAAATCAGTTTGCCATGGAATTAAAGTTTCAGATCCTGTATTTGATCTAACTTCATTTTTGGTTTTAAAGGAGAGAGAAAAATGAACCAATCTCTTTGCTGATCATGTCTCCTTTGTCTACCCTGCCCCTGCAGACTCAACTCTATAATAGCTTTCACACATTTGCCGGGAGCTTTTAAAGAATATAATTTGATTGGCCATTAAATGCATAGTTGCTCTAGGGAACAAAAGATCTTTGTCCTAGCAGGTGTGTCTATTGTGGGCAGATCATACTTTTCTATTCATCTCATCATCGTATTTCATCGCTAGAATGCAGGCCCCATCATATCCTGCCATAGCATGTCTTTTTTAATAGCAGGGAGGCATGTGGCAAAAATGTCAGTATGAAAAGCAGGGCTGTTGTGGTGGGTTTCCAGTAGCAAAGTGCAGGAACTGATCATGACAGCTCTCGCAGCCAGGTTCTCAAGGACAACCCTAAAGCACCGGCAGCTTTTCGGATTTCACTGGGGAGACAGACCAGTTGTGTCTCTGATTAGTCGCATGGCATGACTGCAAGAATCCTCTGCATAGTTAAATGGATAAGCTCCATTGAACTCAGTGGTGCTTTTACTACATAGGTTAATTTTGCAAAACACATGGAGCCTTAACTATTAATTTCCATCTGTGTTTGCAGCCATCTGCAATGCAGCCTTTAGCTTTATTTACTTTTTCTCTTTTTTTAATGTGAACACTCTTGCAAAAGAAGCATTTTCATTTAAACTCCTAACACGAAGTATAGTCCCCATCAAGAAAAGAATGATTCAGCTTCCACTAATTATTTTTTTCCAAATCTCTGACTTCCTCTGTGCTAATATGTCACGAACAACAGTAATACTTGAAAGACTTGTTATTGTCAAATTCAGTTGCCAGAGCAAGGGGAAGATCTATCAATTAACCTTCTCTTTCAGCAGATAGTAGCACTCCTGCTCTGTGATTCATGTACTCTGTTCTTCTTGCACAACACCACTGATAAAAAGTACCGTATTTTTTGCTCCATAACACTCACTTTTTTCCTCCTAGAAAGTAAGGGGAAATGTCTGTGCGTGTTATGGAGCGAATGCCTACGGATGGCGGGGGGGATCTGCTGCAGTCGTGAGCAGAGGATCCATGGTTCCCCTTCCTTCCCTCCTCCGTGGCTCGCTTTGAAACAGCAAAGCGGGAGAAGAGCCACTGAGTGGGGAGAAGAGAAGGACAGAGAGCCTGGTTACAAAGCACAGATCCACATGGATCCTCAGGATTTTGCATTGGGTCACCCCAAAGTCACCATCAGATCACATAGCATGTCCATGGCTACAGCTTGCACCAAAAAAAATCATGCACCCACTGTTGCTGGGGCCGCAGTGGTGCAAAAACGTGGTTACAAAGCATGGATCCACATGGATCCTCAGGATTTTTGCATTGGGCTACCCCAAACTCACCGTCAGATCACATGTCTGTGGCCACAGCATGAACCACAAAAATCATACATCCACTGTTTCGTTTAGAATATTTTTTTTCTTGTTTTCCTCCTCTAAAAACTATGTGCGTGTTATGGTCGGGTGCGTGTTATAGAGCGAAAAATACGGTATATAGATAGTGCTCTTGCTAATGCTGGTGAAAAGTGACAGAATTCTCCTCGTATCATTTTTGTACCTTTTTTGACATTTTTGTTAGATTTTCAAGAAATGACTATACAGTAAACAACACCTATGTTTAACCAAGTGTCTAAAATCTGGCGAATGCTGTCACAACACATAGGACTCAGCTACACAGGTCAATTACAGTACAGTATAACATTAAAGTGTGTTATAAAATTTACACCAGGGGACGCTGTCCATGGAAATATGCATTAATAGCGATATAATTTTTTTCTTAGTGTTCTTTAAATCTGTGTAGATCCAAGCCTAATGAGTGTTGCGCATCAAACGTAAGTTTACAGTTTCACGTATAAAGGGGCTGAAAGTGATCCTTTTTTAAAAACAACAACCAACAACTAGAAATATTAAGGGCAGCCTGCTCCTAATTTCCCTAACTTGTTCAATTCACTACAGACCAAGCATTTTATAGTTAACAGCTTTTTAGGTGGCAAAGAAGTGTTTGTACATACTGAGTTTAGTTGTTTTTTTAAAGAACAAATTAAAGCTTTTATTTGTTTCTGGGAAACACTGCAGTCTCTTGCAGAATTATGTGTGCGGGAGGACTTTAAAATCCCTGCTCCCTTGTGAGCATCTTGTCATTTTGTAAATTTTGCTTAGTTTTACCACCTCCTCTGGTTTTCCCTTATTTAGTTCCTCACAGACTGTTTTCCTCTTCACCTGTGGGACACACACACACACACACACACACACACACACACACTCACTCACATACAAAAGGCAGAAAGGAGAGCACCTTTCATTAACCAAAGAAATGAACAAACCAACTACAGAAGCGCTGCTCATATATGTTCACCAGCAGTGGTGCAGCTAGGTAATTTTGAACTCTGGACTTAATGGTCTTGATGGGGGCTCTAGATGGTCACAGAATCATAGAACTGTAGTGTTGGAAAGGGACCTGAGGATCATCTAGTCCAACCCCCTAACGATGCAGTTGCCCCATATGGGGATCAAACTTAAAACCTTGGCATTATCAGCCCCACGCTCTAACCAACTGAGCTATTCAGGCATGCTGTTACTTCAGATGGAAGCACAGGCCCCCACTGAGAACATCAGGCAATTAAAAAATAATCCTCAAAATGTCAAAGCCACACCCCTTTTTATACTGCCTTGAATTTACAGAGGCATGTGTGTCAATCTCCTGTCCTCTGGCCATCAGCTCTTGGACGTAGCTTTACTACTGTGTTAGGACCAGCTGACCAGGGCAAAGCCCCCAAGCCAAAAGAGCCAGTGACTGATTGGGCAGCTGGTAGGTAAAGTCTTGCCTCCTTCCTGTTGTTATGAAGGAGCTGCTACAACAGATGCTGGGGGCATCAAAAACAGCCCTGTGGGGTAACACAGACCTGTCAGAATCAATGCATTGGTTCTGAGCATGTTCAGAGCAGCAACAGGAAGTGTTTCCTACTCTGAGGAGCTTTTTCGTGTGTTTGGTTTAGTTTAGCGACCTTGCTAGACAGAGAAAGAGAAAACAAGCAAGCAAGAGCAATCCTCTTTCTGTAATAAATTCCTATTTTTTAAACTTCGTCATTTTGCTTAAAAAAAGAGAAAGAAATGGGAAATTGGGAGGAGAGGTAATGGAAGTGTTGCAACAAACTCTTTAGCAACCATTTAACTCATTAAAAGTTGCACCAGCTGCTTGGTTGGGCATGGCCAATAAGGCAGATTTGAGCCATGGACCGCTCTAGAGTATTATTTCCAGAAAAGGTATGTGGAACAAGCCCTTCCCCTAAAAGGGGATACAGCTTGAATGGAGGAAAACGCTGTCGCTGCTGTTTTGACCTTGCTCTAAAATGAAAAGTTTGGCTGCTGTGACATTGAAGATATCCTAAGTTTTCACCTCATTAGGTATAACTGACATCACTTGGATTCTTGTTTGTATAGCTGTTTGTATAGCTGCGACAACAGACATGCACTGAAAGACTATGAAGCAAGCTATTATTCAGACTTTTGGGGTTTTTTTTAAGTGTGTTTTTAAATGTATTGTGTATGCAACACCACCCTCAGATTGAAAGGCTTGTATTTGAATGGTGTGCTGTGTATTCCTTGCACATGCAGCTTTGCAAACTATCTGGTGACTTTCAAGCATTTTTAGAGACTATCCATGGAATGTATTAGAATATTTAGGCTTTCATTTCATTTCATATTGTTAAATGTCAGCAACAATAATTAAATACCAGCCAGTTTGTCTTTCAGTATGCTAACTGCTGTAACATCTGGAATAGTCAATGAGTTGTTGTTGTTTTTTAAAAAAGAAAAACAAATTAGAAGATAAATAACCGTAACTGTTAATGACTTCTGTGATACAGTTCGTGAACTATGGAAGTATCTGTTGTCAACTTAAGTACATGTTTTGCTTCATAGGATTTACTGTTAGGATTGGCACCATTAGTGTGCATTTCATGTGTTCTGTTCATCTGAAAATGATTTGGGGTGGGGTGAGGGATGACAATATTTTGCTGCACTCTGCTGATACGTTAGTGGCACTGTCATTACTAAGTTGGTCTTTCATGTAACTTGCTTTGGAGTTGTTTATATGCAAGTGAAGGGAACCTTCAAACTGGCTCAGACCCCCAAGTTGAGATTTCTCACTAGTAAGAGGCACTGCTCCATACCGAGGCCGCAACATTCTGCTCTCCATTTTGATCAACTTTTTTATTCACAGTTATTTAAACCAAACAGGACTCCAGCCAACGCTGCCAGCACTTCTATCCAAAGGTTAACAGGTAGCAGGCGTGGGGGCTGTTAATTTTTAACTTCAAATCTCCTATGCGATTTTCCAATAGGTCTCAGGATAAGGGGGCCAAAAAAGCTATTAGTAGCAGATTCTGAAGATAATTCTGAGAACTGCATAACTTTCTTTGCAGAGAGAGCCAATATCTCTCAGAAACATTTACAGTCAAACTTCCTTGGCTTTGTTGTTGAGGCGGCTGATTCTGTAAACCACAACGCCTGACTGCAACACTACTCTCCCCTCTTGAGTTATCTAGAGACTAGTATTCAGAAGCATGCTGTCTCCAATCGTAGACAGTGCTTTTCCCCCTAGGAAAATAGGAGCCGGTACTCGCCATGAAGCTGTTACATTAAGTGTCACACTTTTTAACCAAAAAGAGAGAGGTGCACTGCGCTACTCACCACAAAGTGGCTACAGTAAGTGCCACATTTTTAAATTACAACAAAAATAGGTGCTGGTACTGCGTGCCTTTGAGTACTTCTGGGGGGAAAGCACTGAGAGTCATCAGGGTGAGTAGTCACTGTGCTGAGAATTTGTCCAAGTTTGTGGCTTTCACTGCCTCATGTGGGAGCAAACGCCAGACACTGCCATTTACCTGGTCGTAAATAGATCTGAACTCTCCAAAAGCAAGCCCTTATGTAAGCAAGCCCTCTGCATTCCCAAAGGAAGCCCTATAGCCCAGAGTAAGGGAAGCAAGACAATCCCTTCCTTAGCCCATTTTAGTCAGGCTAGTAGCTCTGCTGCGTTCCTGGTTGTTGACTTTGAAATAATTATATTTGTTCCCTCAATGCTGTTTGCTCGGAGAAATGTTTTGATTAACCAGCATTGTGTTATTGTGCTGAAAAGGAATTGTTTTATTTATGAATGCAGATAATAATGGTCCGGCATATGCTTCTGCTGCTTAGAGAGATGGTGGCGGAGGCAGAAGAAGAGAAACGGTTGCTATCGTCCTCTCCCATGGTGTGCCTGCTTTTAGGACAAATGTCCATCCAGGAAATTTTGCAGGAGTCTAATCACACTGGCGCTCTATAATTACACAGCTTAATTGTTTCTGGATGGTTTGAGAAATGCTTTGGTGCCATTTGTCCTTTCAGAATCTCACCCAGACGCTTATTACTGTGCTTATACATCCCAATGTACCTCTTACTAATTTTTCTCTGTTTGCCTCTTTCCAAACAAAGCAACCTTTTACATTTGCATTCATAAAACCGTTGCACCTCCCCTGTTCTGTTTTCCTGCTGGCAATTCTAGCCCTGCTTCTGTATCCCCGTTTTACCTCCAGTAATCTCTGAAATCATACACATGCTCCTCTGACTTAATGCAGTGGGCAAACAGGTGCTCTTCATTTCCAGGTGGGAGAGGGGGAAAAAAGCTTAACTTTTTGTAATACCCAATTTTCCCGGGCCACATTCCATTAAGTTAAAACGCCTGAATAACCAGTATAAAAACTGAATTCTACTCTGCGGCTAAACATATTGAAGCACAATGAAATGTTTCGGGCCGTTTTTGAAAAGCAGATCGCTGTATTTGCAGTATAAAAAACAACTTTAACTACGGAAGACTGGAAATAAAAGAGTATACATGGTTTTACACAACAATAGCAGCTTATTTCTTATTTTTTAACTGGCCTTGAGAGGGGATCTAAATGGGCAGTGAGACCCACTTGAGAGTGCAAAACCCTAGCTGTTTTGAAACCATGAATTTGAAGCACTGAGCTCCCCACAATAATCTTGGGAGCCATAGTTTACCCTTCACAGAGTGACAGTTCCCACTACCCTTAACGAACTACTGCATATATTGTAGCACAAGCGATTGACATTATGTGCCCACTATTCTTGAATACTTGTTGGGATAAAGGTCTGAAGAGCTGCCCTCCTCAGGCTCCCTATATAATTGAGGACTCTGAGAACACGCATAGGGGAAGCTTCCATCTTCAGAATACTTTTGCTTCCCATTCCACCCATGACCATTCTCAACTGCAGAATTTTGAGAGGTTACAAGGTGACGTTTTGCATAACACAATAACATGACTCTGGCAGCATTGCCATCTTGACAGATGCGTTTCACAGAAAAGCAAGCTGCACATAATTTTTGTCCCCCCCCCCTTCTAATGTAAGCTGAGAAGTGGTACCAAATGTTCAGCTGACAGCATGGTCAGAGGCTATTCAATTTAGGCAATATTTGTCAAAAGTGGTGTCCTGCATTTTAGCACCTATTATCTTTCGATTATGATCCCCTGGATACTTGGTTTGAATGAGATCGGAAGAATTAAAAATGGCCTCACAAATCACTTCTTAATCTGGTGAAGTAAGCAGAGGTTGAAAAACATCCTGCTGTCATTTCGGTGAGTTGTAGGGACAAAAAAAAATGTAAATAAAGGAAAATAAATCACTGGTTGGTTCACACTTCATCAGCTGCCTAACAACCTGTAGCCAGTTAATTATACACCCTTAAAATACATGTATAAGGGGAAATGATTCAGAACTCTTTTAATGGGATGCAGGATAAATACATTCCTTCTAAGCGTGTAACCCTTCGTGTGCTTTTGTAAAATAGGTTCTCATGACAATGGAATGGTTTGGGCCTATACCTAGAAACAAAAAACAATTGTGTGCATTCAGAAAATACAGTAAATAATTAACAGTACTATAGGACATGGCAGGAGCTGGTGCAAGGTGCTGGCTACAAGGATGTCAGGAATCCCTAATGAATACACTAGGACTGGGTGGCCCCTAGCCAAGCTCTTGTCCCCTGAGCCTCGGTCTTCTCCATCTGTAAGGTGGGTGCAATTATATCGGTCTACCTAACAGGGCTGTGGTGGAGTGTTGTCAGGAGTGCCAAGGTCTGCCACCATTTTACATCATGTTCCCAGCCAAACTCCTTGGCTCTAGATCCTTTTCTTGTTGCCTAAAATCCTAGGCGAGGCCAAAGCTGTTTTAAATTTTGGTTTTATTTAATGCTGTGACCCATCCTGGGACCTTATGGTGAAGTGGAGGTAGCAAATAGATGAAGTTACAGTAATGATAAATAACAATGGCTGAGTTCCTTGTCCACGCTTGTCTGGAGTGGCTCAGGGTACACAATGGCTCTAAAAATGAGTATGGGATCGCAGCCTTATGAAATGTTATCAAATTTAATTTGTACAGCGCCCTTCATCATCAGACCTCAGCGTGGTTCGCAGAATAAGACGCAAGATAAAACGCAAGTAAATAATTACACCAAGTAAATGATCAGTTGTGTTTGTGTGAGTGCTTAAAAGTATTGTCGCACTTTGAATTATAGCAACCAGATAAAACACCTGCTGTGCCTTTAGGGGCTTTCCTAATGCTGCACGGCAGGCGCCCATTTCCCAAACTACGAAGCGCTTCTCTGGCTGACGAGAGAGAGGAGCTCCCGCCTATTTTGACGCGGCGCTGGCCATGCACACGACCTCGCGCCCATTCGGCCACCTGCACTAGCGCCCCCGTTCCAACGCTTCGCTCTCATTCGCCGCCCAGGAGGGCTCGAGAAGCAACCCGACGAGCTCTGCCAGGTGTCTGCTGAGGTAAAGTGGCGGGGGTAGTGGAAGGGAGAGAGCGCGCGCCTCTCTTAAACCAGCTCGCGAGACTCCTCCCCTCCGTTCGGCGAGAAGGAGGGACCGCGCGCACGCGCTCAAACACCCACTTACCTTCCCGTCCCTCCTTCGCAACTCTCGCTTCCCTGCCGAAAGAGCGCACGCGCGGCTCGCCTCCTTTTTCTTTCTCTCCGCCCCCTTGGCGTGGTGGCGTCAGCGCCGAAAAGCGGTGAGTCGGGGCGGTGCAGTCGCGAGTGGCGTTTCTGTGTTGAAGGGAAAACGGGAAGAAGGAGCTGGAGTTGCGGGGAGCTCTACGGGGGCCGGCGGGGCTCAAGCAGCCGAAGGCGTTTGGAAATGTGGGGGGGGGGGATGGGCGCGAAACAGTTTCGCGTTTTCGCCGTGAAGGGAAATAGAGAGAGCCAATTGAGGGTGGGATTATTTATTATTATTACTCATTTTGCGAGGGTGCTCCAGTTAGCCCCTTGTTGTGGCGAAATGCAGCTCTGCGAGGCAGGCTTAAGACCTGCTGGCTGTGCCTCTGAGGGGAGATTTCCCCGGTCAGAGGGGAGAAACGGGGAGGACGCGACCGGTCAAAAAGGCTCTTCCTCCGGTCAGCGCAGTGAGGAGGAAAGTCCAAGTTGCCGAGGAAGGGAGAATATGACCTGCTTGTGGTGCTTGCTTGCCTTCATTCTGACAGGAGGGAAAAAAGGCGCTAGTCCTCATCTTGCCAAGGGTATTGGGGGGAACGCCGCGCGTGCAAGCAGCTGCTGCAAAGAACAGCCTCCCCCCCCCCCCCCCGCCTCGAAAGGCGGCGGTGTCTGCTGCCATGGGGGGTGCAGCACCTTCCCTTGCCCTGAGGTAAATCAGGGAGTGAAGGGAGCTGCGGTGGATGCTCCTAGTCAAGTGTTGAAGGTAAAAGGTCTTCACCACTATGGCCATAATAAGCCTGTGTGCACTTGGAAGTGAGCATGCAATAGGTTTGACGGTGTTGCCTCAAGATCATTGGTTTAAAAATCCACCACACATGTCGCAAAGGAGCTTCTCATTCTAGGAAGGGACTTCTCCTTCTGCAGCTGGCTTAGTGGGATGAAAATCCTTAGTCGGTGCACGCTCCCCCCCCCCCCAAATCAGGTATTCCACCTATATGTGGATTTATATCGCTTACTTAGGAAACACCCAAGTCCAACAACACTTCTTCTTGGTCGCCTGTATGAGGTCATTTGTCTCTGCTGTTCAAATGACAATAAGGACCAGGGAGGAATCATTTCCACTTAAAGAGGGGTTATATAGAGCAGGGGTCAGCAAACTTCTTCAGCACTATCCCTTAGACCTTATGGGACTATATTTTTGGGGGAAAGTGAACGATTTCCTATTCACCACAAATAACCCAGAGATGCATTTTAAATAAAAGGACACATTCTACTCATGTAAAAACATGCTGATTCCTGGGCCGGATTTAGAAGGCGATTGGGCTGGATTTGGCCCCCAGGCCTTAGTTTGCCTACCCATGATATAGAGACGTAAACTTAAGATGTGTGAAGTGGAGAGCTTTTATGAATAAAACCATATTCTTCAGGAACTTTTGAGGTTCACATGTATGACTTTCTGAAGCTACTCCAAGTGTAATTGTTTAATATTGAAAATTGGTGTTGGCATAGAACCAAATGACCTGCATCACAACTTGCCACTTGTGCTGTTACTTAGGGTAACCCACCTGACTGGTGCAAGAAATGGGGATAATAAAATCATAGAATTGTAGAGTTGGAAGGGACAACAAGGATCATCTAGTCCAACCCCCTGCAATGAAGGGATCTTTTTGCCCAAGTTGGGGCTTGAACCCACATCCCTGCTTGTGAATCTTTTCCCATATAAGAAAAAGCTTTGCCAGTTAAACTTTCCTATGGAGGCTGTTGTAAAAGCCACTAGAGCAAGGCCAGGTAAAGCAAAACAACAGGAGGAAACACTGTTACTATTTAAGTAGGCAAGATTACATACTTGCATTCAATGTTACTTAATCTAAAATATTTGCCACTTCTTGGTTCATAGTCATTACCTTTGATTAAAATCACCACATACCATAAGCATGCATTAAAAGGACAGTAAACCCACTTTATCCCCTACTCTTTGACAACCCTTCATTAATTGTAGTATTGAAAAGGTAACCGATAACAGATTTAAGCAACACTTTGAGGTTGTCTTCTAGATGTAAATTTAATTGTCATGTTTCTATCCCCAATTGCCACAATTTCAGCAGCTAGATAGTCTTAAGTTCCATCATGGTCAAAGAGTTGTGGCATTTTTTCAAGATGAACTCATTTTCTGCAACCATTATTCTAGTGATGGTGTTTAGATTTGGAGCCCTATTTGCAAAAATATTTATATTTTATAGTGAAAAGGTAAATTCTCCACACACAGCATATATTGCATTGTTTACATTTCCTTTACTTTGGGCTATAGATGTGTTTGTTTTATTTATGATATTTACATTGTGTGTCTGTGTGTTTTAAAGCAAAATGTAGCATATCTCATAAAAGTATCCAGTTCAGCAGGACTTTATTAGGAAACACTAATTTCAGCAGGCTGCATAAGGAATAGTTGAGCACAATACAGTGATACCTCGGGTTACAGACGCTTCAGGTTACAGACTCCGCTAACCCAGAAATAGTACCTCGGGTTAAGAACTTTGCTTCAGGATGAGAACAGAAATCATGCTTTGGCGGCGTGGCGGCAGCAAGAGGCCCCATTAGCTAAAGTGGTGCTTCAGGTTAAGAACAGTTTCAGGTTAAGAACAGACCTCCAGAATGAATTAAGTTCTTAACCCGAAGTATCACTGTATTTATTGAATACATTATTAGGAGAAATCATTTTAAATTTGGGGTACTGTAAAGCTAAATGAAGCATATCATATTATTGCTTGCAATCTTTTGGAAGTGATGCCACCATTTGATAAAACATAAATCTACATATATTTACTTCTTACAATTGAAACAGACTTCATGTTTTAAATTATCTCTGCAAAATATTTAATCATACTGCAGAATAATACTTATTCAAGCAAGATGAACTTGATTTTACAGAATGTGGAGGTCAGTAACTCGGTATACTTTTTGACTCCACAGTGTAAGCCTAGGTTTTCGGAGAGAAAAATTACTAAGATCCGGAGATTTGTGAAATGTAGACATAATTCAGTCCTATTAAGGATGACTCACTGAATTCTTTTATTGCTGGTTTTAATGGGGTGGTTCTTTATAGAAGTTCTCTACACTATAGTTCTATAATTAATATGTGCCATATCAGTGCAACACCAAAGGATTCCTCAAATAGGTTTTCACTGTCCTGCGGATTTAATTCAAGTTGTAATAATATGCCAAAGGATCAGGCTAGGATGCTTTGAGGTTACGCTGAGAACACTGAGGGCATTTTGTGCACTTCAAAGCACTGTAGCACAGACTCAAACACATGTGCTTCGAAGAAAAGGAATAGTAATAAAATCAGAAACACAGAAAAAACCAATTTTCCTCATGCTGTTACAAAAAAGGCTCACACAATAAAATTAAACTGAGTGACAGAACAGTCCATCTACTAGGACTTTGTAGTGAGCCATTGGATGTCATTTTGTAATGCTGATAGTTAGAGCTGAGATTTCTAACAAGACCAAAAGGAGGGGAAACCCATAAATGTGAAGTCCTGCTTGACAAAGAACCTTATATAGGCCAGGGACCCAGTGGTGTAGCTGGGTAATTTAAGACCCTGGACGTAATAGCCTTACAGTGGCAAGGGTTTAGACAGCTATATGTACTGCTTCAGCTGTGAAGCACACAAGCGACATTTTTTCCACCCCCACTGGCATTCCATGCTTAACAACAGCTTCTGCATATCTGATAATGTTAGTGCAAACAAAAAACAGTCCGCCAACCCTGAATAATATTAATACTTTGAGGATGTGCATTTACTCGTTTTAATCTCACTTAAATCAGCACCATTATGACAGCAGGAATAAAATGGACTTTACCCATATTCCAAACAAGTTTAGCATTTGGGTAGCAGCACACTTAGCAAGTTCAAACTTAACTATCGTTTGGAACATGTGTGGACCAGGACAATAGTTTAAGGAACTTGACAGTGGATTGTGGCCACTGAGCCTTAATTTGGAGACATGCCTGTCTACATCTGGATTTGTAAAAGGGTTTCCTTAGAAACAAATGCCTTCACTGTCATGTTCAGTATATGAGTATCCAATAAATAATAGAATCATGTGTTTGCTTCTGTTTATTAAAGAACCTTGCATGTATGCCACAATGCTGGGGAAAGCTACAACATTCAGCTGATAAACATAATTCAGTAATTAGTTGTGCTAATGTACAATGAATGGTATTGGTAGAATTCCGCCCCCCCCCCCGCTCAACACACTGACGTTGCCTAAAGCTTTCCCTTAGAGTTTATTAGCAGTTTGACATAATTTCTTGAACTGTACGCTTTTTGCTATTTTTGCAAATTCTCCCTGAAGCTGAATTGACGGGACAAATCTGGATGATCTTAAACTAGGAAACATGTCCAGCTGGTGACTCAGTAGAACGTGCTTTTTCTGACAATTTTACAAAGCAGTTGGGACACTTAACCCATTTCCAGCGATAAGATAATAGGAACATGGTTGCAAACTGCTGAACTGAATGCACTTCTTAAATGGCAAAAGGAACAAATCAAGTTGTTTGAAATAAGCTGCTGCGTGCCATTGCCATTCCATGCCTCTTGCCTCTCCTTATGAAAAGCCTATCAGGGGTCATCTCCCTACCCTACCCCAATTTGCTTTGAGGAAGGTTGCTGTGATTTTACTGCTGTTTATCTTGTAATACATCAGTGGGTAATTTTTAAGTGCTTAGACTTGCAAATTTGTGAGTTGAGGCTTTCGGTGTATTACTTGATGAGTTTTGGCAGGCGGCTTGACAAACTGTGTCTTCTAATGTGCAGACGAGTGTAGGAAATAAAAATAAACATTTAAATGTAGAGAGCAATCTAAATAGCATCTCTGCTCCATATGTTGTAGTACCTGCTGGAGACCCATTATAGTCCCTGGACTTTTTGTACACTAACACTTCAGTCCAGATAGCGCTGTGCTCCATCTGCTGTAATCTCTAAGCTGCACAGTATGGGCTTCCTTGGATTTTGACCTGTTATTTGCTGGTTCTTTTGATCTTTGCTAGGCAGGCAATTTGCCATTCTCATTCCCCACCCTTTTCATTGTTGCTGTAAACTACAGCGCAGTGCAATTGCTTCATTTTTATTGTTTATATATAAGGCAAATGCAAATGTGTGAGCCCTAATGGTACATACAAGTAAAAGGGCATAGACCTTTTGTTTTCTGTTTCTAGCTTTTCTTGCTGTAGGATCTTCGCATAGTATGACTTTTTTAAAGGCAACATGGGTGGATCTCAGTCTAAGAGTATAGGTTGCTGCAGAAAATTGTTTCAAATCGCAACTCCCCCTCTCCCCAAGAATGACTATTCTAAGGAATGAACACCTGGCTTTGGTCATTGACACATCATTTAGGTTGGATCCCTGTTGACATAAAGCCTAAAATGACTTGCTGGGCTCTAGAGTTGCATAATTTCTCTTTCAATAACTTTGAGAAGTGAAGGTTTGAAATAAAAAAAGATCAAAGAAGGCGCTTGATATTTGAATGCTTCCAAGTATTTCAGTATGCTAATATTTCAGTTTTTCATACCTGGATTCAGTTTTGTTACCTGTATTTGAGTGGTGATGTTAAACACAGCATTTCCTTGTTTCCCTCTTGTTAGGTTCAGTGTCTTTGCTTTAAAAAAAAACCCTGGCTCTACTCAATGATCTAGTGCTTTGGAAGCATTTTCTTCTGTTCAATTTTGCAAATTAAGCAGCATATTTGTCTGTTTGCACAGCAAATATTCTTTTCCATTGCAGAACAGCAGAGATTACAAAACATACAGCTAATAATTCATCTGAAAGTATCTGCTATTAGACAATTGTGTAGTAACTTTTTCTGGGTAAATGGCTGCTTCATCCGTTCACAGTTGTGGTGTATTTTTGATTTCCACGATATAGGGGGGACCAGTGGCAGAGCCCTGATGATGGTGTATTTGCAGTAGGCGGGGTGGATTGGCAGAAGGCAGATGCACGTTATCATAGTGCATGCTCAGTGTGTATTTTCCTTTTCTTGGTTGGATGGGATTGAATCTTGGTTTAAAGATGTACAACCATGACTGATGTGCTTACTTCTTACCTGCAGGCATGCATTCTCACATTGCAGAATAGTATTGTTTTACTTGCATTGCATATGCTGTATCTCCAACTTTCGCAGACCACATTTCTGAGTCTCCCTGGACAGTTTCACACATCCAACCTAGAGCCTGGATAGCTCAGTTGGTTAGAGTGTGGTGCTCATAACACCAAGGCTGCAGGTTCGATCCACGTATGGGGCAGCTGCATATTCTTTCATTGCAGAGGGTTATACTATATGATCCTCAAGGTCCCTTCCCACTCTACAGTTCTGTGATTCCATGTAATCAAGTGATGATTGCCAAAGATAAGGCTAAACTGTTGGGTTTTCATTGGGTAGTAGTTTGTTTACCTATTATTAGATATTTACATTTATATCTCACATCTTTCTCCAAAGGAGCCATGGGCAGCAAACATGTCACTACTAAAACAATATAATTTTGTAAAAGGTGAAAAACAACGTTCTAAAAAATATCCTAAAAGCTCCTAAAACCTATCACATACTTTCAAATTAATACTTTCAGTTTTGCCAGGGACAGAATTTTTAGTCCTCAAATGCCTGGGTAAAAATAATATCCTTAGAATTCTCCTAAAATTTAATAGTGAAGGAGACTGACACACCTTTCTAGGGATGCAGATGGGAGACCACTACTGAGAAGGCCCTTCCATCAGTGACTGCTAACCAGGCATCTTCCTGTGGTGGAACTACCAACAGCCCCTCTCCTACAAGTTTATCTCTAACTCCAGATGGGCAGATTTACATTCCATTACTCTAAGTTCCCAAACGAAAATAACCAAGATAACATTAATAAACTAATATAAATAATAGTTTAAAAACTGGTTGCCCATAGTCAAGCCTTTCTTAACCTTGGATCCCTAGATGTTGCTGGACTACAACTCCCATCTTCCCTAGCTAGCAGGACCCAAGGTTAAGAAAGGCTGCAGTAGGCCAACCTATTCCTCTGTTCCAGTTACAGATAGGTAGCCGTGTTGGTCTGCCATAGTCAAAATAAAAAAAAATCCTTCCAGTAGCACCTTTAAGACCAACTAAGTTAGTTCTTGGTATGAGCTTTCGTGTGCAAGCACACTTCTTCAGATACTTCTTCAGGTATCTGAAGAAGTGTGCTTGCACACGAAAGCTCATACCAAGAACTAACTTAGTTGGTCTTAAAGGTGCTACTGGAAGGATTTTTTTTATTTTGACTATTCCTCTGTGTGATGCTTTTTCCTGGGAAGAATGAGAAAGGAAAGACAACAACGCCCATCACCTTTGCCTATTGGCTATGCTGGCTAAGACTGATGAGCTGTTGCTGATTGTAATTCAGCAATATCTGGAGAGCACCATGTTGACTGTTCCTGTTTTAAGAGTATATGAAAAACAGGCAGCTATGATTTCCATAAGGGGGGAAAACTCTCAAGTGCACAGATGGGCCATACCTTTATTTGGATCTAGCCAACAACACCACCACCACATATAAACACATCATAAAACATAAAACATTAAAAGATTCCAGATACAGGGGTGCCTTCAGATGTCTTCTAAAAGTTGTGTAGTTCTTTATCTCCTTGACATCTGATGGGAGGGCAAAAAGGCCCTTTGCCTGGTTCCCTGTAACCTCACTTCTCACAGTGAGGGAACTGCCAGAAGGCCCTTGGAGCTAGACCTCAGTGTCCGGGCTGAACAATGGGGGTGGAGATGCTCCTTCAGGTATACAGGGCTGAGGCCGTTTAGGGCTTTAAAGGTCAGCACCAGCACTTTGATTTGTGCTCGGAAATGTACTGGGAGCCAGTGTAAGTCTTTCAGAACTGGTGTTACATGGTCTCAGTGGCTGCTCCCTGTCACCAGTCTAGCTGCCACATTTTGGATTAGTTGTAGTTTTTGAGTCACCTTCAAAGTAGCTCCACACAGTACTCCAAGCAGGTGATTACCAGGGCATGTACAACTCTGGTGAGATAGTGCATGGGCAGGTGGGGTCTCAGCCAGCATACCAGATGAAGATGGTAGACATCTGGCTGGACAGAGAATAATTGGGAATAGGTAATTAAGCTCTCCAGAAACCTTCATCGGGTTAAATGTTACGCAAAGCAGGAAGTGAGAGGATGAGGGAACACCCCTCCCATACAAAGTTTACGATGAATGTTGAAGCCATATGATCTCTTGTGGCCCAAAATATTGGAGATTACAGTATGACTGGGCTATGCCTAGGATTCTGGGACAAAACAACAACAACGGCAATCCCTGTTTGCTTTTTGTTGACAAATTGTATTTCATTACAACTAATGTTTTGCTTAAATGCTATTGAAATGACTTTGTTCCAAATTCTTGCTTTTACAGTGGCTCTACTTTTCTTCCATCTTTTAGATTATGGCACAGACCCAAGGCTTTGGGCGAAAGTACATCAAAGCCTTTTTGAAAGGCTTCTTTGTTGCTGTTCCTGTGACGGTGACTTTCCTTGACAGAGTGGCTTGCATAGCAAGAGTGGAAGGAGCTTCAATGCAGGTAACAATGCAGCTGCTTTTCCCCCAGTTCATTTTCACCTGCGTGGAGGCCTCAATTATAAATTGACAATCCAGTTTCAAAAGCAGGAGAAAAATGCAATTTTCAGCATTTTATGTAAAAGGCCTTTTCATTACAGAGAGGGCAGTTTCCACTGTGTTTGGTCAGGCAGGAGTTTCTTGCGTTTGGGGAGTGCAGAACTTAGCAGGGGTTTCCCCCCCTCCTTTTTGAGACATATACTTCTATTTCTTCGAGAGGCTTAAGAAATTTAAAGTATTCTATCTGGCTAATTTAGAATTAAGAGAAGTATTACCTGTTCTGTCAATCATGCCTGGGTAGAATGTGGTGTTGGCAGGAGAGTTGATAAATAGATGGCATAGCCGTGCACTGCAGCAGAAGTTGCATTGGGAAAGATGCTATGTTTGAATTGAATTGTATTTTTTTAATAACTTAAGATGGATCTTGGATTTTTAAAAATAATTTCCCTTTCAAAACCAACTTTTCAAAGACAGATGTTTCCACGACCAGTTACTTTCCTTTTTTGGGGGAAGGGGGGAGAGTTTCTTCTAGAAACTTGATTCCTCTCTATCTTCTTTAATTTTTTGAAGTCCTTTATTTCAGTTACACACATGGCTTGCTTTATTTGTTTTACATCATGATTTGGAACAACCATCAGCCTCTCCCTCTTGCTTTTTCCACAGGTATAATAATCCTCTCTGCTTGTACTTTTTAAACTACAAGTTGTGTAACTATACTCATTGAGTAAGATGTGCAAAAAAGGATTTATGCACTTGTATCCACTTAACACAGGGACACGGGTGGTGCTGTGGTCTAAACCACTGAGCCTTGGGCTTGCCGATCAGAAGGTCGGTGGTTCGAATCCCCACAATGGGGTGAGTTCTTGTTGTTCAGTCCTAGCTCCTGCCAACCTAGCAGTTCGAACGCACATCAAAGTGCAAGCAGATAAATATGTACCGCTCTGGTGGGAAGGTAAATGGCATTTCCGTGTGCTGCTCTGGTTTCACCAGAAGTGGCTTAGTCATGTTGGCCAAATGACCCGGAAAAACTGTCTGCAGACAAATGTTGGTTCCCTCAGCCAGTAAAGTGAGATGAGCGCTGCAACCCCAGAGTCGTTCACAACTGGACTTAACTGTCAGGGGTCCTTAACCTTTTTTTTTTTATCCACTTAACATAATCATTCATAATCAAACATCAATTAAAATGTGTTACATAAGCATAGAATTTTATTGTTGTGGTTGGACTGTTCAGGTCTATATATTAATTTCAATATTAAAATGCTGTAAGTTTCCTTTATTTTAACTAAGCTGAATTTAATTGTGTCTGATTTTAGTTGAGGCTTCCTTATCTGGAGTGTTTATAGCATCAGAACCTCAGGGGAGAATGCTCTTTTCATGATTAAGAGACTTCTCTAGTTAAGGTAATCTTATAGTGATGGAGGGCGTGATGATAGTGAGGACCAGGACTGGAGTGCCCATGCTTTTAGTCCAGCTGGGTGCAGATCTTGAAGGTTTTGACACGGATGGCCTTTATGAGAGGCGTGTTTCTGCCTGTCCCAAATGTCACTATACACCAGTTTCATGTGGTGCTGCGGTGGGAAACGTGCCTCGTTTCTGGATCAGCACAATTGGAGACTGTTTTGACAATTTTCCAGCTCATATGTAACACAAAACCAAACCATGATTTCACATGAATGAGCAGGTGTGCTGGTTTCTGAACTGGAGATTATGCCTGGTGTGCTCATTCCCAGGTCCTGCAGCTGCTGTGCTCTTCAGAACTAAGCTATGGTTTGACTTAATGTTACATCTGAACCTGAGTTAGGGTTAGCCCCACTCCATGCATTGTAATCAAGTTTTGTTCTTGAGTTTGAAGTTTTCTGGGTGAGTGGAACTGCATAGTCACTAGAAATGCGTGACACAGCTCTTGGTGGTCTGCATCTTTTCAGATTGCATGTGATTGATCTCATGTTCAAATGCTCCTCCAAAATTTTTATATATCCATGAAGATGACAGGTTAGCAGGTTAGGGAGAAACCTAAACTAGAACCCTTTTTCCTAATACAGGTGTACTTATAGAAACTGAAGTTAGTGTGAACTGTACAATATGTGAACTTTGAACCTGCAGTGTTACCTATGGAGTAAAATGAGGAACTAGCGCTTGGTGTTTGAACCCATCCAAAATTATTATTATTATTATTATTATTATTATTATTATTATTATTATTTAAAAGAAGTTATGGGATTGAATTGATCAGGATATATTCAACTTCCAACTGACAGCGCTTCTGTAGGTACATGTTTTCTTTTTCTTGTTTTGCCTGAGGAAGGAAAACATGACAAATCATCTTCTTTTTCTTTATCTCACACTCCAGAGAGTGAATTATGTTGAATGTGTTTGAAAGCTATAGGATGTGATGGAAAGTGAAGTTTAGTCAGCATGACGCCTTTTACTCATCAATAACACACTTGCATCAGATATATGATTGTCTTGACTCTAAGCTTTCACCGTGCAATCCACAACGATTGGATTTGTAATAGACCTTTTAGACTCCTAGCTGGTTTTGTGCACTCATTATCCTATCTCATGCTGTGATTGAAATTAAAAGTTCTTTCAAAAAAGGAAGGAAATATGGCTTACTCTTCTCTTTTCAAATTTCCTTTTTTGTTTTTATATTCTGAAGTCGGGTAAATGTAGTGCAGCCCTGCAATTATGGGATAATGCTGCCGTGTTAAAATAACAAACAATTTATTCCAAATCAATTAAAATACATATCATTGTTCATTTTGTGCTTATTTTGCAATTGTTCAGTGCCAGAAGCCACATAGTTAAAACTTTTAAACCTGAGTGCAATTTACCTTATCGTGATCTCAGTTTTACATGAACTAGTATCTGATTAATGCACACCTTATTGTATCACGGTTGGATCATAATTTTCTAACCAGATTAATTTCTCAGATTATTACTGTTCTCTTGGAGCTAAGCCTTGATGCGCTCACCCAAAAAGTTATTAACATATTTCAATATTAGCATATTTACTTAATGACTTGAGCATATGTGAGACAGAATGCAGCTGGTGGGATAATTTAGTTGTTTGTTGCTATGGATTTTGTATCTTCTTTTTGTAAAGTTTGTGGGCTGGATCAGGGTTTCATGCAAATGAAACTTCTTTTTTTGTTCCATTAATTTTTATGTGTAAGCGCAAACATCACAGTACAGTGGTACCTTGGGATGCGAACGGGATCCGTTCCGGAGCCCCGTTTGCATCCTGAAGCGAATGCAACCCGCGTCCACGGGTCATGTTTTGCCACTTCCGCGCATGCGCGTGACGTCATTTTGACCGTCTGTGCATGTGCGCACGACGAAACCTGGAAGTAATGTGCTCCATTACTTTCAGGTTGCCACGGAGTGCAACCCGAAAATACTTAACTTGAAGCACATTTATCCCGAGGTATGACTGTACTCTTAATATAAACTGGGAGTGGAAAGTCAGAGGTCATCGCACATGTTGAGACATGCAGGAAGTACTAGCAGTGACAGAGCATGATTCATGAGCAGGGGTGCCAACTTGAATAAAATATTGGGGGGCAAGTAAGCCCCACTCCACATAACACGGCACACACACACCGTTTGAACAGCAGTGCCCATCAACTTTGGGGGAGTCCTCTCAAATATTTTATTGGGGCGGCGACAAAGGGACCTCAGCCCCTAGGAGTTGGCTCCTATGTTCATGAGTTTCAGAAGCCAAAGATAATGTGTCTTCCCAATCAGAGACCCTTTTTAATACTTGAGAGGTTTAGTTCTGTTGGCTTGAGGTCACAAAACTGAAAAGTGGACCTGTCATATGACAGAATTTTTCAACTGGTCAGTTAAGAACAAAGGAAGATAGGATGACCTAGTTCTACCTAACGTATATTTTAAATATACTTAAGTTCATTTATCCTGTAAATGCCCATTGCCAACCGCAGTTATACAGTAAAACACAATAAGCTTTACCTACTTATCAAAAATGAAAACTCAGCTTTCTATTTATAAGTATGATGCCTATTGTGAAACAAAACAAGGCACGTGAAATGAATGTGTGTGGTGGTTTCTCTGACAGCGGAACAATTCAAATGAATGGCTTCCATTCTGAGTAATTTGAATGATTTTGCTCTCAGTATATTCCCTTTTAAAATAGCTTTTATTTTCAAAGGCCAGTACAAGTCTTATTCAGTCTCTGTTTTGCTCTGAGAATGAGGAATGATACAAATTACTGCTTGATTAATAATGCAGTTTTGTGGGAAAAACCTAATTGGTAGGTAGGTGTGGAATAATAGTGAAGCGTTGCAATTAACTGAGTGAGAACTGCGTAACTATCCATCAGTTATGGAAGATTTTCTTTTACATAAAAGCATAATATATGAATACTGAATTGGAATATAAAAAGTCTGAGGTAGAATGCTAGGAATGTTGCACCTGGCCAGAATTCCTCTAAATCTTGAATTTCGGCCTTGAAATGTATTGTTATCAGTCATCAGACATATCAGCCTGTCTTGGATCACTTCAGAGACTTTTAACAGTTCGTAGTCTGATATAAAACCAACTTCTGTAGCAATGAGAACTGTTAGAAGGAGTAGTGAGAATTCTTCCCTCTGACTGACAGATGCTTATGCTGATATGCTTCTAGAATTTTCTAGAGGTTGGTAGAAAGCTATGTCTTATTCAAACCCCCAACTCAGACTGCTGTATAAAGAGAACCCTGTTACATGTTCCTTGAGGTTTGGACATTACTTGACTTTTCTGTGGGGTACAGTGAGTACAGTGGTACCTCGGGTTACATATGCTTCAGGTTACAGACTCCGCTAACCCAGAAATAGTACCTTGGGTTAATAACTTTGCTTCAGGATGAGAACAGAAATCGTGCTCTGGTGGCACGGCGGCAGCGGGAGGCCCCATTATCTAAAGTGGTGCTTCAGGTTAAGAACAGTTTCAGGTTAAGGACGGACCTCTGGAACGAATTAAGTACTTAACCCGAGGTACCACTGTATTCTGCATTTAAAGGACTTCACCCCCTGGACAGGCTATCTCAAGGTATGGCAAAGAGAGAGTTCAAAATTCATATGGGAAGGGAAGAGACCCAGAATTAAACATTTGATCTTAATAGATATAAAGGACAGATGAGGCTTCTCCCTACCAGATCTGAAATTGTATTATGAGGCAGCCTGCCTCACATGGTTGAAGGACTGGTGTAAACTGCAGGACCTGGACCTCCTGGATTTGGAGGGCTTCGACAATCGATGGGGATGGCATGCTTACCTTATATACGGAAAAGCCAAAATCTAGAAAAACTTCACAAACCACATAATTAGAAAGTCACTTTTCCCAGTCTGGGAGAAATACAAAGAACTGTTGGAGCCCAAAGTTCTGTGGTGGACCTCCCCAATTGAAGCTTCCGTGGTGAAAAGAAAAAATACTCAGGAAATTTGGCCAACATATAAAACTCTTTTAAAGGAAGAAGATAACCAATTAAAATTTAAAAGTTTTGAGGAATCAAAAGAGTACGTCTCAATTAGTTCCAATACCATCAGGTATATGAAAAATTGAAATCTGACAAACAAAAGGGTTTCATAACAGAAATCTCTCGATTCAAATCCCAGATAGTAAACTCTAAAAGAAAAACCCTCTCCAAAGCACACCAACTCCTCCTTGACTGGGAAGTCAAGGAGGAAGAGGTCACTGAGGCCATCGTTAAGTGGTCACAGGACGTTGGGTATTCAGTAACCATGCCACCGAAGCTTACTTCCTGGGGATCACAGATCTGGATATCCCACAAAAAATGAAGAGTATATTTTTATATGCCACAGTGGCAGCAAGAATTCTTATCGCTACAAAGTGGAAGAGTGATGAAATCCCTTCTATTCATGAATGGATCCAAAAGTTAACAGATTATGCAGAGTTAGATAGTTTATCAGAAAAAATAAAGAACAAACCAAAACAGGAATTAATCTCAAAATGGGAAGTCTTTAAAGTTTATTTGAAAAACAATTACAGTAGTTTAAACTCTGTCACAGCGTTTGAATAACTTTAGTAGTAAATTTAAGAAAGATCTGAAACCTTAGATAAATCAATACCGTATTTTTCGCTCTATAGGATGCACTTTTTCCCCTTCAAAAATGAAGGGGGAATGTGTGTGCGTCCTATGGAGCGAAGACGACATAGCCCCGCAACCCTCTCCCGGCTGGAGAGGTGACGCGCGGCTATGGCAGGAGCCTCTACAGCCGCGCGTCACCTCTCCAGCCAGGAGAGGGCACGCGGGGCTAAAGAAGCCCCCCGCGACCCTCTCCCGGCTGGAGAGGTGACGTGCGGCTATGGCAGGAGCCTCTCCGCTGCACCTTTCCGCTGCTCCCTGACTTGCTCTTTGGGGCTGGTGGTGGGCTTCCCCCCGCCAGCCCCAAAGAGCAGGTTGAAAGGAACCTGAAGCCTGGAGAGCGAGAGGGCTCAGTGCACACCGACCCCTCTTGCTCTCCAGGCTTCCAAGGTAGCCGTCTGAACGCACCTTAAACGGCGCCTTGTTTTAGAGCGGGAAAACAAGAGGGGGGAAGTTCTCCCCCTCTCTGCGCAGCGCCTCCTGCCGCTTCACTGAAGGGGCGCTGGGCAGAGAGGGGGAGATTATTTTTTTCTTGTTCTCCCCCCTCTAAAACAAAGTGCGTCCTATTGTCCGGTGCGTCCTATGGTGCGAAAAATACGGGAATTAGTTAATTTAAGACAAAAACGTGTACTGGCAACAAATAATAGATAATTGAAATAAGGAATGGACAGGAGGTCGGGTCTATAGTCCAAGGACCACTTTTTGTTTTATTGATTTGTAATTAATATTGTCCATATCATGGTTGGGTTTGTATTTCTTGTCTTATTTTTTCTATTTCTTTTTTGGTGTATCAAAAAAAAGGGGGGAAGAGGGGGGAAAAGAGGACTTCACTGCCCTGGGAGGGCATACCCTGTTTTCTCTTGAGACATACAGATGCCAACAGTCTAGAAGGAAGGGAAAAATAAAGTATGTTGCCCTGTGCTTGCCAGTTGCTGAGGAGTAGGCTGTCTGTCCATGCTGTGCATATCCTTTGCGTGCTGTGCCTGCCTGCCTGCTGCATAGCCTCATATGATAATTAAACTGCAAGCCTAACTTCCCAATAGCGAGCCAGATTATGATCTGTCCATTAGGAGCCCCTCCTATCATAGGACCGAGATGGCCCTGGTTGCCCTAACAGATGATCTCTGCAGGCAGCTGGATCGAGGCGGGACGGGGCTGCTGATTCTTTTAGACCTGTCAGCAGCCTTCAACATGGTCGATCATGAACTTCTGGACCACTGCCTCGCCAGTGGGGGGATCCAGTGCACAGTCCTTCAATGGCTCCACTCGTTTCTCTCTGGTTGGGGACAGAGGGTGGCGCTTGGGGGGGGGGACTGTCGTCGTGCCACTCCTTGGTGTGTGGAGTGCTGCAGGGTGCGATACTCTCCCCGATGCTTTTCAACATCTTTATGCGCCCCCTCGCCCAGCTTGTCTGGAGGTTTGGTTTGGGCTACCATCAGTATGCTGATGACACCCAACTCTATCTGTTGATGGATGGCCATCCTGACTTGGCCCCAGATACACTGATCAGATGTTTGGAAGCTGTGGCTGGATGGTTACGTGGGAGCCGGTTGAAGTTAAATCCTTTGAAGACCGAGGTCCTTTGGCTGGGTTGGGACAATATGGGATTGGGGGGCCAACTCCCATCTCTTGCGGGGGCGCCATTAGTGCCAGCGCCGTCCGTTAAGAGTTCAGGTGTAATCTTCGACACCTCCCTTTCTATGCAGCCATAACAAAGGTGGCATTTTTTCATCTCTGCCAAGCTAAGCAGTTGGCTCCTTAGCTCTCTCGCCCTGACCTAGCCACTGTGATCCACACGACGGTCATCTCCATGCTTGATTATTGTAACTCACTCTACGTGGGGCTGCCCTTGAGACTGACCCAGAAACTCCAGCAGGTGCAGAATGCCGTGACAAGGCTCCTTTCGGGGTCTGCCGCGGGATCACATTCACCTGGTGCTATACCAGCTGCACTGACTCCCATTGGAGTACAGGATCAGGTTTAAGGTGCTGGTTTTAACCTTTAAAGCCCTATATGGCCTAGGATCCTCGTACCTACAGGACCGCCTCTCCTGGTATGTCCCATGGAGGACCTTATGGTCAAATAAAAACATCTTGGAGATCCCGGGCCACAAGGAGGTTAGGCTGGCCTCAACCAGAGCCAGGGCTTTTTCGGCTGTGGCCCCGATCTGGTGGAACGCTCTGTCACAAGAGACTAGGGCCCTGCGGGACTTGATATCTTTCTGCAGGGCCTGCAAGATGGAGCTGTTCCACCAGGCCTTTGGCCAAGGCACAGTCTGACCCCCTCTCTCCTTCTGTAATCCTCATAGAACTCTAGCCCAATGGTTGCCATTAATTTGATTCTGAATTGATTTAAAAATGTATTTTAATTAATTGACTGTGTGGTTTTATGTACACTGTGCTATTTTTACTTGTTGTTAGCCGCTCTGAGCCCGGCTTTGGCGGGGGGGGGCAGTGGGAGATATCTATATCTATCTATCTATATCTATATATATATCTATGTATATCTATATATAGATAGATTATATATATATATATAATTTATTATTATTTTCATGCATCTGGCTTGAAGATTGTGTGGCTGTTTTATTCCATCATATGTTGAGTGTGAAAAGAAAGGGGATCAGAAAAAGGACAGTGGATCATCATTTTTATTGATTTCTAGTCCCAGCTTACCACTGCCATTCAAGCAGGCAGATCCATATCGGGGGGAACTCTGAAAATGCACAAAATAGCAGTATATTAGTTAGTTAGTAGGGCTGAACTGAAATGTCCCCTTTTAACAGTTGATGAAATATAAGGATAAGCATTTTAGTGGGAAGGTGAATGGGGGGTGGGGGGCTATAGCAGTGGCACTTCTCTCTCCTTCTTCCATTTACAATAAAAAAAGCCCTTGGGATGATGCTATGTCACAATGCAGTCTTGTTCCAGAAGAAATGGGGGGGGGGGCAGGAGATGGCAGCCACCAGCTTTAACATCTGGGGAAACTGGAAGTAAAATACAGTGGTACCTCAGGTTACAGACGCTTCAGGTTACAGACTCCGCTAACCCAGAAATAGTACCTCGGGTTAAGAATTTGGCTTCAGGATGAGAACAGAAATTGTGCAGCGGCAGCAGGAGGCCACATTAGCTAAAGTGGTACCGCAGGTTAAGAACAGTTTCAGGTTAAGAACGGACCTCCAGAATGAATTAAGTTCTTAACCTGAGGTACCACTGCACACAGTTTGATCACAGCCGCAGGAATTGATTCAACTCAGTTTTTTATCAAGCTATAAGGAGATCACGATAACTTTGGTACATATTTGACAGAGACTCCTTTCGATGGAAAGACACAAATAAGAGTCTGTTGGCTTGTTAAAAACACATTTATTATACTTCGTTTGAAATCGTAACTGGGAAGCTGGAGCTTATCATTTGAGCTATGTAGGTAGGAAACATGAGAAAGTCAGTCCTTTGTGTTGTATTGAACAAAGTAATTGTGCTTGTGGAATGACTTCGACTTGGGCAACAAAGCTTTCCCTCCCTCTCCTTACACATTCCTGCTCCTCCTCCTAATCTGACCTGGGTTTCCCCACAACCCTCCATAGCAGATTTGGCAAGAGGAGAGATGGGGAGTTCCATTGCATGAACAGAGGTAATTCAAGGGGTACAATTACTCCATTGATACAACCCTTTGCTCTCTCTGTTATTTTTTTATTTTTAAAAAACCTGTTAATCATACACAAGATCAGTAGCATCAGCAGAAGAAGCTACTACTGCAAGTGAAGAGCATAATTAAACGTTGTTTAGATTTTATGGCCTATAGCTGCTGAAATGAAGGAGAATATGAATAAACATCACTATTGACAAAATTGCATGTTACGCCTGATTACTTAATTACTCTCAGTGTGTATCGTTACATGGGAGCCAAATAATAAAAAAAACCATTGTGGTACACTGGTAGTGTCTTATTAAATCAGTAAGTAATCTACTGAATATTGAAATGTTTGGTTCACTGGGTAGATCATCTCTCCCTGTATCATTCACTTGTTCCAATGACGGATTTTAATTTGGCTACATTCCTTTTTTTAATAATCTGTACAACTGATTTAGGTCTGTGTATTTTCCCGGACAACACCATTTGCACATCTTCTTCCTGCCCACAATCTGATCAGTTCTCCATCAAGATTTGAGATATGGAGCTGGTGCATGACCAGATGTGTTTCTTTTTGAAGGAGGGTGGTGACAGGGCCACATGATAGCTATTCGGATCTCCACTAATGCAAATTATCACCTGTCTTAGGAAAGAGCTGTATGGCAGGAACAACCCAGGCCTCTTGCTGTGGACATTCTCACCTGCTCTGCTCCCAGAACTAATAGAGGGGGGGAAAAATTCATATGGAGAGGTTGCTCTCCTAGACAGCTAGAATCAGTGTAGACAGAATTATGAAACTGTGTACTTATAAGAACTTATACGTATAGGAACCAAGCATTTTTTTAAACTCTGCCTCTGTCCAGGACACCTGATCTCATCTTAGTCATCAATTCCAGCCTGGAAAAGTACATGAAGGAGGAAATTGGGGGGGGGGGGGAGTGTGACTCTTGCAGCATCTTCAACTCTCTGTACTTTCTTTCCACTTCCTCATCTCTACATTGCTGACCTCAGTCTGGAAAAGTGGGCAGAGGGCCACTGGGGAGCAGAGATGGATTTAGGGTAGCACGACGGTTTCCGCTGCACTGGGCACCAAGCCTAGGAGACATTGCAGGGCGTCACAATGGTGGCATTGTGAATTGAATAGAACAAGGTGAGAGATGGCGGGGGGCAGGGGAGAGAGAGAGAGAAAGCGCTGAATTTTGGACTTGCACAGCACCGCTGAAATTTGAAAGACCAAAATTTACCCCTGCTGGGGAAGAAACCTTGAGAGCCACAGGTAGCCCACAGATTGCCCACTTATGTGTTAGCTTGTGCTACTCTTAAATCTTCTGGAATAACTCCTAATAGGTCTAATTGACAGCAGGGAATTCTATCTTGTGGGGGCCTTGGTTGAAACAAATGTGCCCCTTTTCTGTTGTTTGGTGTCAGACCTTGTGGACCCTTGTGTAATGCGTCCTCATTGGGTCTCATGCACTTCATGTCTTTATGTGTGCACACACAAACCAAGCCTTTTTGAAAACACTGCCTCTGAAATTTTTGGAGATGGCTGTTTCTGTTGAGGAGGCGGGCCCTTCACCACATTGGACTCCTAACAAATACCCGACAATAACCTCTACTGCTATTTATTTCCTGCTTTAGACTAATGCTATGGAGAAAAAATATCCCAGTTTGCTTTGTAGGAAGATGTTTTTGTTTCTGTTTTTGAAACTCATTAATGAGCAGCAAAGTGGAATACACTTTCAGTATAGAAATGTTATTTGTTGGACTGGGAACACTTCCTTCAGATTAGGAACAGTATTTTTAATCTCATGGTTTCCTGTATTCATTTGTTGTGTCTTATTTTTGTCATTGTCAGGGCAAAATGAAACTGCTCTTCCATTTCTTAACAAGTCATAAATCATTTTTACTATTCACTATTTTCATACTGATGAGTTGTTTATGTAAGCACATAGTCTCCCGTCTCCCCTGCATTTTGCTATGGAAGCGCACCTTCTTGCAATTGGTTTTGTGTTAGTCGTAGATCAACAAAACCTATCGTATAGAACATCTGAAACCCTTTCGTATAATGGGTGTTTCAACAACCTTTGCATAATGTTATCAATATACATCTCATTGCATATTCCATTCTCTATACTTGATTTCACTTTGGTGAGCAGTAACATTCCCCGTGACCTTAAGGGTGAATTTTGTGAAATTGAGAGATGTATCTGTGGCACAGAAGTTACTTCTCAGCTTCCTTCCTGTCAGTTTTCCCTGTGAAGCAACAAAACTCTCTTTTGTAGCCTGAGCTTATAGAGCAGCTTGATGGGGGTTGAAATAGAGTGGTATGTTGGGAAATTCCATTTTAAAGGAATGACAGGCAGATGCATGTGTAAGTTTATTAACTGGGTTGCATCAGTAGCCCAGGTGTTCTTTAAAATAAATGAACATTATCTTAAAATGCAGTCTGAGATGATTGGGGGGGTGGTGGTCCTCCTTATAGATAATATACCGTATTTTTCGCTCTATAAGACGCACCAGACCACAAGACACACCTAGTTTTTGGAGGAGGAAATCAAGGGGGGGAAAATATTCTGAATCTCAGAAGCCAGAACAGCAAGAGGGATCACTGCACAGAGAAAGCAGCAATCCCTCTTGCTGTTCTGGCTTCTGGGATAGCTGCGCAGCCTGCATTCGCTCCATAAGACGCACACACATTTCCCCTTACTTTTTAGGAGGGGAAAACTGAGTCTTATAGAGCAAAAAATACGGTATTCCATGGACTATACATATTAATCTTAGTTGATTGAATTTTGCTTTTCATACAACAGAACTCTCATCTCTCTCTGTCTCTTTTTATCTTCTTCTCAGCCTTCTTTGAATCCTGGAGGAAGACAGGAATCTGATGTAGTTCTTTTAAACCACTGGAGTATTAGAAATTATGAAGTGCAACGTGGAGACATAGTTTCACTGGTGTAAGTAACTAAACTAAACTTCAGTATATCTGCATTCTTCTTTGGTCCATTAATGTTCTTCAAAGGTTTTCATGTGAAATGCTGTTACGCAGTTATGGCTGCAGACAAGAACACGACAGATTCGTTGCATGAGTAACAAATTCAATTATTACTGTTGAATTCCAGATCTTCAAAGCGTTTATCATCATGCATTTGAAAGCGCAATGCCAGTATATGTGGCAATACATACTTGTGAATAAGAAATGCAAATGTAAGCAGCCTTCAGTGATGCAGCATTAATAATGATAATTATATGAATAATAAGACCACAGTGAAAGATGGTAGAAAAATATGTTGAATTGGTTGGATTAAAGATTTAGATACGTTGCCTCCTAAGCAGATTCCTCTTAGTGTGGAACGCAATACTTGATCTGCTTTGATGTAGATGTTGGCATTGCTCCATTTCAGGAAGAAGTATGATGTGGAAGTTGGACCAAAATTGGTCATTCCTGAAACATTCCTGAATCAGTTGTTGACTTATTCATGGAGTGAGTAGCCATTAGGTGGCACTGTTTCTCTGTTCAATGCTTCCCTCCATTTAGATAATGTAAACTGTCCTGCTCTTAATGCAATGTAGAAATGGAATGTCGAATTGTGCAGAACAGACACAATGACATTAAGCGAATTGATGGTACATGCTCTAATGACAAAATTTATTTTTTAGCTTTATAATCAATGCATGCACTGAACAGACAGCTATGAGAGTTGTCTTTGGTTTTCCCCTGCTGAAAGTTGTCCACATTGGAACTGGTTGTTGGGAAAGGTATATTTTTTATGTATACTGTTAGAAATTCTCAGAGTACACAAGCAGCGTTTATTGGTTGTTTCTGTATTAGCTGCTTGCTGTTGCATTTTGCAATAATGCTATTATGACTTTTTGTGTGTGATGATCTTTCAGCGGTAATGTTGTGAAGCTCATTCTTATTTATGTGCTTATTATATGCATAGTTGCTGCTTATGTCTGATAAGGCTCCAAAAAAGGATGCAACAAACCCACTCATAAGTAAGATTAATGCACAGATACCCATTTTCAATGACCTTGTGTTGGAGGAACTGTAATTACTTTGTGGAGGAGCAAGAAAACAAAGCACTCAGGCACAAGCACTGTTGAGGGGAAATCTGCCATCTTTGCCCTTTGTTGCCTCCTTTGACCTTCCATGTCCTTCACTGGCTAATTTGGACTTCCACGTGCTACAGGATAAAGCTTTCTCCCTCCCCCTAAAAAATAATATTCAGGATTGCACAGCCACAGTTGTCCTAATTTTCCTTGGTTCTTTCTCCTCCTAATGTCAAGAGAAACCTCACCAGTCATGTGTATGGGAAAGGGGTAACCTTTCTTAAAAGGTTCCCGGGCCCCTTGACTCTGTAAGGGTCTGGCTTGATTTGGCAGCCTCAGACAGTTGAGGAGAAGTAGGAGAAAGGTGCAGTGGTGGTGGCTGAAGGCTGGTACCCAGGGATGGAGAACTGTGGTTCCTCCCCTTCCGACTCCAGGGTGTCCAGAGGGGGAAACTGACCTGCTGGTTCTCCCTGATGCACTGCCCACATAGCTCAGAGCCTCATTTTGGAGGGAGAAGACTGCAGCCAGCTGGTGCAGGTAGCTGAGCAGGAGACAGAGGTGGCTGAACTGGAGTCAGAGTGACAGAGGGTCTTGTTCCCAAGATCCAGGTGCTGTCTTTTTAGGTGGGATCAGACAAAGTGTGCATCTGCACACATGGAATTTCCATAAGGCAAGAGAGTCTTGCAAGTGAACTTGTCATACCTTGTTGTTAAAAGCTGGGTGGGAGAGCCATGCCAATGGATGAGACATCTTCATTGCTTCTGTCCAGTTCTGAATCTTATGCCTTGGCTTTGGAATAATGACTAATGGACCCTTGGTGTGCTGCTAAGCCTGTGCTGTTACTTGCCTGAATAAATATCTCTTTCTTATGCTAAGGTGCATGGTAAGATTCTATACACTACCGTGTTTCCCAAACACTTGGTTTCAAAGGATAGTTGTGGTTATGGTGGAAGTGATGCCCTAGTGGTGTACATCAATCAAAGGTTACAATAAAGACTATAACATTGTACGAACCCTTCTGAATAAATGGAATTTTGGAAACCTGAATCTGATAATGTTTCATTTTTATGGGATATCATTACTTTATGTTATATTTCAATAAACATCTCCCTGCCACCTCCTCCCAAAAGATTATGATCTGCTGAGAAGTTCAACAATGTGTTGTGAATTCTTTGGGTATCTTATTTCCTAACTGTTATGCCCCATTTTCTACCATTAAAAGTGGCACCTGAAGTGGTGTACAAGCATAATAAAATAATAATAGAACATAATTGAAGCAAAAACCCAGAAACAATGTAAATTAATAACTAGCACAGTCAGATTAAAATTCTATGCAGAGGAAACCAAATGGATGCAGCTTTTTGGTAGTCATAAATACTAGGCAGTGAAATGTAGTGTAAGTTATTGATGGTTTGAAATAAAGCATGCAGTGTCAGTACATCCATAAATAATAGCCTCTTTAGTAAATTATTAGCTGAAAATGTTGGTGTTAAATCTGCTGCATCTGATCATTATTGTTTTTGAAATACAACTGACTGTAATCAGCAGCTGCTCTTTCCAAAGACATACAACGCTTACTGATTGGAATTGTTGTGGTGGAGTTATCCTGAATTAAGCTTCCCCACCCCTCGCCTGATTTCATTCCACCACACTACCTAGGCACACCTTATTTTAGTTTAGGTTTGTTTGTACCTCAGAGATGGCAAGCATTAATCTTTGGGTTTCAGTATACTGTAGACAAAATGAAGACATAGTAGAATTGGTTAAACTGAGGGGGGCGGGGAAGAATAATTTAAGAACATTGTCAAAATTGCAAGAGAAATTTGAGGAAGTATCCCAGCACACACTTCTTTCCGTTATTTAAAATTTAGTGTGACATGGTGGTTTATTAACAAAAATAACTTGTCATACCTGCATACAGTTCTGTAATGCAACAGGTACTGTAGTGTAAAAGGAGTGTTTGAAATTGAGAAAGAAGCACTAGCATTATAACCAGTAAAACTAATGCAATAATCTCATGTTTGAATGCAACCTAGGTGCCATTAAGCAAGCTTGGGTAATAAAGAACTTTTAATGGCTCAGACCAAATAGAAATAGATTCTTGGTTCTAAATGTTTTCTGAATGCTTTAAAGGCTATATTTGCAACACAAAATTACAAATAAATTTAGTTTCCCTTGATATTTTCTAGTGTCTCATAGTTTGAGTCTCTTCTTGTAACTCAACTGGTACTCAAACCAAATGTTCTCTAAAACCATTATAGTTAATATCCATTGATAATCTTATTCATTCTGATAGTCTCAAGTATTGTCTGTTGTAATTATGCAGCACTGTCCACATCATCTAAGGTTTGTGATTAGAGTAAGTGAATCCTAAGAGCATTAAATACACCAGTAAACCTTTGGAGTGCTCTTCTGATCTATGATAAGCAGCTTTCCCAAACTAAGGAATAGAAAGGAATAGGAGACCAAAAAAGAAAAGAAAGAAAAAAGATTTGTAGCTTGAAAGAGACCAATTTAAAAATTTAAAAACATAAATTAAGCAAATCTAAACACCCACCCTAATCTTTCTCTCAAGGGTTTGCCAGTATTTTCTCTGCAATTGCTTTCTTCTGTGTTAAAATGATGCATATGGCTTTTTAGGAATTCTTAAAGTTGCATCAAGATGGGAAATCACCAGCATAAATATCCCATTTAGTATAGAAAAGCACAGCTGTTACTATATTTTAATTGGAAGCCTCGGTGCTGCCTGACTACCAAGCGAGACACAGATTCCCCTTTACAGATAAATGCATTGGCATGGTTACAATGGCTTCGCCAGCCGAATAACATGTAAGGATTTGCACCCATGCAGTTCTTCTGAATCGCCTTTTCCTGAAACCAGTGAGCAGATGGCAAAACAGTTACGGTACAGAAAGCAACTGTCACACCCCTTCTGCATCCATTCTTTTCTCTTTTTCTCATAATACTAGAACTCAGGTCATCCAATTAAACTGATTGACAGAATATTCAGGATAGACAAAATGAAGTACCTGGTATATATACCAGTGTGGTGTAGTGGTTAAGAGTGGTAGACTCGTAATCTGGGGAACCGGGTTCACTTTCCCGCTCCTCCACATGCAGCTGCTGGGTGACCTTGGGCTAGTCACACTTCTCTGAAGTCTCTCAGCCTCACACACCTCACAGAGTGTTTGTTGTGGGGGAGGAAGGGAAAGGAGAATGTTAGCCGCTTTGAGACTCCTTCGGGTAGTGATAAAGCAGGATATCAAATCCAAACTCTTCTTCTTCTCTTCTTATATGCAACCTCCAGGCTCAGAGTTAGTATGTCCTTAAGTACCAGTTGATGGTAGGAATAACTCCCCAAATCATGCCCTCTTGCCTCCTTGTGGCCTTCTAGAAGCATCTTTCACCACTGTGGGGAACAGGATTTTGTCTGATCCAACATCATCCCCAGATGTTCACATATTACAGTGGTACCTCTACTTATGAACGCGATCCGTTTCGGGGTGCCGTTCGCACCCCAAAAAAGTCTGTAAGTAGAGCGCCGCTACTGCGCATGCGTGAACTGCCATAGAGCATTTCTGCGCATGTGTGAAGCGTGGAGATCACTTCTGCGCGAAGCACGGGCCGAACCCAGAAGTAAACTCTTCTGGGATTTGCCGCGTTCGTAACCTGAAAAGACGCAATGTGAAGCAAACGTAACACGAGGTATGACTGTACTTATTTACATGATGGATTTCAAAACTGTCTTTCTGGATAAATTGTCCTCCGAAGGCAGTTTATGATGGTCCAAAATAAACGTAATAATTTGCACAAAAACAATGAGAAGAGCAAACAAATTAATAAAGCAATTCACCAGCAAATAAAACAACTTTAAAATTGCAGTGGCCGTGGCAGATATAACAGATATGAATATATAGAACCGTAAATCAAACAAAATCCAACCTGAATGAAAAAGTCTTTAGGGCCCTCGCAAATGCCAGTCTGAGAGGGGAGGCAGGAGGAGTGAATGAATTTCCCTGTGAGAATATTCTAGAGATGCATGGTCATCACAGAAAAGGTAGTTGCTAGCCTAGCAGCCCCTACAGGTGGACCAGGAAGCAGAATCTCAAATGCTGAAATTGAGACCTTGGTGCTTCATACAAGTTCAGGTAGTTTTTCAGGTAGCCTGGTCTTAGACCATTTAGAGTTTTACAGGTTAATGCCAGCACGTCAAATTGGGCTTGAAAACAAATAGGCAGCCAGAGAAAATGGTGCAATGTGATTAGGGCTGGGTGATAATATTGTCCTAAGCCGGTTTGAAGTCCGTATTGTGATATTGGTTTCATAATTTTTGACCTGGAAATATATCACGAATAAGGATGTGTGTTTGTGTGTGTGTTATGCAAAAATCACAAATGCAGGGGGGGCGGGGCGGGGGGAAACATGAAGCCAGCCATTGCCTCTACATAGCTCCATTCTTATTTCAGACATTGTAATATATCAGTATATCACTCGGCTATGAGTGATCACCAAAGAAGAAGAATATCGCAATGTTTATTTATCAGGTGATATTTCATGATGTTGAAAACCAGATATTGCCCAGCCCTACTGCTCACCTCTACATAGTTCCATCCTTATTTCAGACATTGTGATATATTGGTATATCACTATGCTTTGCCCAGCCCTAAATGTGATCAGAATGCCTAGCTTCTACAGATGTTCTTGCTGCCACATTTTGCAAGAACGGAAGCTTCCAAACCATTTTTTAAGGTAGACACACATAGAATCCATTAGGGTCATGTTTTTGTTTTTTAAAATATATTAAGAGGTTTTTTTGTGTGTGTGTCTTAATTTTGTCCTGTATAGCAAGCATTTAATCTCTCTCTCTCTCTCTCTCTCTCTCTCACACACACACACACACTTGTAAGGATACAGAATTGGGGTCCTAATTTCACATTAAAGAGTTTAGCAGCAATGCCAAGCCTTTTGAACTTGGAGGTTGTGTGGATTAATGCAAATGTGGTGTGTCCCCCCTGTTTTTGTTTTTAAAAGCCAGCCTTTAGTTGTCAATATCCTCTAGCAGGGAAGAACACTGTAGGAGTGCATGATCATGCATTTAAATACGTTTCCACAGCATCTCGGCTGTAAGGTCATATCCAACAGCAAGTTAAAAATAGACTGTGTTGAGTGTAAAGGGGAAGTTAAGCAGACACAAACAATGCAGCAGGCCTTCTGGGTATACAGGATGCCATTATCCTTTGCTTGCTAGTATTATATTTTCTCTCTTTGCAGTAGAGGCCACATTTCCCTTGCTACAGCTGTTATAGAGCTTGTTACAGCATAGATACTGTTTCTAATTTTATTGGTTTTCTCTAAGCAACACATGCGACACGACACAAGTAATATGTTTACAGTGTATTGTTTTTGAAAGGCATGGCTTTGAAAAATGTGCCCAGTGTATCACTGCAAGTTTACAAAGAGTACTGAACCACACAACTGAAGTCTGGGAGTTATGCATAGTTTGGCCAAATATTTATTCAACAACCAAAATCCCTTCTTATCCAGTCATTGTTGACGATATTGGGCTAGATGGTCTTCTTAGATATAATACAACTTTTAATGTTATTACATTGCTTTTTTGCTTTATTTCCCGTGTTCCGCCCGTGATGGATGTTGACGGACAGTGTAAGAATACATATCTTGAAGATCAGGCAGTTTTGATATAGAGGACTACCTTATTTAAAAGGTCTAGTGAAACTGTCTGCTTTCCATCTCCCTTTCATTTTCTGCTTAGACTTCTGTTTGGGATAAAGCAATGTTAAGTTTACAGTAGTGAATATATCCCTTTAGAAAGACTTTGCATGCCAGCAAGCTGCTTAGATGCATAAATTTATAAGATTGGAACTGGGGTGTTTTAACCAGCAGTGCATATTGTATGTTCGTATCACATAATAATGGGCTTAATTAATGATCACCTTCTCTTTAACCCTTTCAACTATTCTCCATCAGGTGTTTCTTGGCATCTTGATTGAAACAGCTTGTATTGTGTTGAGAAAATGTTGCAAATTTAATTGGTATCTAAGCTCTTTACCTTGAATTCTCCTTTAATGTAGGCGCAATGCATAATGTACTATTATACTATTATTTAGAGGTAACGAACACCAAGGGCGTTTGCCACTCAGGGATAAATATGTTTCGAAAATGGAGATAAAATCAATAAGTAAAACTTTATAAATTGATGGAAGTTGTACTTGTTCCTTCTGGTTTGGTGACAACATGGATATGTGGACTCAGACTCTCTATGCAGAAATATATGTGAAAGCTTAAGAAGGGGAAAATTGCTTTGCTTTCAAAGTGAGGCCTCTGTTCACCGAGTTGTGAATTTCATGGGTGTTTTTATTATTATATTTATATCTCACTCTTGCTCTCAGGTGCTCAGCATGTAGTTTTCCCAATTCGCAATCTTTCCTCACAACAACCCTGTGAAGTAGGTTAGTTTGAGATATGTTGATTGGCCCAATCTCACCCAGTGAGCTTCATGAAGGCTGAGTGAGGATCTGGGCTTCTAACCACTATATCTCACTGGGTCAAACTTTTCATTAAATAGTATTCATTAAATAGTTTCCAGCACCCACAGCACGCAGTTCTAATACTTAGGAAGCCTAGATGATGACCATTTCGTACAGTTTAGATTGCTTGCAATGGCATGAATAATAATAATAATACTAATAATAATGTATTTATATGCCACCCATCTGACTGGATTGCCCCAGCCACTCTGGGTGGCTTCCAACAAATTAAACAATTAAGCACAGTTAAACTTCAAACATTAAAGAACTTTTCTATACAGGGCTGCCTTCAGATGTCTTCTGAAAGTCAAATAGTTGTTTGTTTCCTTGACATCTGATGGGAGGGCGTTCCACAGGGTGGGTGCAACTACCGAGAAAGCCCTCTGTCTGGTTCCCTGTAATATTCACTATAGGTATCAATGTGAAACTCACGTACAGATTAGAGCATTTGATGACAGATACACACATTCTTCTTCATGTATTTGAGAGTAGGGAAGGACCTCTGCAGTCCCCCCCAAAAAAAGAAAAAGAAAAAGAAAAGCCCACAGTTACAATATACAATGTTGACGTTTGCATGGGTTTTGTGTTAATTCTTCTATGGAAGTGGTTTGTCCTTTTTTGCTACATGAAAAGCTCAATTATATGCAAAGATGCACATGTCAAAAAACATTCTGTACTACTTATCAGCTCTCATTTTCTTTCAATGACACCATTTAGATTTAAATGCATTTGGTGCGTAAGCAGAATTCATATGCTTGGCTTAAGTATAACTCATTGAAGGGTTCCTAAATGGTACATCCTGCAATTTAATATTTATGATTCTCATAATATTGCTAAGCTGGCCTAAGGGAGTCTTGTTACCAAGCTAAAAGATGTGAGGTCAGCTGCAACTGACTGTAACAGTATTTAAACGATTAAGCCATTTGTGGAAGAATGAATTCTGCAAACAAATATCCTGTACAACAAACTACCCATTCATTGTTTCTCTCATGGCAAAGAGAATAATCCTGTGATTAAAATATTACATTAATTATATACATATGACTTGGAATTATTAATATATTGTTTAAACTAGAAAACAGACAACACAAAATTTCAGCTGTACATAAATGATGTTCAGAGAATCCATTGTTTTCTAATGAAGGCCACCTGAAGTTAATCATTCACTGCTTGAAGCAGATTACTCCGCTTATTTTTCCAAGTTTGTTGAACAAAATGATAAAACTATTGCTTTTTGTTTCTATTTTAATCTATAGGTGGGACTTTTTGTTCATATCCTAATGTACTTTAGCTTTATCAAAGCTTCTGGAAGGAATTAAGGACCAATAAAGATAAAGAGTTTCTGTAGACTGAGGTTTTCAACTGTTGTTCTATGACACCATCACCAGATAAAGACAGAGTGCGGGGAAAGAAAGGACTAGGCACACAGTGATTGCTAATCCTGATTTATTTCATTTATAAAAAAATATAAATACTGTATAGTAAAATCATAAAAAAATTAAAAAGCTTAAGCAAAAGAGTTAAAACAAACACCAGTAGATCGTGGTGTGTGTGTGTGTGTGTGTGTGTGTGTGTGTGTACTCTTAATTGCCCACATAGGCCTGGCAGAATAGAAAAGGCATTTAAAAGTTGGTGCAGAAGGTGCCCTCTGAAACGCTGTTGGCAGGCTGCTCCATAGGACAGTGCTGGTTTCTATAAAGATTTGGTTTTTTTGTTGTTGACAAACAAGCCTAACCAACTTGGGGAACTTGCAAACAATTAGCAGAGAACAGAAAAACAGTCAAAAAGCAAGGAGCAGCAGCAGGAGGATCCAGTGATTGACAGTGTGTCCCCTGCACCCCAAATTTGGATAGCAATTTCCATAGGGGTAACCATGTTAGCCTGTTGCAGAAAAAACAGCAGTCCTTGTAGCATAGTCTTCTTCAGCTTGGGGTCCCCACCAGCTTTGCAGTGGTTTCAGTCTTACCTGGCTGGTCACTTCCAGAGTGTGATGCTTAGGGAATGCTTTTCAGCCCCATGAAACCTTCAATGTGGGGTTTGTCAGGGTTCAGTTTTATCTCCCATGCTGTTTAACAGCTACATGAAACCACTGAGTGGGGTCACCTGGAGTACACTGTGAGCAATATGTTGATGACACAAAGATCTACTTCTCCTTGACACCTGCAAGTTTGGCAGTGGATACGTTGGTCTTGCCTCGGTAATGGGCTGGATAAGAGCCAACAAACTGAAGTTCAGTCCAAAAAAGACTGAGACACTGTTAGTGGGTGGATTTCTAGACAGCATGGGTGGGAAGTTGTGTCTCTGAAGGAGCAGGTGTGTAGTTTGGGGATCCTTCTGTATCCATTGCTGTCACTTGAGTCTGGCCTTGGTGGCATGGAATGCCATCCTTCCACTTCATCTGGTGGTCCAGCTGCACCTCATCTGGACAGAGATAGTCTGTCTTCTGTTGTCTATGCTCTACGTTAGATCACTGCAATGCATTATATGTGGGGCTACCTCTGAAGATAGATTGGAAACTTAAACTAGTGCAGAATTCAGTGGCCAGATTGCTCACTGGGGCAAGACGGTTTTAGTATTCAATGCCAATCCTGGACTGATGGCATTGGCAGCCAAATTGTTTCTGACCTATAAAGCCTTAAACAGCTCAGGACCGCAATACCTCAAGGACCGCCTCTCACCATATGAGCTGACTTGGAACCTGTTATCATCATTTGAGGCCTTTCTTCATGTACCTCCTCCACAGAAGCTCCAGAGGGTGGCAACATGAGAATGGGCTCTTTCTGTGGTGGCTCTCCACTTATGGAATGCTCTCCCCAGGGAGACATGCCTGGCACCTTTGTTAGCTTTTGCTAATTAAACCATCTATGGCCTTTTAAACTGTGTCTGGGGTTGTTTTTGTTTGTTGTTATGGCATGTATATTCGTGTTTTTATATTGTAAAGCCCCTAGTGATCTTCACATGAAGGGTGGTATAGAACTTTAATAAATTCCCATCATCTCCTGCATAGGGATGATGAGAGTTTCATCAACAGCTATTGTTGGACTATAATGTTGGGAAAAGTAACATTGATTATGTTGTAAGCTTCTGAGGACATCAGCTGTAGTGGACTCCACATAGAGTTCTGCGATAATGAATTGTTGGCCTTAAAAGCTCTTTGATATTGGGAGGTATCTGATGAAGTCAACTCCTGACAATTCTTCTGCCCTGTCCGATAAATCATTTAGTGGAAGGGATGTTCAGATCACCTCCCAGATGTATCTCAACGGATTTATTTTTTTTTAAAGCAGTGATAATAATTCTGTTTGTGCGAAATGTATTTTAGTAGAATGGAAAGAGAGTCGGTAATTATATGCACAGCAACTCAGCAGCGTTTTCAGTTCACAGGTTTTGCTAATGCAGCAACAGATAAACCACCGAGGGAAATTTGAAGTTGAAAGGGCTCTTCATCTCACCATTTATAAAAGGCCTCCTGGGGCACTGTTCTAGAAATTTCTTTTCGGCGACCATTTATATTGTAGTGCAGTACTTCCCTTGCGTACTGGGTACCAGGTTCAGCAGTGCAGCACTTGGCTGCAGCCCTTGGGGTGCTACGTCTTATCCTGAAGATAGTTGCACTCAAAATATGAAAGCTACTAGTAGGCATGATGCATTTAGTAGACTTAGTTGCTCAAAGTGTCACTTCCAGATGTGCCAGATCTATTAATTCTACTTTAAGTGGCACCTTCTTTTCAGTGTATCTGTTACTATACTGAAATCTACTACTGTATCACTGCTGAGTGATGTGCTCGTATACTTGCACAGGTGAGGTCCATGGCTGAGCTCCAAGCTCGGCAGAGCTTTCAGTTTTCTAGAAGGAGGCAAGTACTGACTTCCTCAGTTGATAAATCAATGGAACAGTTGGAAAACAGACTTTTCAGCTGCCTCATGTGACATTTGAACAGCCCAGTTTCCTGCCCGCTTCCCCAAGCAGATAGTTTCTTGCGCTGCAAGTGACGTTGCAAGTCTTTGGCTTTGTGTTGCTGGCTACTGTTTGCAGCCTAAGATCTTGGGTCACTTTTAAGTCCCCATCATATTGAGCCATAAAGAAAGAGCATGAGAAGCACAGCCAATCCTGTGTAGTCTGGGAGACATCCTTCAACCCCTGGGGCTGTACCAGGCTGATTTGCAGTCCCAAGATTGTGGGCACTGAAAGCAAAAGAGAGTCCTAGCTGGGATACACCTGGAATGCATTAGATTACTGTGGAATCCAACATTGTTTGTCAGCATCCATGTTGTCAGGCTGCAAATGACAGACCTGGTCTAGGAGTCCTGGCACAGCTTCCTACTTTGTGGAACATTTGCACTTTCCATAAACTCCAGCTATAAATGGTGGAGTTGCACACAGTCCACAGTTTGAATTTAGCTAAGCTTGAAGGGGCTTCCTTGCATGAAATTGTTTTAATTATTAGAGCAAGGGTGCTCTTATTTTGAGTTCCTCTACTTTGGAATCTTGCCCTACCCCTAGTGCTTTATGTTAGCAACAGTTAACGCTTCTGTAGAAGTATTAACATTTTAAAAAATAGGTAGTATTTAATTTTTAAAATAAATAAATATTTAGAGATTTATCATTAAAGCCACATTATTAAGTCAAGTGCTGCATGTATTGGGTTGTGTGCAATAAAAAAAGTAGCTGCTACCAGGGGTCAGCAAATTTTTTCAGCAGGGGGCCGGTCCAGTGTCCCTCAGACCTTTTGGGGGCTGGACTATATTTTGGGGAAAAAAATGAATGAATTCCTATGCCCCACAAATAACCCAGAGATGCATTTAAAATAAAAGGGCACATGTTTTACTCATGTAAAACATGCTGATTCCCGGACCATCTGCAGGCTGAACCTAAAAGGTGATTGGGCTGGATCCGGCCCCCGGGCCTTAGTTTGCCTACCCATGTGCTACGCTATATGAACCATATATAGCTAATGTAGTATAGCTAATATACAATAAAGCTACAGGCTAAGAATTATTATTATTTATTAAATTTTTGTAGCTTCCTATACCCGTAGATCTCAGGGTGGTTCACAACATACAATTTTAATATAAAAAACACAAAATGCATAATAAAAATAAGAACAAAGATGTATAATGAAGGCGCCAGCCAATCCTCCTTGTAGAGAGCATTCTACAAACAGGGAGCCACTGCAGAAAAGGCCTGTTCTCATGTTGCCACCCTCTGGACCTCTCGTGGAGGAGGCACACAAAGAAGGGCCTCGAGAGGATGATCTGAGAGTCCGCACAGGTTCATCTGGAAAGAGGTGGTCCTTGAGGTATTGCGGTCCTGAGCCTTTCTCTCTGTTCTTTCAGGAAGTTTTGAAATCCGGTTAGTTATACCTCATTTATTTTTTACTTTAACAACAAATAAATGCTCTTAATTGGAAACTATCATAATTACTTTTACTGTAAAGGGAGTATGCAGGGGAGTTTTTATGAGATTTATTGATTTGTTCCTTCAAATTTATAACCTGCCTTTTCTCCCCAAAGGGACCACTAGCAATAATAAAACCACATTTTGGGGGGAAAAGTATATCAGCTTATGAGCATATTACAGACAGTAAGAGTTCTGTTGAACTCTTGCTCAAGTGAACTCATGCTTTGCATTGTAGCACATAAATGTATTGGGGCTTTTGCTATCATATGACAAAAATGATGGAAAAGAAAATTACAATATAAAGTTTAAAGGACCATAAAAAGGCCTTGAGAATGAACATCTGCAAAATCTTATGTGAGAGCTTGCAAAAATGGAAGAACTTTTTTGGAATTTAGGCTCATTTTTCTTACATAGCACTCTTCTGCTTGGTCATATACAGCCTTTATGTGAGCACAATGTGCTTTTCCATTAGTGAATACCTTTGTATCTATCCCAAACTCTTCCATAAGCTCCATCAAATGAGTTCTTCATGCCACAGAGCAAGCTAGCGAGGGCCCTTATTTTGTGTAGATATCAAAAAATATGTTCAGGTGAGTGCTCAGAACAACATTTGGTTCCTCAAGCTTGGCTTTACCTTGGTGTGGCTTGAACGTATTTGACAGTATAGTGGATGTTTATGATCCTTGAAAAAAGCTCCTATGGGAACTTCTCTTCAGTTTATGAGCCAAATCTGAACTGGCATAAATTTGAAGTTTCCCTGAAATCACCGAGGCTATGCTAAATTACTCTAGCTGATGACCTTCCCCTCAAAGTTCTCAATTCATTCTGCTGTGTAGCCTTGCTTTTTGCAGAGCATGTTACATTTCATGTAACAGTTTACTGAAATGGAAAATGTCACACACCTGTCTTTTCAGGGAATGAAAATATAGTCATTGGTGACTGTCTTGCAGAACATTCAGCATTAAACTCAGAGGAGCTCTGATCCAGAAAAATGGAAGGGGAGATCTGCATACATGGCTTCTGTTGTCATTTTCAAAACAGCAGTACTGTTTTGTGCTTCATCTCTACCTCCTGCTACTGTTCAGGACAATTATGTCCTGATTATGAATATATGAGTATGAATATATATTACCCCTTGAGGGGGGTGAGAAACATTTTCCAGATAGAGGGCTTCATTCCTGTCTGGGCAGCTTTCTGGGGCCACAAGCCATTAATGAGCAAAACCAGAGGCAAAAAGTGGGTGAACCAACAAGTGGGAAAAAGGGGGGCAGTAGACTAGTTTCTGCACTCACACATGCACTTTCTATGCCCCACAGAAGCATCTGAAAGGAATTAGCACAATTCAAGTGCATAGAATCATAGAATCATAGAGTTGGAAGAGCACAAGGGCCATCGAGTCCAACCCCCTGCCAAGCAGGAAACACCATCAGAGCACTCCTGACATATGGTTGTCAAGCCTCTGCTTAAAGACCTCCAAAGAAGGAGACTCCACCACACTCCTTGGCAGCAAATTCCACTGAAGAAAGCCATACACAGTGAAGAAAGCCATACACAAGGAGGGTATGAAGTAGGTGTGGTGAGGGGTGTCGCCTGAAGAGAATCACAAAGGCCAGATAGAGAGACATAGAGCACCACATTTGGCCTCTGGTTCTGAGCATAGCTGTCAACTTTCCCCTTTTTTTAAAAGGGAAATTCCCTTATTCCGAATAGGATTCCTCGCAAGAAAGGGGAAAAGTTGACAGCTATGGTTCTGAGGTTCCCCTCTCCTGCCTTACTGAATTACACTCATCATTTCCGTATCCACACCTGGTTCAGTTCAGCATAATGCACCTTCCTTCTTGTGATGACTAGGAGGTCACACTGCTGACGACCGCACACATATCCTTGGACATCCATGCCCTGACACAAATGTCTGCACTAATGTCCAGAGACATCGTAGCATGATGATTGCCCAAAAGGGGATCATAACTAGATGAATTCCACTGACCAAGACATAGAAGTAATTCTAGGCTTGCTTTTCTGGAAACTTTGGTGAAGCCGCTGGTGCCACATGGACAAGGAGGAGAAGGGGCCTCTACCCCACTTATACACCACAAACAGAGTCCACAGTGGTAGTACTAGCAGCGATGCTTTAGGCGAGATGTGTCACATCCACGTCAACACTGTAGTTTACAGTGCCCTTGTTGGATACCACTGCTGATTCCTCTGTATGAAAAAATAAAGGAAGCTGGGGTTTTTCCGTCACTCTCTTGCCTAACGTGGAAGCACAACTGACTGAGGTGTTCTCACACCGATTGCAGCAGTGTCCCAGTTAACACGGCTGCATGGGGGAAACCAAAGGGAGGAGGTGCCACTTCATAGTTGGCAAGGATGGTGCATTAAGTGGCTATTTCTGTGGTTATAATTCCCTGCCTTCTGATCTGCTGATTGCCCTAATGCAAATATATAAAAAATAACATGGACCCTACAAAGTGTGGAGATGTGTACTTGGCATATATTATAGCAGCACTGGTCATCCAAATGGATTTTGGGTGAAAGCTATGTTGGGATTCTGAGGTGAGATACCCATGCAGCAGAAGCTGCCCCCAGATTCAGTCAGCACACAGAGGCAACTGAAGGTCCAAAATAATTTACTGCTGCAGAAGATCAGGCTTCAGTAATACAGTTTTTAGGCTTTGCATATACAGATATATCCAAGTAGAAAGTATTTCTGTTGCTGCAGCAGTTCAGGCTGTAACACAGACTGCGACTCACTGACTAACTACAGAGCTGATATGCATTGATCACTTATATTCAGTCTGAGCATGCAAAGGGGCAAGTGGGAATGTATGGGGCGAGCCCTGCCCCTTTGAAGATGCTGTGCATGCTGGGAGCAGTCCCCGGCTAATGTGTGATCAGGGTTAATTCCATCCCTGTCTTGGAAGTGTTATGTGCAAGTAAGGCAGTCCCTTCAGAATATGCTAGTTGCACGTTGACTGGGGAATTTATCTGGTTCATACAGCATCACTGAGGGGCCTTCACTTCCCCACTTCGCCTTTACTCATTCAGACTGAATGACTGAAGAGGGCTTAATTGCGCAACGTCTTTCATGTGTTTGCTGCAAAAGGAATTAAGTCTGTTTTGTGCTTCTTGAAAATATCCTAGCATCTTCTGGCTTGCTTTTTCTTGTGCCAATATAACATACCAGCTAAGAGTTGGAGGACGGATGTGTGAGAGAGAGCTTATTAATTCCATCAAAGTTGAGATTTTTGCTGCAATCTGTGCAACATCTTGTTTAACAAGCCACATCTTTCAAAACTCTGCTTTCATTTATTCACTGCAGATGTTTTCTAATTTTTAATATAGGTAATTTCATATTGGTATGGATTCAAAGAACTGTGAGTGGAAGTGGGTGGATGGGAATGTATTGGCTGTGTTCTATGAATAGTAGCACAAGCTGGTTGAACACCTTTTCAGCTGGCGTGCCAAAGTATTGGGGTTTTCATTACCTTTTGAGGAACGTTAAACAAAGGAAGAGCCAGACCATAGATATAAACTGAAAAGGGCTATATAAAGTTTTGCAAAAGAGCATGTACAGTGTGTTTGGGGTCACTGTTCTCATGCCTCGCTCTTCCGATAGATCAGAAGCAGACTTTCCACAAGAGCAAAAAAAAAGAGTCTTGCTGGATCAGACCTAATGCCCATCTAGTCCACAATCCTGTTCTCTCAAATGCAACAGTACTTTCCCCACTTGTGACTGCCAGCATCTGGGGCAGGTAGAACATAGCCATCATGGTTGGTAGCTGTCAATAGCCTTATCCTTCATGAGTAGATGGTGCCTCTTTGCTAGCAGAAGGGCACCTATGGACCCAAGCCTATGTTTAGAATAAAGTAAACATGACTTGTGAGAATTTTGGCCTCCCCAGTGTGGCAAAATTGTTTGACATGCGCTTACGGAATAGTGAATTTCATTTTCTTTCCTCCCCCCCCCCTTAAGTTGTACCCCCTTTTCAGTATTGTTCCCTTTTTTGTATGTAATAAGCATGGAAATAAAATTTGGAAAAAAGGGGGAAAAAGGAAAAAAAGACAGGGTGCTGACAGAAAGAAACTTCAAAATGTAAAATTAGTAGACTGATATTACCAATGCATTGAACACACAAAAGAGAACATAGCTTATTATGTAGCAAAACTGAGACTTCTTCATGGTTTCCCTGTAAACATGACAAAATGTATAGCTGGTGTTTATGGGTTTTTATGGAGATTACCGGATTGCAAAGGCTGATTTAAAGCTATCCTATACACGTGGGATCGAGCCCCACATGGGGTGAAAAACTCCTGCATTGCAGGGGGTTGGTCTAGAGATGGCCCTTGTGGTCCCTTCCAACTTACAATTCTATGATTCTGTGTCCTATCTGAAGTAATCCCCAGTGAGTTCAATGGTACTTACTCCCCGGTAAGTATGGATAGAATTGCAGACTTAATTTAATTAGCTGCTTGTCAAAAGAGACAATTTTAAGGAAACTATAGGGTGCACTTATGTTTTGAAGTAGTGTTGTAGATTCTGCTTAAGGGATAGCACAAGTAGGTTTTATTTAAAAAGAGCCCAGAGAATGGGTATTATTGAATAAGTGTTATTTCCTTGGTAGTAGCATTGCCAGCATTTCTCTTGAGTGTGCATTAAGGAAAGTATAGTAGGGAGCTCTGAAATATGCGCTGTGTGACGTTACTATGAAACTGCTTTTTTTTAGTGGCCTCGGTGTGTGGGCTGAGTTATGAGCTCTTCAGTGCCAGGAGCTGACTAGAAGAGTCTTCTCAAACCATTTAGGGAACAGACTGATTGTTGGGCTGGATCTGCTTAGGAAAAGAATTTGACCTTGCTTACATTTGTGGCATAATATTGAAATTGTTATTACCACATGTTTTTGCACGGTGAAGTACCACTATTTTTCTATATAATACCTGAAGGAAGATAGAAGTCAAGCAGCAAAAAACACTTGAGTTTAAACACGTTGAGCATAGTGAGGTGGTTGATAATGAAATATGGTCCTGTGGAGTGGTCATATAAGAATGGAAAATTTGAAACCAGAAAGGACAAGTGATGAGAGAAAGTTTAATGGTTTTATGCAGTGACTGATGGTATAACTTTAGGGAGGTGTCAAAGTTATGCAAGGCCAGTGTTCCATTAAGCCTGGTAATTGCTTTTAATGACAGTGCTATGCGTGGAACTTAAAACTCCTTGACAGATATTTTCCTTGGCATTGCAGTCCGATCAGCAAAAAGAGGCCATTACTTTACAGAAAAGCACACACTTTACCTTCTTACGTTATGGTGAGACGACAAATTGAAAGTCAGGTTTGCAATATGTTAAATGTCTGAACAAGTAGCTCACTGTTGAAATGAATAGTTGTAAAATACTGGCTAAGTGGAAAGTTCAAACTCAGTAACTAAAACTTCTAAAATAGACATTGGTGTTCCTTATAGATCGGCAAGCAATTTAGTATGTACATAGGATATGTATCTGTTGTGATTTAATGGTGTGGCCAGAGTACATTCTTCTGAGTACTGAGATGAAGAGACTATTAGAATTTGGAAAGTAAAGGACGGAATACATTAATCAAGTAGGAATTTGGGCTAAGCAATGTTTTGACAAGGATGTGTCTCCTTGGGAAGGCTTTTTCATTGCTGTTAATATATCCTCCCCCCTCACAGGTAGTGTGGAGCATTTGCATTTCCTTTTTGATTTTCAATACATTACATTTGTAAATCAGTGTGTATGTAACCTGTTACAAGCCCTTGAGAGTGTGACCTGAAGTATGTCTTCTAAATAAAATACAATTGAAGCCAAAACATCAATCAGAACCCTAGCACAGACATTATTTCTCTGCTATGAATTTCCTGACTTGGTTTCTTCCTCATAAAACAGGGGAAGAACAGCACCATCCAATCTATGGTGCTGCTTAGATATGATTCCCCCTCCTACTGATAACATTATTTTATTCAAATTATATTCTATAGCGAATTGTGAGAAATGATGGGTTGTAGTTTGAACAGTTGTTTTCAATATCTGTTGAAATTGCCTTCTGTGCTGTTCTCAACCATATGTCCCAATATAGGATGTTGCTATCAGAAAGTGAACCATTCATCTTTTGAGTGTGACTTTTTGGCATATTGGTTAGACTACAGATGGCATCAAGTTGTCCTTAATAACAGCATCGAAAGATGCCTGAAAGTTGTCAGAAGCTCTGGAAGTTAATTTCTGTAGAATCGTTTGTTTTTGGGAATCCGACCATTGCGTAAAAATAAATGCTACACAATAAAATGCCTTAACATTGTTAACTATGGTAATAATACCATGGCATAGTTGCAAAGACAAACCTTCATTTAACACTACCTTTTACAGTAAGTATATTTTGCATTCCTGGTCTCTTCAGAAGCTGCTTGAAATACCAATGAAACCACACTTTTATTTTTGGATAATATAACTGAATACACCTCATGGAGGTAACACACAGGAAGAGATCTTGTAACCTGTTGATAAACTAAAGAGCAGAAAGACACTGGTACTGGATAGCCATCCCCCCAAAATTTACTCAGAACTTACCATATTTTTTCGTGTATAAGATGCCCCCATGTATAAGACGCCCCCTACTTTTGGGGATCCCAAATTTAGAAAATGGGCATATGCACTATCCGTGTATAAGACACCCCCAGATGTTAAACCTTATTTTAAAGTAAAAAAAATCTCATCTTATACATGGAAAAGTATGGTAATTGTGAACGTTCAGGTGCATAACAGAACAATGCTACTTATAATTAAAATTTGCCTTTATAATAGTTAACAAATCCCCCATAAATCTTGCCTTAGGAGACAGAAATTTTAAGGCACAGATTTCTGGCCTATTGGAGCCTGATTTTGTCTCCCCCCCCCCCAAAAAAAAATATTAGTAGCTATTTTTACTCAGACTAACTTTGAAAGCTTATAGTTCTTTTATGTGTGTCTGGCACTTGTTTCTTTTCTTAGGTTTAATATTTCATGCAGCATGAAGAAAACAGTGACCAAAAATATGGTAAGATCTGGTCAAATGCCCAGGGGATTGTTCCTTTCAGGTAACATTACAGTGATGGATCTGTGGAGTAAATTGAACCCTGTTGTTTCTTTCAGAAAAGAGGAAAGGAAAATAAGTGATTTTTTTTCTTTTTTTAAAAAGGGTATAATGCTATAGAATGCTTTTACTTTCCACTGGTTGTACAGTATGATTATATAGTAAACAGAAAAGACACTTCCATTCAAACTCAAGTTTTAATTTTTCAAAAATATAGATGGGGCATGGAGTGAGCAACTATGTTTTAGGCCAGGCATGGCTAAACTTGGCCCTCCAGATGTTTTGGGACTATAACTCCCATCATCCATAGCTAACAGGACCAATGGTCAGGGATGATGGGAATTGTAGTCACAAAACATCTGGAGGGCCAAGTTTGGCCATGCCTGTTTTAGGCCCCTGACAGTTTACAACTGAGTTTGTGATAGATTTCTTCATGTTCATGATATGCAAAGCTTTTCTTAAAAAAACGGACTGGATTTTTAAATTTTTTAAAAAGAATAAGCAGACACCATTGTAATACTGCATGCTCACTTATGAGAGTCACCTGGTTATATGTTATAAAGGAGAACTGTTTGATGTGCTCAGTTATATAGATCTGCAAACTCTTAGCTGTGGGCTGATATCAATATTGAGCAATAAATCTACTGTTGACAAATTGCTTTCTAGGCAGACATCTTAGACTGATCGAATTAAGGGCAGGAATTGATTTCTAAACTTAGAATCAAGGTGCACTGATGTGAGATACAGTGTGTACAAAACGATAAATAAATTATAAACCTGGGATTTGGAAAAAAATAATAATTCCTATTTACACTTCATCTTCAAAGGTGCATAGGCCGTCTGCAGTGCAGCTTGAATAATGATTAATAGGTAGATATGGAGGGGAGGGATGCAGCTGTTAAAAGTTTCAGCATAGCAGCCATAATTACATTACAGTGGTGCCTCGCAAGACGAAATTAATCCGTTCCGCGAGTCTCTTCGTCTTGCGGTTTTTTCGTCTTGCGAAGCACGGCTATTAGCGGCTTAGCGGCTTTAAGAAAAAGGAAACAAACTTGCAAGAACTCGCAAGTCGTTTCGTCTTGCGAAGCAAGCCCATAGGGAAATTCGTCTTGCGGAACGACTCAAAAAACGCAAAACCCTTTCGTCTAGCGAGTTTTTCGTCTTGCGAGGCATTCGTCTTGCGGGGCACCACTGTACTCATTGGCTTTTTACTAAACAGCATCTCATCCAAACTCCCAAACAACTAGCCTGTGTTTTCAGGGGAAATGCTGCCCCTTTCGGCCCAGACTGAACCATTTCTAGAATGGCTATTTCATTGACTATGAGCACCTCTATCAATGAAGGATGTAATTTATACACAGTTACATCGGAATAAGAGTCATTGAGCTCAATGGGGCTTACTGATGATTAGACATTTACAGTATAGGTTTGCACTGTTGATATGCTTCCAAGTAAACATGCACAGCTTTGCTTTATAAATGTTACCACCCTACTTTGTGTAACTTCTGTTCAGGATCTACTGACCCCTAGTGAAATACAATTTTATTTGGGTGGATTTAAACACCCACAAACACACCCACACCCACCCACCAGGCAGTACTATTATTGATATGGAATTCCCCTCCCCCTCTCAACTTCCAATTGCAGCAAGCTGAAGACCATTTCCTGTTTGGTAGGTAACTAAAATCAAATTAGAGGATAGGAAAATAAAATAGTTTTCAATGAGAGATATGGTTACATGTCCAGTACATTATGTTATATAGACGAACAAACTACAATTTAGATTGACTGAATTATAGGAAAGTCGCTCACTTAGTTCTATATTGATTTTATTTAATTTTTGCTAAGGAGAAAAAGCATTTACAAAGGTATTACTTTACTACCCTTTCAGGCAATTGAAAGGGCAACAATCTGTATTCATAAAGGGATGATGTGCATCAGAGTGAACCCAGAAAAAATCCAGAGTGAATTTAAACAGTATTTTTAACAGTGTGCCACATTGTTCTGTAACTTTGGCCTGCATTTCAGAACTCATGCACAGATTAAATAATAAATGTAGTGATGACCATGATTATCTTCAGTTTGAAACTCTGCAAACTGGCATGCTTCCCAGGGGCAGCCCCACCATTTAGAGTAAGGTGGCTGATATTGGGTGTCATATTGTATTTTTATTTCTGGGGAGGAGCTTCTGGTATTTTTTCCTTCAGGGGCCAAAATAACTTGACCAGCCTTGGCTCCTGTGTGGAGAAAAAGTGGGGCAAGAATGACAATGTGCTTCCTTTCCTCAAGCAGCAAAATAGCTTGAGCCAGTCCAGATGTTTTCCTGAGGGAGGGTTTAAGTCCCTTAGTTTAAAATGTTTAGTTTAATGCACTTAGTTTGTAAAGTAATACACTTCAATACACTTAGTTAATACTAAGGGTTTTTTATGGAAAGCAGCAAATACAATATAGTGCTTGATGCACTATTGGCTGTGATTCTATAATTTTCTTCAGGTTTTGTTCTAATTCACTAGTCCCCATTTCATTACATCTCACATGCTCGACAATAAATTTTAACGTAAGTGAAATTGAGCATTTTAATGTTCTTGATGTTGGCATTGCCTTGATACTTCTTATAATTGAAGTAAGAGCTGATCTTAGGATAAAACAGAGGTTTGGGCCGTAATTTCACCCAAAGAGCTGGCTTCACATGTAGCAGTAAGCAAAGCTATAACTTGGTCTGAATGTGCGGGTTTGCTGAGCAAAGCTGCTGCATTGTTGTGACTATGGCGTGTCACTCCTGCAAAGGTTTGTTATTGGGTTTACAGTTTGTGGTTTGTCTTGAGGTGACAATCCATGAGCCCAGGTCCTGGTGGTATGTTATGCCAAACCATGGCTTAGTCCATGGTTATGTGGCAGCAGATGGACCAGCCACAGTCTCCATAGCGTGCAAGCTAGTGCAGTGTTTTGTTCACAAGAGTGTTATAATGTTGGTGTGATCATCTTTGTTGAAAATGCAGTAGTTTCTACTTGTCAAGCACCACAGATAATAATAGTTGCTTAACAGCTGTTCTGGAATTACAAATTGGGTTTTCCACAGGCCCCTAATGCTCATCTGTGAACGTGCTTCTCCGTCTTGACCTACAAATACCCAGTGTGCGTAGAACAATGGAAGTGATTTTTTTCATAGGCTTGGGGTCATGAAGTTCACAGTCAGGTTGGAGATAAAAGGTAAAGGGACCCCTGACCATTAGGTCCAGTCGTGACCGACTCTGGGATTGCGGCGCTCATCTCACTTTATTGGCCAAGGGAGCCGGCGTACAGCTTCTGGGTCATGTGGCCAGCATGACTAAGCCGCTTCTGGCGAACCAGAACAGTGCACAGAAACACCATTTACCTTCCCGCCGACATGCTTTCGAACTGCTCCCTTCGACATGCTTTCGAACTGCTAGGTTGGCAGGAGCAGGGACCGAGCAACGGGAGCTCACCCCATTGCGGGTATTCGAACCACTGACCTTCTGATTCGCAAGTCCTAGGCTCTGTGGTTTAACCCACAGCACCACCCGCGTCCCTATTCCCTCTATATTATGATTTAATTTCTTATTTCTAACAATTCAAATGCCATTATAGCCATACATGGAGTATGCGCATGTGGCACATAACCATGTGAAATTTTCACCTGGTGTACTTGCCATTTCACTGTCTTTTTTTTAGCACCTAAGTGGCAATATTTGTTATTCTTGTTGGGACATTAGTCCTTGTACAGTAGCTTTCCCTGAGTTCTGTACCTGACATTTCCCGAATGTCATTAGACTTGGTGGAACGTTTAAACCAGAGGGAGGGAGTATGGGATAATTGAATGTTAAGCCCTTTCAAAATGGGCATTTCGATCCCCAAAGACCTGCTTAAAGTGAATAAAAGAGTAGATGCAGTTGCCAATTTTCTACTTGGTGACTAAATATAAGCTGCGTAAGCAGAAGTAAGACCCTGTAAACCTGGCTTGCAAAAAAAGTGTAAAATTGCTACAAGCTTTAAATTCCTCATCGGGTCAGGAAGGCAGCTGTTTGAGCATATATTATCTAGAGGGCTTTCTTCCTCCTGGTTCTTGAATTTTAACTATGCCAAGAGCTGCTCTGTGCCTTGATATCATTCGCCACCATCCTTCTTCATGTGTTGTAGGCAGCCCCTCAGCAAAAGATACTTATCAAGCCAGAGGAAGCAGCTTAAGCTATTCTTTTGTTAGCTTTTAGAAAGCATAGAGCTCCAAATGAATCCTGAAGTTCCTGGGCAGCCTGCTTGCAAGCACTGTGCATAAGAAACTCTTATTATTGTAGGTCACTGAATTCATTTTTAAAATGCCAATTGACATCATTCCTTTGGGGAATTGTTAGTTGCAGCAGAAATGTGGAAAGTTAGGGGTTTTTTTGTTTTTGTTTTGGAAAGGATCTCACTTGAGTGTGTAGAAGAAGTTCAGGTGGCACCTTTCCAGCATTTCAATTTACCTAAATGGACATAGCTGGTTTACTAGAGATTTCCACTGTGGCTGTCTTGTTTTAACATGCTTTGGGAAATTGGCACGATTTCTCCTAGCCTTGGCACGGAGCTTGATGACTCCGGCTGATACTTAGCTCCTGCTTTAGCAGAAATTGATACTATAGCACCAATAATGGCCACAGCTGCTTAGTCGAAAATGAAAATAGGAATACTAAATGCACGAAGAGAAATGACCAAAGACAAGCTATCTAGAGCTATTTGTGGAAAAGAGTGATTTCTGATTGGGAAGCCCTAGCCAACTTGTTACTCATTATATCCTCCTGACATGTTGCGTACATTTTAATATCTGTCAGGTAGTCAAGTACACTGCATTCTTACCATCATTAAGCAATACGATTTGCTTTTCACTTCATTACAGGGGAGCCCAGTTATACTGCTGCTCAAGTTAAAAATCTGGCAACTGCTTATTCCAGAGATTTAAAATAGCCACTTAAAAAACAAACCAACAAACCCTGAAGTCTCAGAACTTCAGAATCCACTTTTCAGCCTTGTCAAAAGCTTCATTTGTAAGTCTGGCATTCAAATAATTCTTACCCTCTGCCCTCTTCTCTAAATTAGAAAATATGATGTGAGATAGAGGCTGTATATTTCATTTGCCACTGAATGAAATGACAGGATAGTGTATCTGGATAAATGTTAATGAACAGGACTAATGTTAGAAAGCCCTGCATATTATGACTATCACCTAATTCTCTTTTTGTATGACGTCCAAGGAGCTTAACATTCCAGTTGATCAAGATGAATGTGAACCCTCCCCACTGCCCAATTCTGGATTTAACCCACATACTTATTACAAATAACTGGAGAATTCTTTGGAAAACAAATGATCATATCTGATACAGTATCTTATTTTATTTACCCTTCCTTTTCATGCTATGAGAAGATCACATTTATCTTCTGGAGTGTTAAGCTCCTTGAAGGCTTTTTCACATGTTATAATGTTCTTCCTTGGAATGGATTCAACTTAACCATCCTAAGGCTTACTGAATGCCAGCTCTGACCATGTGGCATTTAAACATATTTTAATGTTCATTGGTACCATACTTCTACTTTGCTGAACATTCAAGAGAACACTTATTTCAGTAGCTAAAGGGAGCCAGCACTTGCAGTTGTTAATAGTAGCTAGTAGCTAGTAGATTAGAATGCTAACCTGGGCTTTCAAAGCCACTTTGAACCCTGCTTATCATGCGAGCATCTGTCAAGATGTAATGCTAAATCAGCAGTAGCCTTCCAGAGGTAGTTGGACCAAATCTCATCATCCCTGGCCAACATGAACAATGGTCAGGGCTGACTGTGTTGTACTACAACAGCATATACAGTATTGGCTACCTCTGAGAGGAATTGGAACTGGTAGGTTCCTGATTTGCAGTCCATGGTTTCGTAGAGACCCAGTGTTATATCTGTACTGAGCCTATGATCAACTCTCATGCTTTCGCCTATGGCACTGAAGACTACAAACCAGCTACTCAGATAGTATGCCAGGGACAAAGCTGAACAAAAAACTCACTGTGATTTTTTTGAGAATAAAAAGTCCTCTTTCGCATTTTGATATATTTTCTTTAAAAATGTGTACTTGTTTCAAATGCCAGTGAAATGGATCACCAGAATAGTATAATATGTTGTTTGGGATCTAGCTAGTTCCACATTTCATGAGGTTTTGAGTTTGTGTTTCTCATACAACAATTTCCCAAGCCTTGTGGAAATACGCTTTTGAAACCCAGGAGACTTTTAAAACTAGTTTGTGTTATGGCATAATTGTCTTATGTGTGCATATTTATAAACACACACACACACACACACACACACACACACACACACAATATTTTCAGATGTTGCCTTGTTGTTGTCTTGAAAACATTTGCAACTACAAAACTACTAAATAAATATTCTCATGCAAGAGATGTGAGAGCTGTTGAGTAGCCCTAGTCAGATGAAGACAAATTTTGCATTTCATATCCCTGCAGATCACCTCCTTGTTTATTTATTTCAAACCCTTCCCTTCCCTTTAATATGGTACTCAAAATGGATGGGCCCCTGTTAACCTTTCTGAAAATAATGATCTGACTGAGATCATGCTTGGTATATTCCAGCTCAGTAGGCATATTCTTTGGGAAAATTATAAGCAAATGGCAAGGATGGATTATGTCCCAAGAAGCAGCCCCTATAAGACATTTGTATGCATAGTTATGGCTGAAATGCAATTACATAAGTAAACAGTTTGGTTTCTCCAGTTCTCGCTATCATATCAGAAACAGGTTTTAGCCATACATAATTCATCTCCTCATTCCACTACATGAGAGAATGAGAATTTAGGAGTACAAAACTGACTTGTAAGGAGGATTTATTAGGAAGCTCTGACCCACAATTATCTGGGAGAAGATAGTTTTGGCAAGTTAGTTTTTCTCATGGAGGTCAGTGCTTTCTTTCCATCATTCTAAATTTATTGATGATAAAGTATATAGTTTCAAATGGTTTGCCAGGGACACACCAGATGCCTGAATTCTGGACTGGTTTATGGCTAATTTTAAAAGGCTAATTCTTTCCCCCCTCAAACTTACAAGTGTGAATATATTTATTGTCAAAGCAGTCAATAGTTTGACAAGCTAAGTAAGTCCAGGAAAACCTAATTGGGTATTTTCCATTCCACATAGCATTAGTGCTTATTTTTAAGAGAGTCCTGGGAGTAGCTGTTAGTAAAGATATTGATTACTACTCTGCTGTTGATAGTTGGTTGAGTAGGAGGCTAGCACTTCATAGAAGCTAAACCAAAATTTAAAGGGGTGAAAATGTTGTTATTTTCACACATTTCTAAGAGACTTGCTATGCTGTATTCTCTCTGTGTATACAATTGGTTTTTTTTTCTAAAGAGCTGACAGAAACCAAAGGTCATGATCTTCTGTGTGTTGCTAATTCAGATGAAGACTGCACATGAAATGTCTAGGGATTTACTCTGTATGAAATACCTACAGTGATTTGTATCATAGTTTCGGTCTAAAATAATGTATCCACAATAATATAACTAAAAATATGCATTTTTACAAACAAAACTGTCCAGATATATTTGGTGCTTGGTCCCTCAGCTTTGGTATTAAAAGAAAAAAAAGTTTTTATAATGTATCTGACTTACGTCCCCCCATTTAGTTTGTTGAGTGCTAAAATAAGTGTGTTTTTGCCTCTTGGTTTTTGTGAATGCTTAGTCTCAAAGATCTCATTGCAGTATATCAAGAAAGTAATTGATTGTGCCATATAGCCTGTGATCCCACTATAGAAAGCAACCCCTATAAGAAAATAAATATTTTTAAGGGTGTGTAGTGTACGAATCTATACATAGCTGAAATGCTACTAGTTGTAGCTTCATACTTTCTTAAAGCAAACACTGCAGTGCTCATGAATAAACATAAATTCTGCATAAAAACCAATGATCTAATTTGAAGTATTGGGATGGCATGGTTTCATTATTAAAATACAAACCTATGTATTTGGTTTTGCATTGATGACACAATGCATGGTCTATAATGCATACCCTCTGTCGGTATAAGCAAATATGCAAATATGAACAGCAGTTATACGCACTCCACTTCATGTGCTCTGTGCCCTTTTTGGGGTTTAGCAGTTTGGGTTCAGCTTTCATACCAAAAAGCCCTCCACTTTAGATGGCTACTGCATTAAGTTAATGAATACTGTAGTCCAGATACATTTGAATGCACTTCCTCCGCAGGGGTGTGTGTGTGTGTGTAGAATCAGTATTGTAACCTCACACATGGAGATATATGCGGTTCGGGGGTGCAAAGATCTGCCCGGCGGGCCCCCCCCCGGTTGCTCAGTCCCAGGCACACAGGAGGGTGGAGCTGGATGGCCGCCTCAGCGTCTCACTGGCTCGGTTGCCCCCAAACTCATGGCACAGAGCCACCCGCAGCAGAAGAGCCTGCTGTGGCGCTCTGACCGATGGGTGGGCTCTTCCCCGGACTCAGCTCTCGGGCCCCGGACTCTTGGCCTGGCACCCAAGAGCCCGGTGCCTGGGTGCCCCGCCTTTGGGTAAGATGGCCCTGCATGGAGATTGAGGACTCCATTGGCTGTCCCAGGAAGAATCAATTTGTCCATTATTTATGCATGTTTGTACTGTATCTATGAATAAGTTAATAAGAACAGTGGGTTGAAGCTAAACATCTATACAGTGGTACCTCGGGTTACAGACGCTTCAGGTTTCAGACTCAGCTAACCCAGAAATAGTACCTCGGGTTAAGAACTTTGCTTCAGGATGAGCACAGAAATCGTGCTCTGGCGGCGCAGCAGCAGCAGAAGGCCCCATTAGCTAAAGTGGTGCTTCAGGTTAAGAACAGTTCAGGTTAAGAATGGACCTCTGGAACAAATTAAGTTTTTAACCCAAGGTAGGTAAAGGTAAAGGTACCCCTGCCTGTACGGGCCAGTCGTGTCCGACTCTAGGGTTGTGCGCCCATCTCACTTAAGAGGCTGGGGGCCAGCGCTGTCCGGAGACACTTCCGGGTCACGTGGCCAGCGTGACGAAGCTGCTCTGGCGAGCCAGCACCAGCGCAGCACACGGAAACACCGTTTACCTTCCCGCTATAAAGCCGTACCTATTTATCTACTTGCACTTGGGGGTGCTTTCAAACCGCTAGGTGGGCAGGAGCTGGGACCGAAAGACGGGAGCTCACCCCGCCGCGGGGATTCGAACCGCCGACCATGCGATCGGCAAATCCTAGGCACTGCGGTTTTACCCACAGCGCCACCCGCATCCCTCCTTAACCCAAGGTACCACTGTATTAAATATCTGGTTATCAAGTGAAATTTAGTGATTTTTTTTTTTACGTCCTAATCATGTAAGGGTAGAAAGTGTTTGTAGTTGGACAAAAGTTGTAATAATTGTAAGATGAACACAGTGGATCTCAATATTACAGGAACAGAATTTTAGATGCATATGTGTAGTGGAATGTCCTATGAAACACTCTGAGAATAATCATGTTGACCTGTCCCTGACATTGTAATGCGTGAGCTGCAAGCTTTTAGAGCTGCAAGCTTTTAGAGCAAGACTTGAAATGTGCGTATGGAAGAAGGCCATGTCGAATCCATTAGCAAACTTATTCTCTCCTCAAATTTTAAAAATATCGTCTGCTTTGTCAAAATTAAGCCAGAGCAGTGGTTGAATATTGCTTATTGAAAGCTGAAATCCTGTTGACTTTTACGATTTTTTTTAAAAAAACATGCCAGCATAGCTTCATGTGTTATTTCAGATTTTGATCTGGTTGTGTGTTTCTTCTGTTCACATATTTCTTACCTCTCAGGATTGTAGGTTTTTGCATTCCCAGTAATGTTGGGCATTTGCACAAGCAGTTGAGCTGGCTGTCTATATCCACTCATAGCAGCAGTTATTGGGATGTCCATGATCAGAAATAGCAGATGGAGGTGATGTGAAGATTATCACAGTCGATGACATTTGAGGTGGGAAAGAAATCATAATGGGGTTGCTTATGCTTGGGATTGCTGATATTCTGGACATAGGCAAATTGTTTATTTATCTTAAAAAATCTGATAAGTGTTGTAGCAAAATAAACCTCTGGGCTGAAAGGAAAAACTCCAGCAGCGTTGAGGAATAACAAAAGGGTGTTTATTGCTAGCAATAAAGGCTCAGTGGGATCACTCTCCAAAAGCTGAGCAAGCCCAAAAGGGTGGGGCCTGCTAATATACATAGCTGTTATCTGTTAAAGCAATACATATGCATAAACTTCCTCCAATCTAAAGTTACAACACAATACTAATTATACCATGTAATGTCTTTCCTTCATTAAAAAGTAAAGGGACCTCTGACCATTAGGTCCAGTCGTGGCCGACTCTGGGGTTGCGGCGCTCATCTCGCTTTATTGGCCGAGGGAGCCGGTGTATAGCTTCTGGGTCATGTGGCCAGCATGACTAAGCCACTTCTGGCAAAATCAGAGCAGCGCATGGAAACACCGTTTACCTTCCCGCCGGAGTGGTACCTATTTATCTACTTGCACTTTGACGTGCTTTCGATCTGCTAGGTTGGCAGGAGCAGGGACTGAGCAACTGGGAGCTCACCCCGTTGCAGGGATTCGAACCGCTGACCTTCTGATCTGCAAGTCCTAGTGTTATGTACTGAAGTTCTCACCCTGGGCCAGCAGGGGGATACTGTAGATAGTTATGCAAATGAAGGATCGAAAGTGATGTTCAGTGATTGGATAGTTTGTATGCAAATGAAGGATCGAAAGTGACGCTCAGTGATTGGATAGTTTTAGAAAGTTGTTACAGTAACAAGGTACTGGAGCTCTATATAAGCAGGATGACTGAGCCCTTCAGCTCAGTTCAGTTCTGGCCTCAGAATAAAGAAGAGCTGTTTGAAGAATCGCTGTGTCTTCTGATATGTTCACCCACAACTTAACACCTAGGCTCTGTGGTTTAACAGATTACCTATTCATTATTGAGCAAGGGAACAAAGAACTCTCTCTCTAGCCAGCCCCCCCTGCATGTAGGCAGGTGTCCTTTCATATGTAGATGCTTAGGTATGTGCTTACCACCTTGGGTGTAAAGCTGCTCCTAGCACAAGATAAGGCACTTACAAAGAAACAATAGACACAAGGCCTCTAGCCTGGCTAGTTAGCTGAGCTTATAGATCTCTATGTGCATCAGTACAAGAAGCTGCAACGTAATTGTCAGAATGCAGACTATTATTTAAATATAATAGTTGGTTCAGATACCCAAAGCTAGGTGAAAATAGGGCACTAACTGGGGTAGGAACATTGCAGGGAAATGTGAAGAGTAGTCCAGTTTTTCATAACATATTGCACATAAATGCCTATTTATGCAGGCATATCCTAAGAATTTGCAGTGAATAAGAGCAAAGTATTATGTGAGAAATAATAGTGTGGACTAAATAAGCACCATATGAAAATCTTGCTGTGTGTGTTTAAAAAAGAGAGTGATTGAGAAACTGAACCACTGATGAATCACAACCTGCAGGGAAATGAGCAGAACAACCTGGTATCCTGAGTTAAGCACATCCATTGAGTTTTTATCATATCGTTTTAAGATGGCAGGGTTATATTAGTTGAGTTTGTTATGTCTGTGCACCTCATAGTATATTGAAGAATAAATGATTTCCATTTACCATGTCATTTTCACTAGGAAAATTGGCTTTCGAGTCAGGCAGAAAAATGGCCTGCAGTGCAGATAATCAGTAATACAAAATGCCCCAAGTGCTGGCCGTAAGGGCTCAAGAAGGAAGACTGGAGGTTTTGAGGGTGATGTATATGTCATGATTTATAACACGATCCCTGTTCACCAAGCTCACTAGGTGGCATTTGATGTTTTAAGGAGGAGGTTATGCAGTGTCAAATGTGCACCCAAAAGTGTGTTGCTTTTCTTTGTCAGTCCCTTGAAAATAATACTGCCAGGTGCTGTAGAAATAAAAAGAAGCAGTCATATTCCAGTGAGTTGGGATGGTTTCTAGCTTTTGAACAGATTTAGCCAAATTTTAATTGGAACATAGGCTATCAATTGTGATTAGCTGTAATAGCTAGGAGTGCTCTTCTGATTAGCAGTTGCAGGGGAAGAACCAAGATAGGATGGCTGTCTTTATCACACCTTGTTTTTATAAATTTCCCAGGAGTGTTTGGCTGGCTACTCTGGTACTTTGGTCTAAACAGTTTCTCAAATGGGTCTCCAGCTGTTTTTGGAGTATAGTTCCCATCATCCCTGGCCACTGGTCCTGCTAGCTAGGGATGATGGGAGTTGTAGTCCAAAAACAGCTGGAGACCCAAGTTTGGGAAACCCTGATCTAATTCAGCAAGACAGCTCTTGCGTTGGTTAGTACATAAAGTAGACACAAACTAGGATTAGTTCAAACAAGACTGGTTCAGAGCATGGTTTATGATAATGATTTGTTAGCAAAAGTCACCTCCCCCTGCCAAGGGCCACATTCCCCCAGATTAAGTCTATAGGGGCAGAGCTAGTGGTGGGCAGAGAGGGGGAGGTGGCACAATCCATTTTCTCTCTTGTCACTCCCTTTTTGCCACTTAGAAGAAATTATGCCAAGAACTGCAGGTTTCTCACACCTGGATTAAAATTATTGGTGTTCTCCCCATTCAAACATGACAGGACACTCTTGGTTAGTTTAAAAGCAGAAGTAGAGGTCTCCATTCTCTGTATGGCCACACTGGAGAAAAGAAGGGAAAGGTTAGTTACATGAAAGGTTAGTTACAACTATTTCATTAATTTCAGTAGAACTGACATGTGACAAGTTAAGCCGGTGAGTTAGTGGGCTGGCAGAGGCAGGGTTGAGCTGCTTGCCCCTCTTCTAAGCCCAGCAGAGAAACCAGGTGGGCTGTCAGAAGAGGAATGTTCCTTCCTCCATGGTCAGTATAGAAATACAGCGGATCTGTTCCCCCACCTGCTGTTAACTTTTCTGGGCTTGTTTACAAGACTGGACAAACTTCTCGTGGGTCCATCCCATTATGTGTTCTCCCCCTGCTACTGCACATCAATGTGTACACACCAAGGGGTGATCCGTTGTCTGAACCAGAAACATTAAATGGTGCCCTCATTCTTTATCCACAAGCAAATTTGCCAACTGACTGTCAAAGAAACTTACTTCACTGGCCAATGAGAAACTCTGAAGCAATTTGATCAAGAAAGGTTGTGCTTTGTATTTCATAAGAACAGGGTCTATGCTTCATGGAAATTTGGGGCTTGAGGACAACAACAGTCTGGTTGGAACACACGTCAGTGGGGCTCACAGTGACTCAGTTTGGATGTAATGCTGGCCATAAATCATAATCAGCGAAGTAAGCTTCTCCCTTTTGAGAAACAAAGGACAGAGTGGCAGGCTTAGGGTTACAGATCAACAAGCTTTTGTGGTCAGTTTCTCTCAGAACCTTGGTTTTCTCATTGTGATTTATCTGGCAAGAAGCAAACCACGAATGTTGCTTCACATATAACGCTAAGTGAGTTGGCCAATTTTTGTTTTGCCGCTATGCTAAGGGAGGAGCAAAACAGGGCTTGCTTCAGCTGCCTGCACCAGCAAAGTTTGCACACAGGTTAATTTCCCTTAAAATGTAAATGAAACAATTGTGGAACTTTACTTTTCAGTACAGTGGTACCTCGGGTTAAGTACTTAATTCATTCCGGAGGTCCGTAATTAACTTGAAACTGTTCTTAACCTGGGTTAGCGGAGTGTGTAACCTGAAGCGTATGTAATCCGAGGTACCACTGTATATAATCCCCCCCCCCATTAGATGAAGAACTAGTCAATGAGCACGTAAATAAAGTTGATGTTCATGGGTCTCACTTTTGAATATACAAACTTGCACGCCAATTAATATATTGTGAAATAACTGGATAGTTCATGGGGGGGGGGTTATTTTCCCTCTCCCCGTTTGTATTTGACACTTGGGTAATATTTGACAGATGGCATCTTCCGTTGCCTGCTTCTCATTGAATTTAGAAAACGGCTGAATGTATACTCCTTAAAAAGTTGTCACTTGCAAAGGCTTGTTTGCTCGAAGCAGCAGAAAGAAATGACAAACAAATCAAAATGTGTAGCATATGAGAGGCTATTAGATGTGTGGCTGGACAATCTCTGGCAAATTTTTTTTTGTAGACAAGTCTTTTAATTAGCTTAAAACATTTTTCCATTGAGCATGCAGCGCACGTTCATCCTCTTGACGGCACCTTCATTAGAATGTTTTTCACACCCTGATATATCATGCTGTGAACCTGACACACAGCTTTGATAACACTTAATTTTGAGACAACTATTTCACCATTTTATTTGTGAGAACTGCGATTGCTGGCACTTTTTGGTCTCTGTTTCGCTGTCAAATGGTGGCAAAGAGCTTGATTTCCTATCAAGTATGTGAGATATTCATGCAATAATACTAGTGCCAGTGGGGCATTAGACACTCGCAGTCTTATTGGCTTAACCTCACAGGACAGCTGCGAAGATAAAGGGCAGGGGTTCCTAGGGGTAGTATACAAATTTAAGAAAGAGATACAAAAATAAGGAAAAAGCTCCTGAAAAAAAGAGTTTCTTTGGAATAAGTTGCAGTATTGATGAGCTGGTGAGTTCTGATCTTTTGCGTTTGGAGGGTCTCTCTGCAACTGCCCCCTCTAATATGCATATTTTTACACACGGCGTGCGGTGTTAGCACAGCAATTGCTATTTCCTATCACTTTGCTATGATGCTGCTAGTATTATGACTTTGTTTTTAATTTTCCAAAATTCTTACAACTGTTCATTGTTGGGATCCAATTTATCATGCCATCTACAGAAATGCATTTCTGACCATAGCTGAAAATGTTCAGCTTGTCAAGTGCTCAAACAGCCATGCTTATTACCACTAAAAGATGAGTTCTGGCTGTCTCTGACACTAGCTATTTTACATTCTCACTGGGGGAAATAGAACTGTTATGAATATATTGCATAGTAAAGTGCACCAATCATAATGATGCACAATAAGAAAACCATGCAAAATATATGTCAAAGCCTCAATGAAGTTTCATTGCACGTTCCCCCCATGTATGTTGCATATATTTGTACTGCAGTAGTTTTTAAATGAAAGTCTCGTGCTCTGTTTAAGATTTTGAGGTTGTAAACAAGAAGTGCAAATAAATTTTTGTGTGCTTGAATCATGGAATGCTAGATTATTCTATTTAATGACCAAGCAATGTACAATCAGATGCCAGTTAACACATAACATTGTAGCTAGGATATTAGTAACATGCCTGTTTCTTGAAAAAGTTAATATATTGGAGATGACAGATAATCATGCATTTATCTGCAAAACTATATGGTTTATAATATTTCAGAGCCAAAATGTATAAAAATAATTATACAAAACGAAATAATTGGAATGCAACCAACAAACTGCAGGAATTTGACACTGGGCAAATCAGTCCTGGCTTCAGCAAAGCAATTCAGATTGGAACATTTTACATATAATAATGGTTGGGCTTACCGTAAATCTCAGCTAATTGTAGGAGGAGGAAAATCCAGAATTCGGATGTAGTCTCCAAGAATATTTCTTCAGTAGAAAGCTTGGGGAGCAACAGATTGCTCCTGGTTGGCCTTGTACAGTGGTGCCTCGCAAGACGAAATTAATCCGTTCCGCGAGTCTCTTCGTCTTGCAGTTTTTTCGTCTTGCGAAGCACGGCTATTAGCGGCTTAGCGGCTTTAAGAAAAAGGAAACAAACTTGCAAGAACTCGCAAGTCGTTTCGTCTTGCGAAGCAAGCCCATAGGGAAATTCGTCTTGCGGAACGACTCAAAAAACGCAAAACCCTTTCGTCTAGCGAGTTTTTCGTCTTGCGAGGCATTCGTCTTGCGGGGCACCACTGTAATTGCCATGGAATAGCAGGAAGTATGAGAAATGCTGCAGAATTTTGTTTATAGAAACATGACAGCCCCCAACTGTATTCGCGCTCCTCACTGTCAACATTTAAAAGTTGGTTAGCCTGTATGTGGACCCAGACCCATCCAGTGTCTCCATAGATTATTTATTGATTTTTATATAAAAATTATTTACATCTTAAGTGTCCTCACTGTGAGCGGGGCCATTATTATGGAAAACAGAGACTGGGGACAATGACTTAGAAATTGTTGTCTCTGTGTTCTACAGTTGCTGCCATAATTTCACTATCTGTTTGGAATGAATAGTTTTCATACTCATTTAATATAAATCACCAAAACATATTTATGTGAATGTGAAATTTGGATTGTATACAAGTTAAGGATTTCTTATGTTATTAAATTTATATTTGAAAGAATGATTTGTAATTGCCTATTTATATATTGAAAGAATATATATATAATTTTTTTAATTGGGCATTTTAACGATGTGTTGTTTGATTCCCCACTTCTGTAATCGGGTACATTTCTAGTTAGTATTTGTTGTTTGTGTAGCAGATTTGGCTGTTAAGTGGCAGAAAATTCAATAGCAGCTTTAGTATGATGGAAAACGAGTAGTTTTATAGGGGTAGTAATGGTATCTGTCACACGCAGGTGGAATAAAGCATTATGAGCAGGGTTGTTGAAAATAAGCATAAAAATCTATTCAGTAGATGAAATATTCATGCTGACTGTTCCAGGTTGGAAGCATGGTCAGTTTCAAAAGACTGTGTTTCCCTGTTCATTACTCTTGAAGGTAAAGCCAGGCTACAGCTGTTTAGAATTATGTGAAGCCTGTTTTATTGGCTAAATTTATACTGAGTAAAAATTACAATTAGCGGCTTGCATGAGACTTACTGTTCCATTTGCAAGGAGTGTATTCTAGCAACTAGAATGTTAAATCCAGGTGGAGACTCTTGACAAGTCTGTTCAAGTCAGACTTATTTCACTGCCTGCAGAATGGTGACTTGCCACACATAGGGCTATTGATAAGAGAAACTATTGTGGTGTGTTTTGCAAAATTATTAAGAGAAATTGTAATTTTGGAAGTATTTGGGTAAAATAAACAGGGTAACAGATGCATCTTCAAGAAAACATTTTGTTTTAGGCCAGAGCTTTCCAAACTTTTCATGTTGGTGACACTTTTTAGACATGCATCATTTCGTGACACAGTAATTCAGCTTTACAAGCAAACCGGAGGTAAAACTAACCCCTTTCTAGCCCAGGGAGCAGCCCAGGGAGGATCATAGGGAGTGTTCACGTGACATACTCACACACTGCAGCCGACACACTAATATGTCACGACACACATTTTGAAAGCTCTGTTTCAGGCAGTCATTTACTGCCTAAAATTTTAGTTTATGTAGTGGATTATAATACTTAATTTCAAAGCAAATCAGTCAGTCTGCTCCGAGCATGATCTCACTCTTCGTCTCCACAGAGATCTTTCTCTCTATTCACAGTAAAGTTTCCCTTTTAAACTGATTTGGTTTTTTTAAAAAGGTATGACATCATCTGTTGAGGACTCTTCTTTGGTCTCCCCACCCCCCACTCCTGGCTAGCACTTTAGATTCCTGGCTACCTTAATTCCTGATATTGCAGATTTACAATTTGACATTGCTCTCTGAGCAGCAGCCGTAATTTCCTATTAAGACAATGCATGTTTCCCAGGAAATAAAATATCCCCCCCCCCAAATGCTGGTGCTCTTTGGCCTGATACCTAAAAAGGAGGAGCAGGAGGAAATTGCCATGCTCATAAAGAGGTTGCCTGACACTGGCCAGGCACATAGTTTATAATTATCTGCTTTTAGGTGCAGCTGGTCATGGTTGCCCATATTTCCTCTTGGAACATTTCACTGTCAAATCAAATGCATTTCACGGTTGCATGTATTTGATGCCCTGTCTTGTATTTATTTGTTGCACTGTGTTAGAAATACGATTTCTGTTGGGGTGGAAAGGAGACTAACCTTTAGTAGCAAATGTTTCTACTCCTTGTGTGTAGGGGCACTCATGCATAAAAGCCAGCCTTGCCATTAAGCTTCATAATGAGCATAACGCTACACATGAATCTCCATTTTAAATGCAACAACAGTGAACCGCCTGAAATAACAAGGTGGACCACAGATTAGCCCTCCCCCGCCTTAAGTTTAGAAGAAAACACGAAATTTGTTCTTAACAGCACTTATAGAGATGTGATCCTATGGAATGTTTCCCCCTTTAACACTGCAATCTTATAGACATGTCTATTTAGCAGTAAGATGCTTTGACCTCGTTGGGATTTGCTCTCAGACTGGGGTGCCAACTTGAGTAAAATATTGGGGATAGCAGGTAAGTCCTGCCCTGAATAATCAATCACAAGACACACCATTTGAATGGCAATGCCTATCAATCTTTTTTTGGGGGGTGGCCCGCTGTAATATTTTTATTGGGGGGACTGAAGGGACCTTGGCCCCTAGGAATTCGCTGCACCTAAATTTCCTGAAGAGTGCTCAAAGTAGCCAACAATGACAGGATTCTGGATAAGGTCCTATTTCAAAGATCTTCTTTAGTTGGTAACGGAGTGGAAGGGGTGGGACTCCCATGAGGAATTGAGAAGCACAAGGGGTCTTTTGGTGTAGCAAGTGGTATATACATTTTGAAAAATAAATGCACCTACGTATGTAAAATGAGAAGTGGCTGTAGATTTAAAGCAAAGTCTAAGGGTTGTATCCAAATTTCATCCTGCGAGTGGACCCATTTAAATTATTTACACCCATTAATTTACATCGATTCTGAGTATTGTAGAACTAAAGTTAGTGACAACCCCTAAGTGTCAAGTCTCTTGACTTGGTGTCCCCTGCATTAAAAATGAATTATTTTTTTGGCAGCCTTTGCTGCTTCTGATGAATGGTATAAAATTTGATAGAAGAGTTTTCTTTAAATGACTCTTAAGCAGTAGTAGAGTGACAAGCAGAACATTAACCATGACAATGACATAAATAGTATGCTTACTTTTTTTTTTTTTTTTTTTACTATTTCTACAGAGATCTGTTCATTGAAGATTAATCAGAGTGGAACTTGTAGCCTTAAGGGGAAATGAAATTGTATTGTTCATGTGGGTGGAAAGTACTTTTAGAGATTTAATTACTGTATTGATGGAAGCAGTTATAAAATTACACAAATAAGAAGTCCAGTGACAGAAAGATTTAAGCAGTAACTGTGTATTACTATGTAGCAGCAATACAACATATAGAGAAAAACAGGTTAATTCAGTTCCTGAAAGAACCAGCTAAACATCTCACACAGTTACTGCTTAAATCTTTATGTCGCTGGACTTCTTATTTGTGTAATTTTATAACTGCTTCCATCAATACAGTAATTAAATCTCTAAAAGTACTTTCCACCCACATGAACAATACAATTTCGTTAAAGCTACACAAATTAAGTGAAAGGGAGAAGAATTTTAATTCTAAACTTTAAGTCTAAACAGGATGTTACTTGAGTGTGGATCACTGTTGTCTTACTATCCCTGTCCTGGAGAGGTCACAACTGGCACAACAGCCTAAGCTAGCTGAAAGCAGTCCAGTGCCACTGTGGACATTCAAGTAGGGATGGCAAATCAATCATCTTTGGTTTTCTCCAGTTTCTTGTTTTCCCAATATGCCTTTTCATGCACAGTTCTCCTAATACACACCTTTCCTACACACACACACTTCTGTACACATATTTTGCCACATTGCAAAATTTGGAGCTGTGCACATATGGAAGGATAGTTGTGTTTCAGTTCGGAAAGTGCAAATTAGGTTGAGGCATTTTAAAATGTGAACTGAACAAACCCTCCAACCCTATCCTAAAGCAATAAACCTTGATCAAAGACTACTCCCAAACTTTGAACCTCATCTTTCAGAGGGGGTACAAAACAGATTGAATTATCTGTCTTCAGTGCCTCTGTTTAATCAGGACTGAATTTATGCAGACTATGGGACTTCATAACACAAGGACCATTGGTCAGAATAGTTGGAAGAACAGTTGTTCTCCCAAAGCTCCTCTCTGAATCTAGCAACGTAGAAAAGAGCAGAACCACACTATATCATAGTTCCTCCTCTTCCAGGAGGACATTATGGTTGATTTATCAAAAACTGAAGTTCCAAGAGAGTCAACAGGGCTCTACCCCCACCTTGCCAAGAAAAGATAATCCTTATATTGAAATAAAGCAATAGAAAACTCCAGTGTGAAATATGTTCTATACTAAGTATAGGAAAACTGTCATGTTAATATCCATTTGTTGGAATGAAACTTGTGTTGAAGTAGTTGTAACATCATTTTATTTGGATTTGACAGGCTAATCATACTCTAGTTTGTTAATAAATCAAATAGTATATCCTGATGGGTAAAGTCATTCCTTCCTTGAAATGTGATGGGTCTCTGAAATTTAAAGCAGCATGCAATGGATATTAGATGCAGCACTGACAAAATTTAGAAGCATCTGTCACTCTTTGAGCTCTAAAAATGAGAAGCTGAACCTCTAACACAATACTGAAGGAATTAAAGAATGACAGGGCCTTGCTGATGCACTTATTCACTACAGTCTTGTACACCTTAATCCTGTATGACTAGCAGTCACTCACTTATATAGTTTTGTGGAGCCTATCTGAATTTACAAGTGCCAGGAAAGATTAAGATTTATTTGGAAGGATTGTGGAAGAAAAGAACATTACTTCAATCATGTCTGACAGGGTGCAAGTTGGAAAATTCCAAAGTGTTTTGTAAATTCAGTGATGTGATATGTTTATGGACACATATCAAGTAATATAGCCAGTAATGTAAATAAACAACTTATTAACTTAATTTTAAATCAAATCAACTATATTTCTGAAGCTGAAGTGCTGCTTGAATTTTGGGGAGAAAGTCTGGGACCTTAACTAAATTCAAAGGTCTGCCCTTGCCTCATTCATTCCAACTTGTGGCTTCTCCATGGTCTTCTAAAACAGTAATTAAGGAAGGCGCCATTAAGGTCTTGTCTGATCACCTCTAATTAGAAGAGCTGTGTGTTGAAGCCTCAGCCAGTACAGTGGTACCTCGGGTTAAGAACTAAATTCATTCCAGAGGTCTGTTCTTAACCCAAAACCGCTCTTAACCTGAGGCACGCTTTTGCTAATGGGGCCACTCACTGCCGCCGTGCCGCCACTGCGTGATTTCCGTTCTCATCCTGAGGAAAAGTTCTCAACCCAAGGTACTATTTCCGGGTTAGTGTAGTTTGTAACCCAAAGTGTTTGTAACCCGGGGTGTTTGTAACCTGAGGTACCACTGTATAACCAAGCAGAGCTTACACAGTGGCAACAAGAAGCCAGTGAATAATGTAACAAAGATATAATATGGGGAGGAAGCAACTAGCATGTTTGGTTTGGGGGTTTGAAACTGTTGTAAATAAAAATATGCCCTTTTCCCTTATGGGGTATCCAAGAGCCCATATAGAGTCCTTACATAGGTTCCCTATTGGTAGGAGAAAATAACAGAGGCCAACCAGAGAATATTGAGAAGCAAAGCAGCTAGTAAGCTTGATCTTTATTGATCTGTTGCAACAGGGTACTCCCCTCACACGCAGGAGAGCAGGAGGACCCCACAAAAATGCTGTGCAAGGGCTTATAAAGACTTTTGAAATTCCCATCCTCTAGATCAAGACCACCCCCAGAAACATTATGCATTCATCACAGAAGGGGTGTAACCTAAGACCACCCCTCAGATAAGGCGGTCTAAAACAGAACATTTGCATGTTGTTTTCTCCTGTTGCTTTGTTTATTTCCTGTCTGGCAGGTTACTTGATTGGATTTCTTGGGGAGCCTTGGCAGTCTTTTGTAATGATAAGGCTCACACCCTTATTCAAACACAGATTAAGACGGGATTTGTGAAGGAAGAGACAATGGGGAGGCTTTTCCGTTTTTACCATGCAGAGAAACATTTGCTCAGTTTAGGAATCAAAATGGTTCCAGGTTGGCTTTCCTGTGCTGATCTATGTACGTGTGGTTATGAACGTTGCCATATATCTAAAACCATAAAATTCCTATCACAAAACTCATACTGCATACAACTACATACAAATTACAGTATAATATGGAGAATCATATTGTCAAAGCCTACGTGCAACCCCTGTGGGTCTATGTGAAGACGGGGTTTATTTCGGGTAGAAATGTGTACGAGTGACATTTGTCCACTTCCCAATACTCAATCACATGGGTTTTTGACCGCTTTCCGGTGCTAAAATGCTCCTCGAATAAACTGGGTACACTTTCTCCTTGAAGAAAATATACACAAAGTGAATTTAATACACAAAGGGAGATTTTTCTTTTCTTTTCTATGGGGGATAATATTATTCCCCTTTATTCTGTGTAATATGTAGATTGGACTTTAGATGATGAAGTTGTGATGGAAAATTGATATAACTCTTCAACACAAAAAGTTATGGACATATTAAAACTGTTATTTCAGCTGTGTGCTATCAATTTTCATTTCCATGGAAATTGATCCTATTTCTCTGATAGATTCAAAATTCACATAATTTTAACAATGTAATAAATCCCAATACAACAAATCAGAATTTGCTAGATTATGTGATGCCTTGAAGAACTTTTGGCAAAACTGAAGTTGTGCTATGTTAAAATATCAGCCTTTGCCAACTCTAGTAGAATACATATGGATAGTGTTAGAAACTCCGATATATATGCTAGGCACCAAATGGTCCCTTAAGCCAAGGCTACAGTTGCCAAACCAGAATGTCTTGTTGCCCTTTTGGGGCCAGGCAACTTGAAAGTCATATTTTTCAATACAACTTTTTGGTTCCTGAAATTTGCTCTGATTGTGCAGATAAAACCGTCTCACAGATAGGATTCTACAGGATTTGTTGCAAGTGTGTGAAAACAGCCGAGATCCAAAGATCCCCACACATGCACCTCCAGATGGTGAAGATATCAGGTGTCATCCTGGCACCCAGACATCTTCGCTTGGTCACAAGTGGTCAATAGCCAGGTGCGAAATGCAGGTGGGGGTTTAAGTCGAAAATATTTGGAGCATACCAGGTTGACAGAGGCTACTATATCAGTATCAAACTTTATTTCGGTCACAAACCAGCATTATATATTATGCTGATGTAGTCTACTACTTTTGGTCATTAAGAAATAATGTCCTGGAAACCCCAGAAGGCTACCTAATATTATCTGTAACACAGAGCTTAATCAGACAGCCGTTTATTGCAGAGCAGCAGACCACGGAATATGCCTCTGGTGCCCAGCTATAAACGAACTTTTTACACGTTTAAAATGTGTTCCAGTCTTTACGTCTCCCTAAATGAAGTGAAGCCAAAAGATTTTGTTGTAACTATAGGCCTGTCAGCACTTCCTTTGTACACATAAAATTAATTATGTTATCCGTAAAATCCTATCAGCCATGGAAAGGAAATAATTAAATCCCAAAATGATTATTAATTTAAATAACTATTGTGATTGCCTATCAGATATGCAGTTATCTGATTTTTGAGTTGACTGATGTTGATGGGTTGACAGGAATGAAAGACTATCTTACGCCATGTAAGAATTGTTTACGGATGGATACAAACAATAATAGGAGAAGTGTGGAGCTAAAAGCTGTGACAATCATTGAATAACGTGGTTGTTGCTACAGGGAATTCTGAACTGGTATGCTTTCTTTTAGCTTCTGTGCAAAGTGATGAGTAGTTTATCTTTCCCATGTTGTAAGCATTATGAGAGATATTTGACTAAGTCATGTTCTGAGTAGGCCTTTTGAAAGCAATGGACTAACTTTAGTCCATTCACTTCAGTGTGTCTACTCTGAGTATGACTTAGTTGGATAACACCTTATATTCCGTTTCCAACATTTGATGCATCTTTTGTTTCTAATGCAAGGTCAATCAGCGGTCTCTCTGGAATAGTGTTTAAATCTTTCTTGTGCATTAGTTTCAAACATGTATGCTTATTAATTCATATAGCCTCCTAAACCTTTGTATGCTACATATTCATTTCCAATAATGTTTTTAATGTAAGTCACAGACTTGTGTTAATCATATTTGTTAGGCTGATTCTTGTTATAAAATACATGAAAGTTCTTTCCAATAAATATTGGTGGGCTGTCTTATGGGATGCGTAGCACTGCACATCATGTACAATACCATATATTTATTTAAAACTATCCCGCCTTTCTGCCTGGCTGCAGACCCCAAGGTGGCTGACAATATGGGAAAATTAATAAAGATAATGAGTTCTAAAACTCTGGGATAGAATGCTTTGAGATGCCCGTTCTCCTGGTGTTAGATGCCGCTGCTGCTGCTGCTGCTGCTGCTGCTGCTGCTGCTAACCTGCTGATTTTCAGATGTTTCACTGTGAGCACTTTGGAAGGTGGGAAGAACAGCTTCCCAAAGTGTATTACCTAGCAACCAGTCCCTGGGGCATATTGACCTCACTCAGGCAGCTGGAACAATCTACAACTTTGGCCTCTTCCTAGTAGTGGGGTATTGATAAGGGCTCGTGGTGCACAATGTTGGAGAATGACACCTCCCCAGAACTGCTAAAAGTGTGGCTGTTCTGCAGTTCATACTCTGTTGCCCACTTCTCTTTGGGCTTAAATATGTCTATTCACATGCGATGCCACTTTACATTGTTGAGGGTTGTTTTGACATACCAACATGACAGTTGGATGGGGTAGTATGATGATAGGGCAAGTAACATGGAAAATATTAACATAACTAGGGGTATAGGGAGTGCTGATAAATGGATAAAATAATGATCCATGAAGAAAAAAACAGAGAGAGAAGAACAAATGCTGAAATAAAAGCATGCAGTTGCACGGAAGTGAATAGTACTAAGCAACATGATTCTTGATTAGTTCATAATTATGAGCAGTAGGAAAGGTAGCAGCCTGCTAGACATGATCTCATATCACAAGGAACACTCCACTTGAGGCTTAAAGAATTAGAAGGAAAGGGGCTTTTGAACAGAATTATGTGACAGAGCATGGTATGAAATCATAAGCTTTGAAAACAGTTTTTTTTATGTATAAAAAAATCTCAGATTGGAGGGGGGAGAGACTCTTCTAACATTTTAAACCTGTTGCTATTTCCTTTTGCCCTTAACCCAAGAAAATAGTGGCACACACTGAGAACTGATTTTCAAGCTTGTTTCTTAGGCCAGGGAAAGTTCAAGCCATCAGAGAGGATTTAGAGAAAGGTCACCTAGTTTTCCTTAACTGGCATGAGTAGGATGCCCTGTATTTGATTTTCTAAAATACCCTTTATAGCTTGGTGGTCTGTGTATAGACATACTTGAGGTATGACTGTCTTGGGCATCCTTGTCATGCATAAAGCAGCCCACCCCCCTTTATTTGCACATTTTCATATTCTGTAACCCCGACATTTAATATTCTTTTTTTAAAAAAAATGCTGCAGACAAAAAAAATGCATATGGTCTCGGAAATGGTGACAAAACGACACCAGGCTAATTGAAGAAGAAACAACCAGTGGTAGCCTCAAAACAGATCTGGGTACAAAAATGATGTGCATATTTGGATAACATAAAATTTAACTGATCTCATTGAAAACTATTTTTTTTTAGGAACAGTGTAGAAGCAAGCAAATATAATATGCGCATTATGTTGTTTCTATAAATGCACATGTAATTAAACTGTTATGCGATTTCCTAAAGTTAATGACATGACTTGGGGAGATGCCTGAGCTGATGGAAATGGTATAGAATAATGTGCAAAGTAATTTGATTAATAATTGAACTGAGATTAATAATTCAGATGAGATTAATTTGCATAAAATGATGCATTAATAAGCAAGTGGCTAGCATTCAAGTGTAAGAAATGAGAGAGGGATTTCACACAGTCGAAATGGTTAGTCAGACATTTTGTTGTTCCTTTCACTATCCAAAAACACCGCTTACTCTTAAAAAAGACAAGAATACTTATCCGTTGATCTCTTTTAAAGTTTAGCTTAGCTGTACCAGCTAACTTGAGAAAATGACTTTCTAGTATTTGGTTTGCACTTCCTAGTGGAACGGTCATGGGTTATTTATGACTTTGCCTACCAACCCTTTTCCATTAATTGTCTGTTTTGAGGACTGCCTAACCATCTCACAAACATGCCTTGAGGTAGGTGTCATGGTGCACCTTTGTGCATTTTGCTTCGCTTACCCTTAGGCACCAGTTCTTAAAATTAAATCATAGTGCACATTATGACCATCTGGAATGGAAGCAGTAGAGGGAGAGGGAGAGCCAAACAGAGCTGGTCTCTCAGCACAGCTGAGAACATGTGGACAGTGTTACAAGAATGAGCAGAGACAGGACAGGAGGAAGGCAGTAACTGCTCATTTAGCAGAGCCCAACCAAAGGTCATTTTAAAAAGCTACATCCAAGTATTTATGAAGTTTAAAGTCCCACCTCCCTGCAATAGTCGTGGCTGCAACAACTCTCAGTTTTTCATAGCTTTAAATGTACACTTTACTTTTGGCAAGAAAGAAAAGGAAAAAAATACTAAGTGTAGGACAAATGATAAACACTCACAGAGGTTAAAAAAAAAGGCTTTGATTGTCATTGCTTGGAAGGAAATGCAGGATAATGGAGTAGCCGGTTATTTTGTGTGTGGCCTGAACTTCAAGGTCTGGTCAATGCTGGAGACAGAAAACTGGTCTTGACATACTGTTGCTCTGACCAAGCTTTGACATTCTTATTTTAATATTTGCAGCATCCCAAAATGCTGTTGTTAGTTGCTGCTCATTAGTCTTAATGATTTCACAAACTGTCTAAGGCATTCAAGATCATCTTGCCAAAAAGCACCTACATAATATATACCAAAACAGAATCCGGACAACATCCTCTTCTGCCCCACATATGCATAATTCTGTCTCCATTAAAGTACCCTGCAGAAATTGTCATTGATTTCACCTTAGCCATAATGTCACAGACTATGCACATAAAGTTTAAGGAGCCAGAAAGTATTATATGGCAATCATGTTTTATCCTTGTATAATTGTATTTTAATGAATTGCTTTCTACTCCAAATTATTTTCTTTTGCTTGATTTACTTGACAGCATGTATAGAATAGCAGACAGAATTTGACATATGATACAGGATCTGACTACTGTGGAATTCTGAAAAATCTCTTCTTAACATTATAATTAATTAATTAAAATAAGTATGTTTTTTTCTACCACGTTGAGGCTTTTTTTCTACAAGCGGTATATAAATTCTACAAATTTTTTTTTAAAGTGTTCCTAATAGACTTTTAAAAAAGTATATATTTTATTGGCTTTTGTTTTTCCTTAATAAAATCAATTAGTAAAAATAATAAAATACATAGCTGCAGTGGATCATAGCAATTTGTTGTGCAGGATCATGTAGAAGGAAAGATGATATTTAACAGCCAGCCTTTCCCAAACATCCTTGGTGACTGTAACTGATAGCAGAGAAACATAAAAAGACCCTAGAAGAGGCCCATGGCATAGGTGTTGCAGGCACATGGTTTTGTCAGTGTGAGGCGCTTGCCAAGAGGTAAGATTTGTGATGAGCCTCCAGATTTGACACTGCGAAGTCACGTTTGTCAGTAGGCACTTTGCATCTTTATTTTGAGGGAGGAATGTGGAGGGGAAGTGCCCCAAAGGAATTTGTAGAATAAGGAATTAATTTGTTGGAATTAGTTGGTGTGTCATGCAGATACCCTGTGGCTTATGCACGTGAACAGCCACCATGGAACTTGGGGGGGGGGGGGGCTTTCATCATAAATATTGAGGGGCTGTGACCCCACCCCAACTTGGCATCTATGGTGTGGGTCACCCCTCAGGACAAAGATGAATCTGGGTAGTGCATTAATTTTTGTCACATTAACCTGGCCCCACAGTCTCAGGGGTAAATGTGCCCGAACTGCAAAGCCCAACCATATCCTGTTTTTCTGGTATTTCACATCATGAAGCTCTGCCCTATGACACCGGAAGGCCATGCCCTATAAATCTCAGGCTTTATGATATGGAAAACCTGGTAGACTTAAATAGAAACAACTAATGCATGTAATAAAAAAAGTTCTCAGTATGGGGAAAAAACATATTGCTTTATACTATTGAAGTTTTGTTTTGCCATTGTACAGCCTCAAGTCATTGCTGACCTAGCCAGCAGCTAGAGGTGAATGTTGTCGTGTTCTTCAGAAAGAACAGTAAATCAACATGTTTTACATCTTGTTTTGAAACTATAAATCTGATCTCTTATCATTTTGGGGGAATATATATAGTTACGGGAATACTTCAAGCCTGCTTTTGCTTCGAGCATGGAAGAGAGGGCAAGAAGAAGGGCTATGCGGCCAGACAGGACATTAGTCCTCCCGCCAAGAGAAGAGGCAGACTGGTGGAAACAGCACCTGGTGTCATGATCAGTAGAAGGAGCAGAAGGAGGAAAGGCTGCCAAGTAGTGAAGGTGCTGAGCCTGCCAATAAATACTAGTTAGGATTCTGCGTGTGCTACTTGCTACTGAATACCAGTTGTTGGGGATCATGAATGAGAAACTGGTGTTGTGCTCATGGTCTTCTTGGAGGCATCTGATTGGCCCATATGAGAAAGAGGATGCTAGACTAGATGGTCTGATTCTGCAGGAGTCTTAGGTTATTATGAGGTATGGTAAGCCTGCACCCACGTCACCTGCTGTAGTTCAGGTATCCCAAATTCCAGCCAGATATGGGGGTCAGGAAGAAGAGAGAGGTGTCCCATGATATTCTTGTAAAGAAGCTGGTAAAATGTGGTCTTGACTATGCTACCACTCAGTGGATTTGTAACTGGCTGACTGACCGAACCCAAAGGGTGCTCATCAATGGTTCCTCTTCATCCTGGAGAAGAGTGACTAGTGGGGTGCCACAGGGTTCTGTCTTGGGCCCGGTCTTATTCAACATCTTTATCAACGACTTGGATGATGGACTCAAGGGCATCCTGATCAAATTTGCAGATGACACCAAACTGGGAGGGGTGGCTAACACCCCAGAGGACAGGATCACACTTCAAAACGACCTTGACAGATTAGAGAACTGGGCCAAAACAAACAAGATGAATTTTAACAGGGAGAAATGTAAAGTATTGCACTTGGGCAAAAAAAATGAGAGGCACAAATACAAGATGGGTGACACCTGGCTTGAGAGCAGTACATGTGAAAAGGATCTAGGAGTCTTGGTTGACCACAAACTTGACATGAGCCAACAGTGTGACGCGGCAGCTAAAAAAGCCAATGCAATTCTGGGCTGCATCAATAGGAGTATAGCATCTAGATCAAGGGAAGTAATAGTGCCACTGTATTCTGCTCTGGTCAGACCTCACCTGGAGTACTGTGTCCAGTTCTGGGCACCACAGTTCAAGAAGGACACTGACAAACTGGAACATGTCCAGAGGAGGGCAACCAAAATGGTCAAAGGCCTGGAAACGATGCCTTATGAGGAACGGCTAAGGGAGCTGGGCATGTTTAGCCTGGAGAAGAGGAGGTTAAGGGGTGATATGATAGCCATGTTCAAATATATAAAAGGATGTCACATAGAGGAGGGAGAAAGGTTGTTTTCTGCTGCTCCAGAGAAGCTGACACGGAGCAATGGATCCAAACTACAAGAAAGAAGATTCCACCTAAACATTAGGAAGAACCTCCTGACAGTAAGAGCTGTTCGACATTGGAATTTGCTGCCAAGGAGTGTGGTGGAGTCTCCTCGTTTGGAGGTCTTTAAGCAGAGGCTTGACAACCATATGTCAGGAGTGCTCTGATGGTGTTTCCTGCTTGGCAGGGGGTTGGACTCGATGGCCCTTGTGGTCTCTTCCAACTCTATGATTCTATGATTCTATGTGTCAGTCTCTATAATCTTGTCAGACCAGAAGTTCAGCATGACTAAAAAGCATAAATTGGGAATTCTTTTCTTTTTTTAAAAAGCAGCAATCTCATCTGTCAATAAACATAACTGGCATCATCCTGTACACATGTAAGTAAATGTGTGACATAGGCTAAAGAAAATCGATCGAGCACCTAGGGCTTATGAATCGGTGAGGAATTAGCCCCAACACCTAGTAAACAATTGGCATGGCCAGCTTAAACACTGTTGAGTGGAGGAGACACAATCTCAACTCCCTATTTGTCTGCTCTTGGTATTGTCAAAGATGCCCTACCAACTGGGGGCTTTGGGAATCTGGTCTGTAGTAGTAAGGAAATATGAACTTTTGCTAATAATACAGAATGCTAATATCTAGATAAGAGTATATATTAAAAGCTAACTTAGGGCATCAACCTTCCTGGTACAAGTACAAGCACTCCACACATGGAAAGAATTTTACGTCACTCCCTGGTGGCTTCCTTCCTACTGCAAGATGTAAACCTTAGCTTTCAAAATATTCCACAAAGTCCAAAAATAACTGGCTACTCTATTTTCCAGCATTTCCTTTCAACCAATGACAATCCAAGTCTGAATTTTTACCTCTGTGAGTTTTCTTGCATTCTGAAAAAGGTACATGTTGCACACACATTCATTTATGTATCCGTTTTTGGGATTTAGTTGTGCCTGTTTTATGGACTCCCAAGTCCTTTTGAGTTAAGCAAGGCAAAACTAAATGTTCAGAAACGGCCTTTGTGACTTCAAGGTAGTGTCTTGTTTGTTTTTGCCTTAAGAGAGAAAGATGACCTTTCCTTGTTTGTCCATGTTTTGGCTGAGCTGTATGTAATAAATAATGAAATTGCACAGGAAAGTTGTCAGGAACATGACCACAGAACACATGCCCTCAATCTGTTTTCTCCCAGGTAATCTGCTTGTTCGATTGCTAACAGACAAGTAGGGTGGGGGAGGGAAGGTGATTTACCATGGTGTCAAAAGCAAGGTATCAGTGAAGGTCGTTGCCAGGAATTTTGCTTGGTCAGTGATCCAGGGGAATCAATCTTGAGGAAAGGGCAACTAGGCAAATTGAGACGAGAAATGGTAAGGCACAGCGTAAGGCTGTTGTTGTTTTACGGTACTATCAAATTATGAGAATCTGAGAGTTGTGAATGCATCAGTAAAGTAGGGTTCTTACCAATGTGTGGTGCCAATGTAGTCAAGGCTTTTTTCTTCTGATGTTCAGGTTAGGGGAAGGGCCATAGTTTAGTAAGAGAGCATAAGGTCTTGTGCAAAAGTTGTGCAATTCTATCCTTTACATCTTCAGGTAGGGCTGGGAAACTTTCCTACAGGAAAGTTTCCTATCAGATAGTTCTGATATCCTGGATAGCTACTTCCAGCCAATGTGGAGAATAATGAATTAGATGGACCAATTATATAACATGTATAAGGAAGTTCCTAAACCTGCAAATCCCACAAAGTGCATAATTGACAGTTTTTGTCTGGATTTCAATAATCTAGCTGCCTGCGATAGCTTGGTGAAATCTTTGCTGGGGAAGAACTATCCTTCTTCTTAACACTGAAATCTGAAACAGCACTAAATTAATCTTATGGTAGGATAACTGGCTTTTCAAGCACACAAACACACAAACACACACACACACACACACACACAAATATGAAATGTTTTTTTCTTGGGCTATTCACCTTCTACCGACTCTCCCATAGTCCTCATTTTAGAGCTCCTTAATTGTCTGGCCTTGAGATGTCTGGTAATCTTTTTAAGCACTATCTTTCCAAAATCACATAAGTAAGGGATTTTTTAAGGGTGAAATGGCAAGCAGGCATAATCAAGCAGGCATTATAGTGGAAGAGGTAGCACACATGAGCTAAGCAGAGGCAAATTGGTTCACTTGGAACGAAGGATCATATTTCAGGCCTAATTGAATAAAGGTAGAAGAGTGTTTGGCAAGGAAACATCATATTTTATTGTACTGAAGACAACGGAAAGTAAAATGGAATATAAAATGTGCAGCAAAAGCCAGATACATAGGATTTGTTTCACAGAATACAGTTTTTCCCTATTCAAGCGGTTCTGACTCTTGCCATGCTTATCTGGTTAAAAGCAAACAAACAGGAAATTTACCTATATTTTATGGACAGAGGACCATAGTATTTCAAATGAATGCAGTGCAGTTTACACCCTGAATAATACTAACTTTTTCATAAACAGAATACAAAGCAGAAAAAGGTACTATCATCAAAAGTGCAATAGAACAGGAAAACATAATCTAAATGTATGCTACAGTAACTAATATTTTGCTAATGAAGTATAAAAAAGCTGAAATTAAGTATAAGATCAAAATTTGAATCCAAAAATGTTATTATGTAATCATGAATTTAACAGTAAAAATCTATTTAGTCTGCATAATAGGCTTGTATGTGAGGTTCACTAGACTCATTCTCCTATATGATGCCTCTAGCCTCTTGTAAACATTCAATATGGGAATGCATTTTCAAGGAGGAATCAACTTGTTTTCATTGTAAAAATAAACCATTGTTTTTAAAAAGTCATTAGATTTATAAAGCACTAAACATATTCAGAACTATCCTGTAAAATACTTCTGTGGATTCCTGATTCACCTTGAATTATGATAATTCATTTTTTAAAAAAATAAACTGGACACAGACACTTCTGTTTTAAGTTTACTGTATTATTGTCAGTTTATTGAACAGTTTGTTGTACCCTTTTTCCTTGAGAGTGGTCTGAACAGATGGGAAGCTGAGCATCACAGCAGTACCTAAAATATGAATTGCAGTTTGAAGGTCTTATTCTAGGACAAAAAATACTGCTATATAAATATGACACATAATAAAGAAATTGCATGCAGGTCTTGGAAATGAGTTTGCAAACGGAAAATAAATGTTTTCAACAGCTGTTTGAACTCATACCTCCACGGTGGAAAGCGGCTTAATTTGCATAATAATCTCTAAAGCAAAAATATTATGTTCCTTGCTGATTGAAGAAAAAAAGTTACGTTTCAATGCCAATTACTGTTTACCTCAGTTTTTAATTACTATTTGGTATCTAATGAAAGAGAATAAAACACTTGGTGTGGGAGGGAAGCTGGTGGTAGCTTAGTCATTGCCTCCAGGTATTAAAAAGCATTTTTATGCTGAAGAAACTGAAGGAGCCTTCTTTTGTTTCTTTAAAAATCTGTTTATATTTTTATATGTTTTTGTTAAAATTTTATTGCTAACCGTTCAATATACAAATGCTTTCACATTGTAGAATTATCTTCATTCTGTCACTTTGACATGCGCTCCCACAAACTTTAAACAGGAGTTAGGCTTCTGGAACCATTATTTGACAGTTTCCTCGAAAAGTACATAATTGCAGGTAGTAATTTACTTCAAAACAGAATAACAAAGCACATAGATAACACATTTCCCCTCCCACTCCTTTCACAAGAGACAAGTTTATCTTCCTTAGTTCTACAGAGAATCCCTAAAACCAATCGTCTTAGCAGTCTGCTTCCAATATACGCTGGATTTTCAGGGGGGAAATTACCTTTAGAAGTCTTTCTACCCACCTGGGCACCAAATAATTGAAGGAGCTCCTCTTATTTATTTATATTCATTTAGAGCATTGGAACATTGTACATTCAGCTAATAACACTCTCAGAGCGGCTTACATACAGTCAAAACAAGATAGTCTAACTCTAAGACACACAAGGATTGAAGAGGAAACTCAGGCATCGATTCTATGATTCTATAGAACAGGGAATATACAGATCAAAATACAGCATTTGGGTTGACTTTAAAAATAATTTCCCCACTACATCTTTAAGAACATCTTTGGATAAAATCAAAGGCTTCTCTAATCCAGCATCTGTTTTCCCACTTTCTCTGATGCCTATGGACAACTGTTCTCTCCTGCTGTTGTTCATCAGTTCCCATATTGAGAAGCATGCCATCTTTGATGTAGCCTGTAGACAGATAGGCACTGAGAGTCATATCCGCCATGAATTTGTCCTTTTAACAAAACATACAAATCAAGAGACATCACAATACTCTGCTTTTCTCCCCCACCCCGCTGCAAAACATCAACCCTAGCTGTAGATTGCAGCAGCTTTCTTGTTTCTTGATTACAAGGGGAAGAGAGTAAACTATCATTCATGTGTGATGGTGTTATCATGGAATACACACAAGCCACTCCTGATGCTTCATTGTTGTCCGAAAGCAATAGGAACACTTGTGTAGTTGCTCTTTACCTTGGCCCAATTGTCATAAACCCAGCTGAAGTTTTTAGCTCCACCACTGGAGCCCCAAGCTGGGAGGTAGTGCTTCTTCTTTCTCAACTTTATCCTGAAAACGAGCCAGTTTTCAACCAATTATTAACTGGATTTGGCCAGATAATGATGGAATACTGGTCCAGCAGCTAGGCTGCAAGAGTCAATCTGTTTCTGAGGTAGGATGGGACTACTCCGTTTGATTAACAAAACTGTGTATTACACTAGATCATAAAAAGCAGGGTAAAATGAAAAAAATGCTTGGGAATTTTAGATAGTAGATGGAATTCAAATGTCTGGCAGTTTGTCAGATTCATTAAGATACATGAAAAGCCCTAAGGTGGCGGTAACTAGGTGGCAATTACTTGGTGTGCAGTAGAGCTGTTTTCCCCTTTCTGTACACTGGAAGCCATCAGTTTAATGCCATTGCTCCTCCAATGCTATTGCTGTCTGTAAACTTTATTTTCAGTGCAGAATTTCACGCTTGTCAGATTCATGGCCTGTGTGATATTGGTGGTTGCATCAAATGGTGTCAACACTTTCTTGAAATAGCCTGTGTTTTGCATACTATTTTACTGCCTCCACCAACTATTTTGTGAAGGAGAAAGTCATCCATGAAGCTCTGAATTTTGGGTGTTTAAGTTTAGGCAGTAGATTGAACATACTAATTGTGCATCTGTCTGCTTGTCTAGCTATAGAGGTATGTGCATGCAGTGCTATGTTTCTAGAAAAGAGGTGCCGGAACTCACCATGAATGCCTCCCTTGTTCTCTTATAATGGCAATGTCGCCCAGCTGAGAGGTGACGGAACTGAGTTCCAGTGAGTTCTGGCAGAAAAAAGCCCTGTGTACATATATGTAAATGGGTGTATATTTCCACTAGCCTATCCGTAGTTGATAAAATCAATGTCCATTTGCTATTGAATAGCATTCTGGGTAATTTCCCTATTAAAAACTTTGCCTCTATTTTAAGAGCTCAATTCATCAGTCTTGTTATGTGCTGAACTTCTCACCCTGGGTCAGCAGGGGGATACTGTAGATAGTTTTCGCTCAGGTCCACATATGCAAATAAGGGATTGAAAGTGACGTTCAGTGATTGGATAGTTACAGGAAGTTGTTACAGCTGTGTTGTACTGGAGCTCTATATAAGCAGGCTGGCTGAACCCTTCAGTTAACTTCTGTTCTGGCCTGTGAATAAACAAGAGTTGTTTGAAGAACTGCTGTGTCGCCTGATATGTTCACCCACAATTTAACAAGTCTAATGACACAAGTGATCAGACTGAGATTATTTGAGAACCATACCAAGCTGATTTTGCATCCTGTTGTGCGGTAAGCAAAGTAGCTGCACCAACACAATGAGGAACATCAGTATTGCCAGGTTTGGAATGGTCTAATACTTTGTTAGGGTGCTCTAGCACAGAAATGAAATCAGATTATGTTTGGCATGATCAAGACTAGGAATGCTAGTTTTGATAATCTCTTTTCATTATGAAGTCCCCATGTCAGTGCAAATCTATGCAGGTGACGTGTGATGATACTAATCATGTTTTGAAATGACTGGTGGCAAACAGGATGGGGTCTTGACGCAAGATGCCCCTGCAGATATGCCCACTTTACCATGCCAGTTTGTACCAGGCGGCTAAGCAATAGCATCTCCTAAAAGTTGTTTTGCTTTGTTTTTTTATAAATAGATATAAGTAAGTGCCAAGAAGAAATGTACATAGAGAATCGGGTGAACATAATATCATTATGAAGCCTGAGTTCCATGCATATTGATTGATTGGTTCCCGTGAGGCATCCTAAAGCAATTTACACAGAACAATTGCATATATAAACAGCTCAAACATTTGCATAAATAAAAACAGCTAAAACATTTGCCTATAGACAATTACAAACCATTTTATATATAAACAATTTAAAACCACAACACACATATCAAAGGAATTCAAATCCAATACAGATACCAGCTGGGGGAAGTCTTCACTTACAAGGCTTGTTGAAAGAGGAACATCTTGAACAGGCACCAGAAGGATAGCAGAGAAGGTGCCTGTCTGATACATAATAGGAAAGAATTTCAAATTGTAGATGCTTATATTTAAGTGCCAACTCCAACATCAGGCCTCTTGGCAAGATATTTTCTGCCAGATGCTGTCTCCTGCAGAATGCAGCGACTACCTTCTATGTGTCCAAGTTTCAAACTGTATAGGGCTTTGTATACCAGCCAATCAGCATCCAGTACAGATGTACATAACATATTTCTGATCTGAGAGTTTGTTGCGTAATGGTGCATGCACATACAACCCAATCAGATGGGCAGGGGATAAATAATAAATTTATTATTATTACTAGGGTTTCTTACCTATGACCAATTGTTTTTGAGGTAACTTTGCCATCACAGCTTATCTGTCACCATATGAACTGATAGTTCTACAGGTTCCTTTTAGGTATTGGCTGGAGAGTCGTGAACAGTGTAGGAATAATATTCATTGGCATGTTTGATGCAGAGATCTAAATAGAGACTATTTTTTGTGATGCGGCATCTGTTTTGCTTGTATTTATTTTTGATTCAGCTTTGTCATGGCCAATGGCTAGTACAATAAAGTTATTTGGATTGGATGTTTACATGTAGACTTTTTTCCATGTAAACTTTTTCAATATTGGTATCAAAATACTCTGGCTGAGGTAAAATTATAGCTATTTGTGCTATATGCACCATATATTATAGCTTTTGCCTCCTTAATTTTGTGGTTTCCCCCCTTGTGATCATTATAGTCATTAGTAGGGATTACTCTTTAGAACTGCAAAGGTGAAGGCAACACATTTTGGAAACAACATTTTTTTAAAAAAGAAGCTTCCTTTCCCCTTTTTCTCTTTCTCATATGAACAAATGCCTTAACTAATCTAGTGTGAAACAGATGTTGTCTCTAGCCTCAAGTGGGCTATAGAATGAAAGAAAAATTATCCCTCTTAAAAATAAAGACATTCAAAGTTTCAAACTGCCATATAACCCTACTTTTTCTTTCCATTATCTCTGAGTTAGAAGAGCAGCGCTTTCTGCTCCAGATATCCCTGGATGACAGATGGCTACTTGGAGCAATTGTTATCAACTGATGTTAGTTTAATGCTACTAGTAGTTGTCTAGGGGTTCCAAATTTAAGAATTATTACGGCATGTTTAACTTGCCAGGGCCTTATTAGAGGAGTTATACTTAATGATCCTTTGGTACTTTGAACAAAGTTGATCTAGAAACATTTCCAGGAGATAGAAAAGCAGGCTCCATAATAAGAATAATTGTAATTATTTATTGGCCACTGGTTGTTATGTAGCTGCAAAATGTTTTGTACTGCGCATATTCAGATCACACAAAGCAATGAGGTTTAGATACAATTATTGAAATGTGTAAAATGACTTTGATAATGCTCTGATTAATCTAAAAATATTGTTTTGATATTAAACGTAGGAGAACAGGTTTTATTTCATCTGGTTGACTACTGAACATTATGCCATTCATTTCATTTTTCAGTTATATAGTATTACCATTTAGTATAGAAAATATATACTACTACTAATAGTATACACTAATATACTAGTATCTTAATGTAGCTTATTGCTTTTATTTTTTATTGTGCTTTACATGGTTGTGTCATGCCCTAAGATGTGATGAGGGGTGAGATATATCTATGCCATAGATAGAAATATAAGCCAGTTAATATGCAAGAATATTGGATAACCAGCAAACTTGTTCCATGGTTGACATCTGCTTCAGATTCTGCTCTGTGAATCTGAAAAGGTGAAGGTGACACCGTACTACCTCATTATATTTTTCCATCCTGCCGAGTGATTTCATACCCTGCAATAGTTCTTCCATTTCTAGAGACTAGCTACAGTTTTTGAATGTGACAAACAACATATATATTTAGTTCCGGGAAACCTTACATCAGATTTCCCTGTTACACTTGAATCAGCTACACAAGGAATGCATTCTGGTGACATGAGTAATGACTTTGCCTAGGCAGCCCTATATTTTAGATATAACTAAATCTGGATTGCAGCAGTACAAAAACCATAAGCTATAAACAAGAGGTCATTAGTCCACACACACACACACACACACACACACACACACGGATCAGAGATACTTTGAATGGGAACATAGATCTAGTAGGCTACTGGCATAAAAGAAATTACTACTTGTTTCAGATAAGATGCTATTGGAAAGGATTACCTGTACATTTGTGTGGTTCTTCTACTGTTAATATATTGTTTTTGGAGGCTTGTTTTTAAAGGAAAGAAAATGTACTACAGACTGGGTGGTATGCTTTCTGTGAAATAGAATCTGGTGCATGGAGCAAATCTGGTTAACTGTGTCTGTAACTTTCTAACTCTAGAAAATTCTGTACTCTCCCCATGTACTAAGGAGAACGGTGAGGGCATTTAGGAAGTTTTCCTGAGAAGGTTCAGGGTCTGCATAGCTTTGGAACTGTGTTGTTCCAGAGCTCCCCTAACCCTGAACCAAAAAGCTTGTTAAAAGCAAAGAAAAGTGTTCCTTGAAGTATTTGTGTCCAGAAATGCTTTCTATATTACAAATCAACTTACAACCCCTTCTCTCAATAATACAATCAAAAGATATAAGTAAAAAATAATAATAAACAGCACAAATAAGAATAATGCTAGTTAAAAGTAGAGTTGCCTTTAACAACATCTAATTGTTAAGCATTAAAAGATGACTGAAATGGTGTTGGGTTTTTTTAGGGGGCAAAAATCACCAGTACAAAGCTGAAAGAGAAGGAAGCATGGGTCCAAGTCATTTTCTGCTTGTCCTGTGCTTTCCAGGCATGGGTCTGAGCAGTTTCGCCTTTGCCCTGCTACTTTCCCCAGGAAAACCTGCTCTTTGGCGCTAAATCAGAACAAATAGCAATCCATGGGAAACCCAATGGTTGTTTGTTCTGATTCAACACTAAATCATGGGTTTACCACCCTGTGTCCCAAACAAATCATTTCGCCTAGAGGCTAATCTTCCCTCGGTAGAATTATGGATCTGGTGCAGGACACTTAACTATTGGCTTCGCCTACACTCACATCCCCCTGGTCTAATATCCCTAGCGCTGCAAGATTGTCACAAGAGCACCTGGACTAAATTTGTCTATCAAAAACTTCACTATTGTGGCTTATCACCACAACAGCTACTCACTTTGGGTTTTAGTAATGCAAACAGTCTAATTTGAGTCACCGCCTAAATGATATCGAACGTCAGAACAACTTGGCCACAATAGGGAAATTTTGCCAATGATGTGACTATTTTCCACCTTCCCATTTTGACACTGGCACCCTATCTGCATAATCTAGCAATTCTGAAATATAGGCGCGCTTTTACTCTCGCAAGATTGATTGTATTGCCCTTGGCTGTACTTGAGGGACGATTCAACAGATTTCACACGAAAAACGCTTACAGTATGTCCTTGTAGAGATGGCAGTACCGAATCAGTGGTGCATGCCATTCTGGCTTACATGCTTTATAAAGACTTGAGGAATGATATTATCACCCCTCTTTTATTGTCCATTCTGGGTCACCCAACCACTTCCACAGTGTCCTTTCTTTTGGCAGATCAAGATGAGCAGGTGAAAACAAAGGTTGCAAGGTCTTTAGCTGGGGCAATCAGAATAAGATCCACTATTTGACTACTGATTCAAAACCCTAAAATGTATTTTATATAATTGACTTTTTATTTCTATTCTTTGTATATCGTATTGTTGTTTTATTGCTATGGCCGATGCCTGACACAAATAAGGATTAATTAATTAATTAATTAATTAATTCAGTCATTCATTCATTCATGGGTTTTCCTGGGAAAAGGCAACGGGGCAAACAGAATTGTGGATGAGCCCTATCTTTCATATTCTGTGCTCTCTTCCTTATACTAGTCTGGCACTGGCTTCTATTTGTCAAACTTCTTGTGTTCCCCTCTTGGTTCCTCATCATCTCCATTCCCATTGGCAAACTCAGGTTTTGCTTCCAGTGAGCATACTTACAATTTATATACATTGATTTAATAAGTTGAAGTTCTTGGCCTCCATGGTATCAGAACAGTTTATCCAATGGCTAGTGTGGACTCAGGGACGGATCTACTAACAGTCTATATACCTCATGTTTTTCAAATTCCTATGATTTTTATTTTTTACAAATTGGCAAGGTTTCTCTGCATGTTCCGTAGTTTCATTTGATCTCTCATATTTTTATAGCCATGATAAATGCTTTTAAAACAGCCCATATGAATTGGAAGCAGAACTAGGAAATTGGATGCCCATAATCCATACATATGTATTGGCCCTAGGGATACTTTGAAGAAGTTGCTTCTGTGAATTTTGATGTGAACTGATCTGTACCTCCCAGACTAATGTGCAGATTAGAACATAGTTATCCTTTGGATTTCACATGCGCCTAAATTTTGCCATTCACTACTCTGCTAAAAATAATGTACCCAAATCAGTTATACACTTTGTTTTTCTTGCTGTTACTGAGTAGAAAGTTCTCAGGAAGCAGATTTATTTATTTTTTTAAGTATGGGAAGCGGAGAGGGGCCTATGTGAATGTATTTAATTAGGCTTGGGAAACATCATGTTTTAAGATTAGAATATCACTGCAAGAGAGAGTTGTGCATCTTTGGTGCTATTAAGGGACTCGTGTCACATATGCATGCAGCAGACCTTAGAATGTTTTACTGCTTGATGGGGAAACATTGGTGTCCTTTTTATATCTGTGCATTGTTAGTGCTTCAAACCCCTGTATTTTTAGCCTTTCAATTAGGACCCTGTAAAAGCTTTTCTATTCCTACTTTGCGGGTCTTTATAGATTTATCTATTTGCTTGAAAACTGTTCTTTGAATTAAGGTTTGCAAAACTGGATTGTTCCAAAAACAAACACGGCAGTGTGTTTGAACATCCTGTCCTTTGCTTTCTGTGAATTAACTACGTTGATGATTTATGCCTGTTTGTTAATTGCTATATAACAGCTATTTTAATTTGGAATGCTTGTTAGTAACAGTTCAATGGTCCTCTGAGGGACACTAGATAACCTTTTGTGTCTTTCTTGGGAATTAGTCAATGCTCCTTGGAGATCTTTATTATTTTAGGATAAATAAGCCTATCACAAATACCAGGAGAGGCTAGGGATTTGGACAAGATGCTTCTGCTGTACTTTTCAACCTGAATTAACAGTAATAAAGCCTCTATTTATTCAATAAGTGTGACTAATTAAAAAAATAACAACATGCAGAACTCTTTATAATACATATACAGTGGTACCTCGGGTTACATACGCTTCAGGTTACAGACTCCGCTAACCCAGAAATATTACCTCGGGTTAAGAACTTTGATTCAGGATGAGAACAAAAATCGTGCAGCAGCAGCGGGAGGCCCCATTAGCTAAAGTGGTGCTTCAGGTTAAGAACAGTTTCAGGTTAAGAACGGACCTCCGGAACGAATTAAGTAGTTAACCCTAGGTACCACTGTAATATGTATAGTTCTACACATGGGGGTTGGTAAGCATTGGAGCTGGTGGGGCAGTGAGGAAGGCAACTAATGGAAGACAGAGCCAGCCAAGGGGTCATTGGAGATGGAGTCTTTTTCTCATTTTCTCCCCCTCTTCCTCCCTTGCAAAGATACTGTGGTCTGCAGCTGGGGCAGTGAGTCGCGTGGCTTGAGAGTTTCATGATAACATGTTTATACAATATAATAAGTTATTATGTCTTCCTAGCGGTTTATTCAAAGGACTTGTCCACCATTGATACAGCTTTTCCATTTACTACTACTTACTTTTTCAAAACTGCAGATAAAGCTCTGCCAGAAGAGATGCACCAAGAAAAAACATTGAACTATTACAGGCATCTCGTGTGCTAGTCTGTGACCTTCATATTAAAATACATTTCATGTCATGTTGTTGAATGTCAAAATATCTCACATGATGTAACCCAAAGAGCAATTAAAAGCAGTTAATCTCAAAGATCCAGCAGTAGGTTTATTCATAGATTTGTTTCATTCACATTTTATTTTTTTCTAGAGAAGCCTCTTGTAAAGCATAATGATGAATAAAATGCAGGAAATCTTAGCTGAACAGGAAAATAAAACAAATCTAGAAAGACTGTGTCAATGCAAAACTTGATAAAAACATAATCAGCTGAAAGCTGATTTGCTCCTGCAATCCTTTGAAGGAATGCAGGTATTCTTTACATAACAAAGAGAAGAATTTCACGTTCTGAATAGTAAATATGTGGTGCCCAAGGATTTCTCTTAAGTTACAGCAAGTGAACAATAATTTTCTTTTATGTTGTCTCACACAAACATGGTTTGTTATACAAAACCACATTCTTGGTAATACCTGAAACAGGCCATGCCCTCGTTTTTCCTGCTTCTCTTCTATGCCAGACAGTTACGTTTTAATTAGTGTACTAGGATATCAAACAAAGGTTTTGGAACCTCTAGTCAAAGGACGCTGTGACAGTAATGAAGGCATGGTGAAAAAGGACTTCACATGGATTTTTTGTTGTTGAAAAGATAGAAAGCAGCCTGTGTCAGTAGGAGTGGTACTGCTTGGTTCAGTTAAATCAATTCAGTTCACCTGTCACTAGGAAGCAACCTTATACAAAGTCTGTTTCTCCCACTATTTACCCTAATGTTGTCTACCCTTGACTAGCAGCAGATATCCAGCGTTTCAAGCAAAGGTCTCAACATTGCTTGCAACCTGATTCTTTTTTTAAATATTAGGGAAATGAATATCTAGCAAAATGCAAACAGGTTAGGGATAAGTAATGTTTTAAACTTGTAATGTATGGCAGAAATATAACTCTGTTCTCATCCCAGGACATAATTTAACGTTAAAGTGCCTGGAATATCTCATTTTATGCCTTGATTGAAACTTCTGCTGTGACATTATAGCATCTCTAACCACCACCATCTTCTGCCACAATCGTGCCCTCCCATTTTGGAGGGAAGGCGTTCATTCCGCCTTGAACAAGACTTTTGTACTATTTCCACATGTCTATTGTACTAATCTAGGATAAACACGTAGACTTTTAACAATGGTGAATGCATGGTCTTGTGCATGTTAAAAAGAATAGCCAGTAACAACGTTGAACTATAAATCACCTTTAAGCTCAAATCTCAAGTTCATTTTAGATAGGTCAGTAAATATGTACACTCAGACAGCTGTGACTGTAATGCAGTATAAAGATTGGGATGCGTAATGGAAGTTTTGATTTGTTTTTAATGGTAAAACTAGATTTATAGCAGAACAGAGCTGGGTTTGTGACCATGTCATTAAAGAGTTATGAAATGCTATAGAAAAATATTGTTGTTTAAATACTCACACATCTCAGTTACTAGTGGCATGGGAACAGAATCATTTCAGGTAACGTAGTCCAGGGAGATAGACATGTTAGCTTGTTGTAGCAAAAATAACAATGCCATAATAAGTATGCTAGTCTTCACTGTTCTACAATATGCTTTGTTGTTCAGATAACTCAGACTATTTTTTTAAAAAAAGCTTTTATAAGCTTCTAAATATTTTAAAATCTCTAAGTGGTATACAAAAACACAATAAAGCAGCATCATAAAAATGCTGATACAACATAACAATCAGTAAAACAGTATTATAAAAACAAATATTGAAGACTAACAGGGTCCAGTTTCAAGCAAAGACAAGGAAGTGTCATCCTGGTAGCTGAGCACATGAATACAGCCAGCTTTGCTTTTCCCTAGACTTCCTTGCTTTCCCCCCAGTCTCCTATGTCTGAAAATGTTTTGAAATTTGGAGTACACCACTATATGTAAAATATAATAGCACAGGACATTTGGTGGTAGAGACATACTCTTTCATTGCAGCTGAATGCCCTTCAGCCTGGCCCTTTAGAAAAGGCCAGAATCTGTATTTGCATGGATTCTCTCCTGTACAAATAATGTTACTGAGGAACACCAGGCTGAAGTTTTAGCAGACATTGATTCATCAGTGGATGTAGTAGCTTAGTGTGTATATGATACAGCAGTGGAAAAGTTACCATTAGGGAAGACAGTAGTTGTTATGTACTGAAGTTCTCACCCTGGGCCAGCAGGGGGATACTGTAGATAGTTTTCACTCAGGTCCACATATGCGAATAAGGGATTGAAAGTGACGTTCAGTGATTGCATAGATACAGAAAATGGTTACAGTTGCATTCTAGTGGAGCTCTATATAAGCAGGCTGGCTGAACCCTTCAGTTTAGTTCTGTTCCGGTCTGTGAATAAACAAGAGCTGTTTGAAGAATCGCTGTGTCGTCTGATATGTTCACCCACAACTTAACAGTGGTGAAAAGCTAGGACATCTGCTAATATATGGTATATCCCCAACTCATTCTGAATTCAATGTGCAGTCCCCAGTGATACTAATACACTACAACAGTGGTGCTTTGGGTTACAAATGCTTTGGGTTACAAACTCCTCTAATCTGGAAGTAGTTGCTCCGGGTTGCAAACTTTGCTTCAGGATGAGAACGGAAATCGTGCGTCGGTGGCGCATCGGCAGGCCCCATTAGCGAAAGCGCGCCTCAGGTTAAGAACGGTTTCGGGTTAAGAACTGACCTCCTGAACAAATTAAGTTTGTAACCCGAAGTACCACTGTATGTCATAATTACTAAGAAATGCTCAAGCAAGTAAACAGCTGAAAAGAAAAGCAAGATGAAACCCTCCACTCGCAGGGTCTTTTCTATGCAATAAGCATATAAGAGCATGGTGGGCTTATCTCCACACAATCAGTTCAGTAAAAGGTTAGCTGTCTTATGACTGACAATTGTGAGCAACTCTGGGAGCCCCAATTTTTTTATTTTATTTTTTGGCTGGAGAGCAGGATAAAAATGATTTAAATAGTAAAGTTCTTCAGTTTTATGGGATTGCATATTATGTGGCTTTTCATAAAACAAGATCCATATGGCATCTTACCTGATAAGCATAATGTGCATTTATTTCATTTCTTAATCATTCCCAGCCCACGAACATGTGGCAGCTAACACAAACATACTAGGTGGGTATAAGATAGAAGCCCCACCTACCCTGTCTTCTTGATTGGCTGTGATGGCTCTAAAACATTTGCCCACTCAATCAGAGAATCTCAAAATATTTTAAACTTCTTCTGGAGTGTTGGCTGCTCTATCTTCTGCCCAGACACAAACTTTGCAAACCTGGATGAGATAGTGTGAGAATATAGCCCCTAAGCCTTATAACAATGCAGAAATATCCTTTCTGTTCAGACATGCTTGCTACAGTATTGTGATACTATGGAGTGCAGCGTGAAATGCTGGCTAATGAAGCATTGCTAATAATAAGGCAATATGGTAGATAAGATTTGATAAATTGCTCTTTCTAGCAGCACTACAGCTCCACTTCCAAATAACTGCCTCATCCAATCATTTCTCTAAGCAAGTTTCCAGATTGGTGGATAAATGAAGTGTTATGTCTCTTCTCCCTTCTGTTTTCTTTTATACTCTGAGCTGGTCCTGTGAAAGGGAGATTCATTTATTGTTTAGTTGAAATGGAATGACTGCAATCCTACAAACAAATTGGGCCTCAGTTAGGTGTGCTTTGTCATAAATAATCGCAGAGGAGATTGGATTTCTCTCCTTGCCAATGTACTTCAGCTGTACATTAAGCTCACAGCACATAGAAGGGACTGAATCATTGCTCACTTGAATGATCACTGAACAACTCACACCTGTCCTTGTTTTGCTGTGCTGTTACCATCTCTATTTCCCTAAAGCATATTCAGCAGAACTTTATAGCAAAAGAAACTACCCTTCCATTTTTCTAGGTTTCTTCCTTGACTCCAGTCATTTCCCCCCTTCATATAAAATTCAATGATGCATGACTCTCTGAGCATTATTCTTCAGGATTGGGGTGGGAGGGGTATCATTGCATAGACTAGTTCATAGCCGTTTCATGGTCAGGTCAGCAGATAACCATATTTCATGTACAGTATTAGGTCACCTGGAAATGTGGAAGCATATATTTCCATCTGTGTTATAAGTCTTGCAAGCAGCTATGTCTTCCTTTACAAAAGCTTGTTTTTAGTTTTGCTCTTTTTCAGACTTTTATAGTCTTCAGTCCTATAGCCTTACTCACATGCATGGCGGTAGCATGAAGTGTCCAGCCAGGAAGCTTGATGTTCACTTAGTACAAGCCCTTGTGTTCTGACTGTCTGTCTGTCTGTTTGTTTCAGTCATGATATAAATAAAGCTCCTAGCAATAAAGGGTTGGATGGAGAAAGGTTACAGTGTATTGTATTTTTTGCCCCATAAGAAGCACCTGACCATAAGACGCACCTAGTTTTTCGAGGAGGAAAACAAGAAAAAAATATATTCTGAACGAAACAGTGGATGTATGATTTTTGTGGTTCATGCTGTGGCCACAGACATGATATGTGATTTGACAGTGAGTTTGGGGTAGCCCAATGCAAAAATCCTGAGGATTCATGTGGATCTGTGCTTTGCGGCCACACACAACAGTAGGTGCATGATTTTTTGGGTCAGGCTGTAGCCATGGGCATGCTATGTGATCTGATGGTGAATTTGGGGTGACCCAATGCAAAAATCCTGAGGATCCATGGGCTTTTACTTCCCCCCTCCCAGGCAGCCTCCTTTATCTCTAGCGTCCCTTATCTCCCTCTGATCTCTTGCCAACCAGCTGCTTAACGGCTTTGTTTCAACACCCACTTCCCTCTTTCTAAAAAAAAGAGCACGATCTGCTTTTCGCCCCTGGGCAATTCGGCTCCAGGGACCATGCATTTGCTCCATAAGACGCACAGACATTTCCCCTTACTTTTTAGGAGGAAAAAAGTGCATCTTGTGGAGCAAAAAATACGGTATATTCCACTGCCTAAGCCCTATCAGCACACACTGCCAGAAAATGGGGGAGAGGATTTTTGTCTCCCCACTTCCCTTTAACCTTTTTAAAAATTCGCTCCCGTTGACACAAATGTGAGGCTGGCAAATTTTCTTTGACCCTTCTGGATGTGTGTCAGAAGAACCCACCAGTTCTGACACGCATCTAGAAATATCAAAGAAAGCTTTGGATTCAGTGGATCTCAGGCCTCTCCCAGTATGCCTCTGTAACACTCTGTTTTCAGCCTTCTTTCCCACAGAAAACTGCTGGTGGTGCAGTGATGGTGGTAGAGCTTTCTCCTGCCATACCAGGGAGGCCTTCTTCAATGATCTTGCCTCTCTGCAGCCCCTAGCAGTCCTCTAGCTGCCTAAGATTGTTCCCTAAGTTACTTGACCTTAAGTCCTATTGATTTAAATAGGATCTAAATTCAACTAAGATGTGTAACTATGACAGCTGTCACAAGTCATTGCAACTCTTGGTGAGAATACACCATATAAATACCACATGGTTTCTCTAAAGATAAATTCAGCAGGTTCCTCCCCCCTCCCCCCTTATAAATGTTAAATTTGAAAAGGCCACAGTGGAACCTTTCTAAATCTATGCTGTTTTGTGAAAGAGAAATTATGTTTAGTGTTTTGCCAGTGAATTTCATAATGAGTAAGGTCGAAGGGTGTGCAGCATATTTAATTTTAGATGGTGACTAACACACACTGAATACAGCAACTTGAGGCCTGCCTAGCCACACTTGGAGCTTCCGGACAAGATGAGGAAATTTTCATTAGACCAGAGTGGACTGTCCTGGAGATGAACCTCTGGAGGAATGTGACACAAAAAAAGCAGGACTGCCAGAAGCCATGCTGTGTCTCTGGAGCATCAAAATTGGAAAATGAACAGTGGTTCCAGACCTCAGAACACACCGTTGGTCTGTGAGCACTCAGAAAAGGATGCAGTGATGACTAAGGTCCAGCTTGGGTTTCTTAAAATCAAGTCAAGACAAATCTCATTTCCATTTTTGATAGACTAGGGGAATGCTTTGAACATAGCATCTTGATTTCAGCAAGCCTTTTAACAAAGTCCCATATGATATTCTTGCAGAGAAGATGGTAAAATGTGGGCTGGATGAGTGAACTGTTAGGTGGATTTGTAACTGCTTGACTGATCACTAATGGTTCCTTATCATCCTTGAAAAAGGGACAAGTGAGGTGCCAGAGGATTTTGTCTTGTTTTCATTGTTTTTCAATATATTTATGAATGATTTGGATGCAGGAATTGAGGGGATGCTCATGAAATTTGCAGTTGACACCAAACTGAGAGGAGTAGCCGGTGCCACAGAAGCCAGAATCAGGACTCAAGATCACTTGTTGAACAGATTGGCAAACTGCATTGCAGGGATTGGAATAGATTGGATGGGATCCCTTCCAACTCTACAGTTCTATCATTCTATGAATATAGAGTGGTACCTCGGGTTAAGTACTTAATTCATTCCGGAGGTCCGTACTTAACCTGAAACTGTTCTTAACCTGAAGCACCACTTCAGCTATTGGGGCTCCAGCTGCTACCGTGCCACCGGAGCCCGATTTCTGTTCTTATCCTGAAGCAAAGTTCTTAACCTGAAGCACTATTTCTGGCTTAGTGGAGTGTGTAACCTGAAATGTATGTAACCTGAAGTGTATGTAACCCGAGATACCACTGTGCAAGAGAGAGATATAATACCAGCTGGTATTATTCTTGCTAGCTTCCTAAAAATTAAGTATACAGCACCAAGAAAATAAATGACTGCTTAATCTATTAAAAAAAAAAAAAGCAAGCCATGAGTTATTTGCCTCATGTTTGATGTATAACAAAGTTGGGATGCTTATAATACACTGTATAGCCCTTGCCCAGGCATAGAAATCCTGATCATAGAATCATAAAATGGTAGAGTTGGAAGGGACCACAGGGGTCATCTAGTCCAACCCCCTGCAATGCAGGAATATTTTGCCCAATGTGGGGCTCAAACACACCACCCTGATATTAAGAGTATCATGTTCTATCAACTGAGCTAGCCCTGTCTCCTCCAGTTGCCCTCACCTTTCAGAGGTTAGATGAGTGGTGACTGGAGAAGAGGCCTTCTCATTTTTTACTATGAGAATGCTCACTCTGGCTAAGCACTTGTTTATATTGAAATAAGTATTATGGATCATATAATGTCTTAAGAGTTCTGCTTTCAAGAAGGGTATTCTTATTCCTGCCTCTTTATTTCTCTAAGGCTAGATGGAGGAGTAAAGACAGCTGAGACATGTTTTAAGGAAAGCCTAACAAAGCAGCAGAATTTAGACTTACAGAATAAATGAGAAATTACCCTGATGGCCTCTCATGATGAGATGGCATTGACAGCAATAGTGAGAACGCAAGAGGGTTTGAGAGGGATGTTTATTTTGGAGAGTATTGTATTCAAGAGGACAAAGAGCTATTTGAGTTGAATTTTTTTTTCCAGAGAGAGTCTGTGATTTCAGCTTGTCAAGAATTGACAAGTAGATTTGTAAGTCATCATCACAGAGATGATAGCTGAATCTATTACACTGACTGTAATTTTCCCAAAATAGAGTATAAAAATGAACAAAACTTTTATACGTCACTGTCGTCTCAGAACCATTATCTTTTTGACAGTTGGCCCTTTCCTAATATGTTTCTTGGCTAAAAGTTGCATCTAAATAGCTGTGCAATTGGAGTGAATTCAAGGCACTTAATTCACACCTAGTTCCTATCCCCCCGCCAACTTTTCAGTGTTCATATTTAGAATTTCAATAAACACACACACACACACACACGGGTTAAACAACTTCAAATGATTTGGGGTAAAATATCTGAATCCACTGAAAGTCCCCTGACCACATTATCAGTATTAAACTGACTCCTACATAGTAATGAACTCAAAATGATTTTTTTTCCTTGATGATGTCTCATTTGAAGATTTATTAATTTATTTCAGATATTTCTAAGCTGTCTTTCAAGACTATATCCTTTCCAAGGTGGCTAAATTTAGCAAAAAACTTACAGTTTTATTAAAAACAAACATTAAAACTTACAATTAAAATAACAACATAGCAGACAGTTTATGAAATGTCCATAACTATAAAAATTGAACATAGTACCAAAGAGTTATATTCATATTTTATATGAATAATGCTGTTTTATCTGCTCTTCATTCAAAACAATTTTAATGAAGGAAACAATAAAACATATTTTGTAAATTATTACAATAATAAATACCTTAGAAACTTCTACTTAAGTTGTAAAAGTAAAGCTAAACAGTCATTCTTTAAGGTAAAATATAAAATAACCACACTGGATGAAAAACTGCCATATGGAAGTTACTCCATAGGGACATGTAAAAAAAAATCGATCAGTTGAGACATTTTCCTAAAGGTGCAATACTCAACACAAATTCTAAGAGGAACTGGCAATTTTTATTCAGTGAAGTATTCTGGGTTTGTTTGTTTTTCTTTTAGTGTTAAGTTATAGAGAAGATTGTTTTAATATGACATTTCAGTAGTCCCTTTCATCATGGAGAATATCTAAAATATGTAATGCAGAAGAGGGCAAATGCTGGAATTGTCAAGATGCCAAAAGATGCAGCGAAGTTGTAGGAAAGGAAGTAATTCCTGGAAAGCTAATGAGATATTTCATTCAGATATCTTCATTTCTTGCTGAGTCACTGGGAACCAGCGCTGTTTTTCTAGAAGAAGAGGTGTCAGAACTCACCATTCTTTTAGAATGGCGCCCGCTTGAGAGGTGGCAAAACTAAGCCCTGCTGAGAACGTTTATTTTAACAGTCACTTGGATTTTCTTTGCTGAAAATTGGAAATTTAATCAAAATCCCAAGGAAACAATTACTCATTAAGATTTCGAATCAGTGCCAGTGTGGTGTAGTGGTTAAGAGCGGTAGTCTTGTAATCTGGTGAACCGGGTTCGCTTCCCCGCTCCTCCACATGCAGCTGCTGGGTGACCTTGGGCTAGTCACACTTCTCTGAAGTGTCTCAGCCTCACTCACCTCACAGAGTGTTTGTTGTGGGGGAGGAAGGGAAAGGAGAATGTTAGCCGCTTTGAGACTCCTTAAAGGGAGTGAAAGGCGGGATATCAAATCCAAACTCCTCCTCTTCTTCTTCTTCTTCTTCTTCTTCTTCTTCTTCTTCTTCTTCTTCTGATTGCTTTTCCAATCTTCTTGTTTAAGTAGCACATGATCCAAGCCTAGGAACCAAGGCCAGCACACCCATGAGACACCTTGAGGCAGTCATCTCAGGTGGCAAGTCGGGGGTCAGCTGGGAAGGGCAGCAGAACTGGGCCCTGAGTCATGCACCACTTCCTGCCTCCTACACTTATTGCCCACTGCCATCTCCTCTGGTGCCGCGCCACCAGTTCCTCCAATGCTTGCTGCCACTACAGCCTGCTCCTCAATTGCCCCCACCTCCATGAAGAGGAGGCGGTGGTAGGGGGCATCAGAGGTGCAGGCAGTGGAGGCTGCCATTTCCTGTTTTCCTTCAAGTGGCAAAACGTCCTGGGCCAGCCCTGCTAGGAACTAGTTATACGGTAGGATGCATAGCTCTCAGCAGACTTTTCTGAAGTTGGTTTTGTATAACCACCAAATCTGTATCTATTCTAGGTCATATTGAAGCAAGCATACCCTTTCCTTTGCCTTGTGTGGAACTTTAGCATTATAGATGCAGTAGTACTAATGCTACTTGCACTTCTTCCAGCGGCAGATAAATACCATATTTTTCTGTGTGTAAGATTTTTTTTTTTTTGCTTTAAAAATGTAGTCAACAGTTGGGGGGCATCTTACAAACAGAGTTTGCCTTCCCACTGCTGCCATGAAGAAGCTGCCGGAACCAGTGTGCACACTTCTGACAACCATTACTGGCTGACTGCTGGGGGAATTTTTTCATTTTTAAGCAAATGTCCAGGTTTAAGTGTGTGTTTGGGGTGATTGGGGGTTGCGGTTTGCCTTATCTGTTTGAAAAAAAAAGTTCAACAACTTTGAGGGTGATTGCCCCCAAAAGCTCATCAATCCGATCGTCCGGATTTCCTCTTCTAAAGATATGGCAACCCTAAAATATTGATTTCTTAATTTGGGGTTCAAAAAAATACGGGTCATTTTATACATGGGGGTGTCTTATACACAGAAGTATTTTCTTTAGTCTCTGCATAGAAAATATATTCCTTTTCCAACTTGCAGCGACAACCTACATATGCTACCTTTGCGTAAATATCATTACCACTTTGCCATACCACCTTTACTTTTTGCTGAGAAAATGACTGAAATGAAGAGGAGGAAACTTAATGTTTTCCATCCAGCACAAGAGTGTTCCCCCAGATTCATCCCTAGTCATTGACCAATGGCCAGGGAAGATGGGAGTTGTGCTGAAGGGCTACAGATTTTCTGCCCCTGCTGCAGTGTGTGGCGGTGGTTATGATTTTTAGTAAGTCTTTGCTTACTACAAAAACATATGTTAAAGGCAAAGCAATGTGTGCTGCTTCCATATTAATATGGGATTTCTTGAACTCTCAGCATCACATTGTGGGCTTGCTAAACTGAATAGTAGATGCAGAGAATAAGGGGGTTTGAATGTATTTGACTATGTTGAAGGTATTTTAATTTGCAGCTAAATGGGCATGAATAAATAATTGTGGCCACAATATTCTATTTAACGCTGCTCCTGGAGAGGGCAAATGAGCTCTGTTTCTTTAATGCTGTGCTCTTTTCCCACTGAATGACTGCGCCTTGCCATCAATTTTAAATTTTCTATCTTCAGGGAATCCTTCCCACATTAATTTATGTGCCAAAGCACACTGCATATTGCATAGCATCCTGAGGGCTGAGAAGTGTTTTGGAGAGTGCTTTCAGGTCACAAGAGGCTTCTTGGGTCTTGCCATAGCTCTATGTGATTAGAATGCCCTTCTGCTTGGTAAGGAACATCAAATAAACTTGCAAGCAATCCCACTGTTACATTATAGGGAAGGGAAATATTTTATTCCTGTGACCATCAATAGCAAAGTGGTTTGTAAGTCTCCAAGGCTCATCTCACTATTTGCTCACTCAGTGGTAGCCACTGTGTGGTCCTTCCTTCCTTCCTTCCTTCCTTCCTTCCTTCCTTCCTTCCTTCCAACCATTGACCATGCTTTTGAGGTTGATAACCAACTAGATCTACTGTCAGGGACTGTCTGGACACTGAGAAGTAGTGGCTGGATTCTGATGAGTGGGCACCGGCAGAAGAGACTGACTTGGATGAAGGGATCAGTGAACCGGGGGAAGCTGTAACAGCCAGGAGACAAATGTCAGAGGCAGGGGAAGCTGCAGGATTGGAGACTGGTGTAGAGACAGAGGCTTCCGCAACTCCTCCTCCTGCCCCCACCTCTCCTGCTCCACTATCAACCTAGACCACAAGAGGATTGAAGCAGGAGGAGTAGCAGAAGGTTACACACAGGCGGAGCCTGTGCTTGCTTGTGTGCAGCTCATATGGGGATACGTAAGTCAGGGTCGGGTGCGGGGCTCACTGTTGCGGCAACTGCCTCATTGGGTGCACACCTAGAAGTAGCTGAGAGGTGTAGGGCTGGTGGATTGCCTTTTCCTAACTTGCAAGCTTACTTTTGACAATACATTCCTCACTCTGAATATTCTTGCCTGACCGCTCTGTAATATCTACTGAGCACCGTTTTGGCTACCCTACACTAACACTGTGACTGTCAGTTTACCAGAATGTAAACTCTCTGAAACTGTGGTTTGCCTTAGTTGCAAGGTATTTGCGTAAAAGCAGGCAACTAGTTTTTCTTATTGCAGTTTGGTTTTCAAAGGTCTATTATTATTCAGTGAATGAAATTTCAGCATGAATCAGTACCCTTGTATTGTGGTGATTTTACACTAAGTATGTTGCTTTGTCATTCATCGTCTGTCTTCCCCATGACTATTCTTTCATATACATTCTTTAAAAAGCATTTCATTTTCGTGTTACTATGGAAACAAGACACCATATTACAATCTGAGCATATGTCTCCATGTCAAGATGAGGGATGTTGGGTGCGACAGGATGATTATGAATTCAGTCTCTCCAGTTTGCTCCAGGTCCACAACCCTAGATGTAGAAAAGAATAGTGTCTGAGGAAACAGAGAAAAACCAAATCCTTTCAATAATGTTAATTGCAATCAAGTGTTTATAACTTGGGATATATTCTGCTGGTGCTTGAGTTTTGGGAAGCATCTGCAGTGTGGTTTCTTCCCATGCCTTTTTGTTAATGTGAAGATTTTGAATTTAATTGGTGTAACAATGCATAGAATTCATGATAAATGTGAGACTTACATGACAAATTTAATTTGTGTCCATGTTTTTGCCACCTTGTAGCCAAAATACGAATTCATTTTTAAATAATGATACTTAACACTTCTACAACACTTACAGGTGTTTAAAGTTAAATAAGTTATTAGATTGTTTTATTGTTCTATTGCTTGTATGTTTGCTGCCCCGAGTGCCTTTGGGAAGAAAGGTGGAATATCAGTTTGATAAATAAAGATAAAATAAACAAACTGCTTCACATGAATTATCTATTTGTGACCCTTACAACAACCCTGAATTGTAAGCCTGTTTCATCTGCCATATTGAATGTGAGGGCAAGAGTGGCTTGTTTAAAGACTCCTCTTGAGTTCACTAGTGGCGTGTTTATTAGTGGGGTGCTAAATGGCTTTCTATTTACTTTGGACCCATCTCTCTGCCTTTTAAAATAGTTATTCCATACCCTGCAACATTTTTCTGATGAAAATAGGGACATGGTATTCCATACCCTCCAACATTTCTCTAGTGAAAATAGAGATGTCCAGAGCTATTTTTCTAGAAAAAGAAGTGGAACGCATCATGAATGCCTCCCTTTTTTTTCTTATAACGACGATGGCATCCATCTGAGAGGTGCCAGAACTGAGTTCTGGTGAGTTCAGGCTGAAAAAAAAGTCCAGGGCATGGCCTATTCCATACCCTCCAACATTTCTCTGATGAAAATAGGGGTGTCCTAAATAAAAGCAGGACAATCTGGGATCAAATCAGAAACTGGTACGGCCTCTGTAAATCCGGGACTGTCCCTGGAAAATAGCGACACTTGGAGGGTCTGTTATTTCTAACTTTTACCAATAAATGCGAAGCGAACTGTGAAACTTCACATGAAAGTTAATGGTTACAGAAGGAGAACTACAGTGGTACCTCGGGTTAAGAACTTAATTCGTTCTAGAGGTCTGTTCTTAACCTGTTCTTAACCTTAAACTGTTCTTAACCCGAGGTACCACTTTAGCTAATGGGGCCTGCCACTGCCGCCGCGCAGCCGTCACACGATTTTTGTTCTCATCCTGAAGCAAAGTTCTTAACCCAAGGTACTATTTCTGGGTTAGCAGAGTCTGTAACCTGAAGCGTCTGTAACCCGAGGTACCACTGTACCATGATTTAAATGAGAACAGATAGAGCCTGAGCATGCTCTCTTGATCTCCACACCCTCTGCTAGCATAGTTTGTGACACGGTCTGGCACTTGTCAGCTGTAGTAAGAAGACAACTCCTTTCTTAGGGGTGTAGATCTGTGCACTCGGGACCACATGGATCATCTGTGAGGCACCTGTTCACTTCTGTTGCCACGGTAGCCTTCCCCTCCACTTCACCCTTCAGAGTATCTAGGATTGCATGCCCAGCAGCCTAGAGACACTAATGGAATGAAGTCGTGTAATGAACACAGCATATTAGATAGATGAAAGTGGTGTGATTTCTGAACAAGTGTTTTTCAAGCAAGCTTGATTTTCCAAATAGAGAGGAGAGATTTGTGTCTTAGTAATGTAATATGTTAGAATGATGGGAAGATTTCTTTATTTTCTGAGCAGACTTTCTTTTATTAAACTGAGGGATAGACAGCAATATTTTTCTTAGAGCCCCATGCTGAATATTTGTAAGTAAACGAGCCCGTTCTGACATTAATACCATTCTTGGATTTACTTAGTGGTATAAAACCATTCTTCTGTTTATGGATATAAGGCTAAATTATATCAACGGTGGCACATTTATGTTGTGTAAATAATTTTCCCGTGTTCAGTGATGTGCATTCTTTAATGCAATATGGATTTGTGCCTGGATTCTAGAATGAGTCACCATCCAATAATGTTCAGATTTCTGAAAATGGGGAACTGCAATGTATTGAGCATCTGACAACGTGCAAGGAATGAGACTTCTTAATTTCTTCTAAAATTTAGATTTATCTCTCATTTCTCAAGTTGGAGCAGGCACCAGTGCGTACAAAATCTGGGGAAAAAACAATGACACACCACATGCATTGTTTTAAGCGAAATCTCCTTACCTATGGCCCCTATAGAGCAGTTGGAGGAGCCGCTTCGCTTATATATATTTTTGTGGAGTTATTTTCATTTTCATTCCCATTCTTTTATTGATTTAAGAATTTAAGAAGTAAGCTTGAAGGCAAATACACTAATCAGATCACTGTAAATTGTAACAGATGGGCAACTTTCATAAGAGATCAAACAAAAAGCTCTCATGTTGCTTCTGGAGAAGTTTCAGGCCCTGGGAAACCTCCAGAGGAAGAGCTTTCCAAAAATTATGAAGCAATATGTCCCTGGCCTTAGCCAGTGTGTTTGTAACACCGTACACATTTGTGACACTGCTGTGCCTGGGAACGTACTATGGCCCTTTGCAGTTCCTTTGTGCTTATTGCTCAGGTGGAACCTGATGAGGACTGCCAGGCCAGCATGTGTGATTCTTTCAACGGCCTGTTCAATTTACAGGACCATGAGCTAATCTGGATTCTGTCCAACCTAGGATCAGAAGTTGGTAAGCATGCTTCAGTCATTCCCATAAGGCTCAGTTTGTCCTAATGCCTGTTTGAGATGGTGCACTGAAAATTGTACATTTACCTGAAAAAGGAACTCTAAGCCAACCCCAAGCCCTTGTTTTGGACTTACAGAACTAAAAGATAAGGGCTGCTTGTTATGAGGCGCTTGAGATTGTTTGATGTCTCACATCAGTTACAAAAGAATACACACAAATATACACATCTCACCACTGTTTCTTTCAAAATACATGTTTATGGCAACAAAGAAAGGTTTGGAACCAGGGCTCTTTTTCAGCCGGAACTCATGGGAACTCAGTTCCGGCACTTCTCAGGTGGGTGCCATTGCCATTGTAAGAAAACAAAGGAAGGGTTCAATGTGAGTTCCAGCACCTCTTTTTCTAGAAGAATATCACTGTTTAGAACCATCCTTGTGCTTATGTGACCTTGCCCCTCTTGGCTGATAAAAACTATCAGGGAGGGGACAACTGGCTGGGACAGGGACCTGCACCCCTGTATGGATAGGGATAGCCTAATTTCTGTTGTCTGTGCTCCAGTAACCGCGGCATGTTATATGTAGGACTGCCTCAATCTGTGGCTCAGAACAACTTCAAGGCCCCTGTTCTCGTCTTATATTTCTTCATCTGCATAGGGTAGACATGGATCAGAAGGCTCCTTCAAATAGAGGACCATCCTTTGTAAAGTTGGATGCATGGCCACTCTAGCAAGAAACAACCCTGCAAAGACTTACACTGACTCTGAAGAACTTAATCCTGACGCTATGCTTTTCCTAATTACCGTATTTTTCGCCCTATAGGACGCACCGGCCCATAGGACGCACCTAGATTTTTTTTTTGGGGGGGGGGAAATACAGGAAAAAAAATTATTCCCCCCCCTAGGTGCGGGGCTGGGGCAGGGGAAGCCCGAGCTTCCCCCTCCCCCAGCCCCCAGAATGCGACCCAGAGTGATGCCGAGGCTGCGTGCAGCTTTGGCATCGCTCTGGGAGCTTGCGGGGCTGGGGGAGAGGGAAGCCCTCCACCAGCCTCCAAACCAGGTCGGGAGACAGCGGGAAAGGCGCGCTGAGCCTCTCCCGCTGTCTCCCGAGTTTGCGGGGCTGGCAACGGGGAGGAGCAGGCTTCTCCCCCCCGCCAGCCTTCTAACCAAGTCGGGGGACAGTGGGAAAGGTGCGCTGCGCCTCTCCCGCTGTCCCCCGAATTTGCGGGGCTGGCGATGGGGAGGAGCAGGCTTCTCCCCCCCCCGCCAGCCTTCTATTTTTTTTTAAATGATATTTATTAAAATTTCAGAAAAAAAGAGTTACATGAAAACAAGAAAAGCAAAAACAAAAGACAGAAATAAAAATACAAGAAAAATACAGAATACAAAATACAGAATAAAAGAATAAAAAACACTTAAGAAAAAAAAATAGATCAATCTTTCCATGCCTTACATTCATATCCTTGTTTCCCTGACCTCCTCATACCTCCCTTTTTTGTATTCCAATTCAATTAGTTAATTCAGCAATTTCTTTCCCTCTTTATTTTCTCTTAATCCTTTAACTTAATATACTATAACTTGAAATTTTCACCTGTTATCAATCCATTTCTACATACACCTTTATAGCATTACTGCTTAAACCACCTAACTTCATTCTAACATCATTCTAACATTCATTAATTTTGCAATATTTCTGTAGATAGTCTTTAAATTTCTTCCAATCTTCTTCCACCAACTCTTCTCCCTGGTCTCGGATTCTGCCAGTCATTTCCGCCAATTCCATGTAGTCCATCACCTTCATCTGCCATTCTTCCAGAGTGGTCCCCCCCCCGCCAGCCTTCTAACAAAGTCGGGGGACAGCGGGATGGCGGTGTTCCGCCTCCTCGCTGTCCCCCGAGCTTGTGGGGCTGGCGGTGGGGCTCTCCTGAAGCCTGGAGAGCGAGAGGGGGCGGTACGCACCAACCCCTCTCACTCTCCAGGCTTCAGCAAACGCCTGAATTCGCCCCATAGGACGCACACACATTTCCCCTTCATTTTTGGAGGGGAAAAAGTGCGTCCTATAGGGCGAAAAATACGGTAGATCACATTGACATGGAGTTACAATACTGTTTCTTGTCCTGCAGTTCCTTTAATTGGAGAGCATACTTTCAGAATATAGTGCTTCGGGTTGGTGTTTTAAGTTCCTTTTGCAACAAAGGGATGTACATGTTTACTCTGTCCCTGCTTATGCAGAAGGAACCCCCTGCTTCCAGGATCCTGTGAACCATAGAATAATAGAATTGTACAGTTAGAAGGAACTCTGAGGATAATCTACTCCAACCCCCTGCGGTGCAGGAATATGTAGCCGTCCCAAACAGAAATCGAACCTGCAACCTTGGTGTTATCAGCACCACGTTCTAACCAACTGAGCTGTCTAGCTGCATCATTTTAGTTTTAGGTGGAGAAAACTGCTCTTAGTTTTGGATTACAGTATATAAAAACAATTAAACATGGTCCCCCCCTTCATTGCCAGTATTATACAAATATATATGTGGGGTTTGTTCTGCCAGTAATACACAAATTTCCAGGACACACAGGGCAATTCTATAGCTATTTAATGCTCCATGAAATAATTCCTGATATAACATATTCACTTGCCACATATTGTGCTGCTATGATTGACATGTGTCGGAGGATGGTATGTGCCACACAACAGGTCTAAAACTGAAGGTTACATCTACCAATTTTATATTCTGCTTGATTTATGTACCTTTAAAAAAAAATAAAATTCTCCTGGTCTATCATTATTAAGAGAATGAGTATGCCCTATCTCCTATTTAGCATGTTCTACTTCTGTATGTAGGTGCTTTTACCTTATGCTGGCTTATGACCCTAAGAAAGATTTGACTTGACTACAGTATATTATATTTTAGTTGGTTGGAAAAAAATATTTCAGAACTCTTTGCATGCTTGGTCTGCATTAATCCACCCACCCACAACACCCCTTAGCAATATGCCCTGGCATAATTTTAGAAAAACTCTCTTTAACCAAGAGCTGTAATTATAAAAGAACCATGGTGTCAGGGAACTGACATCGGAGCGGGAGGCGAAGGGGAGGCTCCTAGATGATGCTGGAGAAGGACCCAGCAGCAGGGGGAGAAGCAGCTCAGTGGAGGGGGAAGCATTTAAGCGCAACACCAGGAACAAAAGTGGGCAGATGGGGAAATCGGAGAGAGGGCTCCCGGACTCTTCACTGGAACTCAGTGAGGAGGGGACAGGTCCTCCGCTACCTACGCCCTCCCTGCGCAGAAGGCTCCCGCGCAGTGAGAGGAGGAGTAGATTGGGTGTCAAACAACTCTTATGTTGGAAGAGATTCAAGAAACGCCCACTGACGGATTCTGCTAGTGACTGAGACAGTCATGATTAGAAAGGGCTGTGCAGTCAGAAAGGTTTAACAAGGCAAATTAGCCTAGAGAGACACCAGTTTACGCACGAGTAACTCATACTCATCACACATGGTTTTAAAGTGAAATAAGACCTTCTTTTACTGTAACAAATGCTCTTTATACATTTCCATTTATGCTAATGTCAGTAGCAGTGAAATCAGTTTTAATCTTCTTTTTATTGAACTTTATTATTTAAGCTGAGATAAGCAAACAATGAAGCATAATGGAATCCTTATTAAAGAAGAAACACGATCAAATATAGAGATTAAAGAAATATCTGTATCTTGCAGAGACTTACAGAAACTAGATTTTATAATGCCAAGTTTTTTGTGTGTGCATGTATTCTTTTCTTTTCATGTATTGCAGTGGAAGAGAGCAGTATCTTCTTTTTCCTAGTACTTCTTTAATAGAGAATTTCATTGTAATGATTCTCAGGAAATCATTTCTGAATTGTAAATGCTGTGCGGTGATGGGTTAAATGAAGTGCTCTATAGTCCTTTAAATGACATTGCTTTAAACAATCAAATTGGTGTACTTCAAGGTATGAATGGAAGATTGTATTGCTAGTGATTTGTTCAAGATATATAATTTGACTGGTACGACACATAAATGCCTGCTCTGGGACACAGTATGCCTTTAACAACTGAGACACATCTGTGAGCATCTGTGTACTTGATAGTCGCCTCCCTTCCAACTGTACTGTGTATTCTCAAAAACATTGTGGTGGTTCTTATTCATTTAATATCCTTCTTCTTTTTTGGTAAACCTATAAAAATAGCATCCCAGCCTTTAGAAGTCATGTGCGTATTTTTAGCAGTTATGGATAATTATAGAGGTGGGTGAAGAATTCACAATGAATAATGCATTATGTGAATTTAGCTCTTTTTGTTTGTAAATTATTCATAAATCATTAATGTTTTTTGAAAAAATGTATTATTCATAGTTCTTTAGCTGTACTAAGAACTGCAGCGCTAACTACATTAGGAACCCCTATTAGTCTTTCTTATCTGGATTGCCTGAGTTATGTGCTTTCACTCTGACCTCTTCTTTATAGCCTTCTAGCAATTTTGTGGGCTGGACCTCAAGAACTCTTGCTGTGCTGATGTTGATATTTGTAGCCCACTTGGATAATGTCTGTATTACACTTCTTACTGAAATATAATATCTTGAAAAATTCAGTGTCAGGGATCAGCAATCCAAACAGATTTTCCGGCAGATTTAGAACAAATATGATGATCTATTGAGAACGAAGGGGGAACCAATCCAGTGACCCTGATTGTATTCAGAGTTGGATGTACAAAATGATGTGTATGAGTGATGATACCAAGGCATGAAAAACTATAGCCAGACTGTCTCTGTGCAGAAGAAGCTGGAGTACCAGCTTTATTTGCCGAAGAGTAATACCACATGCCATTTGGGCATTCTAAGAAATCTTCCCCATCACATTCTTCCATTCATTCATTTATTCTATACAGCCCTATACCCGAAGGTCTCAGAGAGGTTCACATAAAATATCAAATATATAAAATCAAAACAAAAACAACCCAATGACCTTCCCCCCAAAAGCCAGCATTTTAAAAAGGGGTATATGTAGATCAAGTCAGGCATAGGCCTGGTTAAAAAGGAACGTTTTTGCCTGGCGCCTAAAGGTGTATAGTGAAGGCACCAGGTGAACTTACCTTGGGAGAGCATTCCATAGACTGTGAGCCACTGCAGAGAAGGCCTTTTCTCGTGTTGCCACCCTCCTGACCTCTCGAGGAGGAAGCACATGAAGAAGGGCCTCAGAAGATGATCTCAGAGTCCAGGTATGTTCATACTGGAAGAGGCGGTCCTTGAGGTATTGTGGTCCTGAGCTGTTTAAGGCTTTATAGGTCAAAACCAGCACTTTGAATTGGGCCCGGAAACTTATCGGTAGCCAGTGCAGTTTGACCAGGATTGGTGTAATATGGTCAGACCATCTTGCTCTGGTGAGCAACCTGGCTGCTGAATTCTGCAGCAGCTGAAGTTTCTGAACCGTCTTCAAAGGCATCCTTGAGTAATCTAACCTTGAGGTTACCAGAGCATAGCAACAGTAGTTAAGCTATCCCTGTCCAGATAGGGGCGTAGCTGGGCCAGCAGCCAAAGCTGATGGAAGGCACTCTGGGCCACTGAGGCGACCTGAGCCTCAAAGGATCCAGAAGTACCCCCAAGCTATGAATCTGCTCCTTCAGGGGCAGCGTAACCCCATTCAGAGCAGACAACCTCCCAGCCATCCGGTCTGAGGAACAACTCACTAACAGTGCCTCAGTCTTATCTGGATTGAGCTTCAGTTTGTTGGTTTTCATCCAGTCCATTACTGAGGCAAGACTCTGGTCCAGCACTTCCACTGCCTCACCTGCAGATGTAAAGGCGAAATAGAGCTGAGCACCATCAGCATACTGCTGACAACATACACCAAACATCCGGATAACACCACCCAGGTTTCATGTAGATGTTAAACAACATGGGGATAGAATTGAGCCTTGTGGAACCCACATTGGAGGTTCCACAAGGCTGAAAAGCACTCCCCAAGTAAACATCCAAGTAGGACTGGAACCACCTAGTTCGGAGAGTCGCTCCAGAAGGATACTATGGTTGATGGTATTGGAAGCCGCTGAGAGGTTGAGAAGAATTAACAGGGACATGTTTCCTTGTCTCTCTTTCGGCAGAGGTCATTGTATAGGGCAAACAAGGCCGTTTCTGTGCCAAAACCTCATGACTATGAACCTAATCATACAAGAGTGAAGTCTCATCCAGGAAAAGCCAAGCTTCACCATCAAGTGCTGATGAACCACCTGCATAATCAGGATTGAACTTCAGTTTATTGGTCCCTTTCCAGTCACTAACTGATCCCAAGCACCAGTGTACAACCTCTACAGCTTCACCCAAATTTGAGGAAAAGGAAATAGAGCTTGCTGTTACCAGAATGCTGATGGTGCTGCAAACTAACACCCTGGATGACCTGACTCAGTGGCTTTATATAAATGCTGAATAACGTATGTTACACAATAGAGCCCTGTGGGACACCATAGCACAGTTGCCATGGGGCAGTCTCCCAGCACCATTGAAGCAAAACAGCTGTCTGGCTGGGAGTGGACTGACTAGTGAACACCAGCACCACTTTCCCTTCGGTGCTGCAAAGGACAGAACCAAAGATCCCTGTAATCTGTTAGGGACAAACTGCACCAGGGGATGGAAAATGGAAGGAAGGCCCACATGGCGAGAATGCCCAATCTACCTTAACCTTCCACCTTGCTGCAGAACAGAAGGGGTCAGAGCAGTCCTAAATTGGCCAGGTTTGCTTCCGCATGATTGCCTCATCCCCATCCACCCTTTCAGAAATTCTTATCAGAGTCTCCTTCAGGTAAGAGGGTGTGGGGCAAATTGATCCCCACCAGTGGCAGGAATGCCATTGTGTGTTCCTTATTCAGGGCAATGCTATTGACAATAACAAATAGTCCTTTGTGTTGACTCTTTCAATGAAATCCATACACTTGCCATTGGAGAGTTCGTTTGTTGCTTGCTCCATTTAGTAACAGGATACTCAAGCCATTGCTAGAAACAGACTTAAATCAGTGACATCATCTTAGAACAGATACTCTGCCCATGGACTACAGCTGTTTAATTTCTCCAAACAGAGGGGGATTTATTTCCAGGAGAGATGGAAATGCAATGAATAGACATTTATGCTATAGTCCAATGTCAGGCAATCTGAAATATTTTCTTTTACAATTGTTCTTGAAATTTCAACCTTAAATCTGAGGCAAGTTTGGTGGATTAGCTATAATAGTTCTAGAATATACTATGCCAACTGAAAACAGCTTTAAAGGCAATAAACTATTGTTGGAGATAAAATGCAATGTTTGTATGGTGCTTTAAAAGTATTGAATGGATTCACTAGTCCTTTGTGGGTATTTTCTTTTGCTTTACTCACTTGGAACATATAGCTTTTGTTTCTGCCGAGACAAGTGAAATGTGCACCTCTGATATTCAGGATTTTGGCCAAGAGTTGAATGCAGCAGTTTTTTATACACCACCTTGCCCTTGACCCCTTTAAGGAGCCCCAAATGATAGTAGAATCCATCAAGAGAACATTAGTGATGGTTGCCGTTGTCAACATGTCATGAGCTGCTGATATAAATAGCTGTATCATTCAGAATAGACTTGATGAAGGGAAGAAATTGCACATTTTTATTCACTCATGGAGGAGGATAATATTTTGGGGGGTAAAGCCAAACTTATATTGAATGATTTTGTCCTGGTAAATATAATGTACCAATGATCAACCAGAACGTGCTTTTCCCTTTTTAATTAAGAGCCACTAAATAGGAATGGAGCAGAGACAGCAAAATTTACAAAATCAATCAAGAGCATGCCTCATTCCTCTTCTGTTTAATGCACATATAATTTAGAAGAAAAATCATCCATGTGACGAACTAAAAAAATACTTTAGTGGACCTACATCTCTGTAATATCATTTGCTACTACTGCTTTGCATTCTGCCTAGCCTTGAAGCTGAAGGCACTTCCTTTGGAGTAGGAAAGTACATTCCTTATGTCCCCATGTCATCTCCAGCTGGACGTAACCCTGTGAATCTTGTACCCATTCTTTACTCTACTGCCCATGGTTTGTTTGAGGAAAACAGAGCATGATCCATGGTTTGAACATTAACCGTATTCTGGGGAGTGTGGTTTGTTTCCTCTGCATGTTGACTGGTAAGAGCAAAGAGGCTCTGGTGGATGTGTTCATGGTAAACAACTGACTATGGTTTGTGACATGCAAAGGAGCACAATATATATCATATTGTTAGTTACAATGACAACTAAATGGTTATTTAAGACAAAATATACCATGAAAACTCTATGAGCACATATGCCACAAGTTTCTACTGCTTATGTAGGGAATATTCATACATCTAATATGTGGTGACATTTAGATATGAGTGCATTAAATTATTCTGCATATCTCAGCCTCCATTTTGTGACATATAATTAAGACATGCCAACATAGACCCCTACATAGCTTGTGATATTTGTTTTCTTAGAGAAGAGAGCTCAGAATTTTTATTAAGGGTCTGTTTATATACCTGGAGTAAAAATAATCTAATAAAAACAACAACACATAGAAAGTTTATACAAAAATTCCGAGCTTTGCAAGTTATTATGGGATGATAGTAGCTATATTTCATTTTATATATTTGAGATCTTTTCCTCATTTATATTTTTATTGGGTTTTGTATATATAAAAATGCATTCACAAAATGAACAGTAAGCAATAACATATAACAAGTGTAACTTAAACCACTCGACCTTGTGCCTGTAGTATTATTTCTGTTTGTTTCAAAATGTTTCCTACATAAGTTGATGCATATTCTTTGTTTCTACCTGGTTTAAACTATGATGCAGAAATCTGTTATTTAAATAAAGTTATTTGAAACTCTTCTGGATGTTTCCAGAAATATCTTGGGTTCAGGGCCAATTCTCTATGTCTATCTGTGTCTGTCTGTCTGTCTGTCTGTCTGTCTCTCTCTCTCTCTCTCTCTCTCTCTCTCTCTCTCTCTCTCTCACACACACACACACACACACACACACAGTTGTAGCATTGGTTGTTGTTGTTGTTTCCCCATATGATCTTTTCTGTGTAGAGGATTTTACAGTGACCACCTTTTGTCATAATTGCAGAAAAGGTTCTAGGTCTCATTGGATTGTCTGGACTGCATTTATCCTCTTTAAAACTGTGGCCCTTATGAAAGGGCATAGTGTAAAAGTTTGTTTTATTTCTTTATAAAAAATAGTTACGTGCATTCAACATGTACATGCATCACACCGAACCCGGAAGTGACCTGGAAATGTAATAAAGATGTCACTGAAATGTCACTAAAAGGGTGGAACAGAGCAGGGAGTGGGATGTTTGTAGACTTTTCCAATGGGTTTCAGTTATGCACGATTTCACCGATGTGCTCGGTGCTTTGGAACGTAACCCTCATGTAAACAAGGGGCTGCCTGCATATCACTAGTCATAAAAGATATATTTCGTTTGCAACAAACAAACATAAAATCTCAGAAATCTGCTAAATATGAATGTGTTAACTGACTCAGTCATAGAAAATATTGCTACGGCATACCATATAGCTTCTTGCAAAGCAAATATCACCGCCAGGTTGGTACTGGAGAATATCTTTCTGGCAACTGCATTTGTGGATAAGCACAAATATAAAAGACTCCAACCAGTTCCTGGCTTTCCAGAGAAAAGGATGGACCTTTACTTTAAGTCGGGCAGGAGAGACAGATTATGTTCCTTCTTCCAGAATCTTAGGCATAAGTGCTGGGAGACTTGGGGAAAATGTTGTCATTTCTAGCCTGGCAGACACTGTCAGGTTTAGCTTGTGAGCAGACCAGAACTGAGGCCTGGTTTGAGCCAATGTCAGTATCAAGGGGGTGAAAGACAGAAGCCAAATGATTGTCAAGTAGTCAGGAACTATAGCCCTGCTCACCATAAATTTGAGGTCAGCTTAAATATGTATGATTGAAGCTACCTGGAAGGATAGCTGATTTGAAAGATAGATAAGCTAAAGATTATAAAGGGCCACTGCTTCTAATTGCTTGAAAATATAAAGCATTTTAGTAACTGTGATTTCACTTTAAGTGAATGCTTATTAGCCATTCATGGAATGGAAAACCCTAAAGGGCACTAGTTTCAGTTTATCATGTTTTCATGCCACAGTTGTATTTGATTCAACATGATTGCTTCTATTAATAATTATTTCTAATTGGGGTGCTAAGTGGTAATCCTCTACTTCATTTCTAGCTATGTTTTGAAAAGCTATTAATGTTTGACCAGCTGCACCGGAATATGAATGGGGATGTACATTCAAATAAACACCTCAGTTGAAAACAATACTGTGCCAATAGATGGCATCTACGCTAAAGCAGGCATTCCAGTGTGCATTTAGATCAGCATTTTACATACACACCCACAGTTCCTGGTGCAGCAAGGGACACCTGTTTGAAAGAAGACAGGTAGAAACTGAGGTTAAAATGCATCTAATATTGTAAAGCAACATGAACTTGATTGAAACATTTGACAGGACACACATTTAGTAAACAAGACTGCAATCCTATGCAGGTCCACTGACTGAAAGGTTATAGGATACGGTGGAAGTCCTAGTGTGTTTGGCAATGTGCCTAATATGCAGACTGTCGTGTGACAAAGGTATTTGAGAGCAGAAGCAGTAAAGGAGTCTAGAAATGTTGTGAAATGCTGAAAAGATGCAGAATCATTTAGCATGCTGAATCACTGTGACTCATCTTGAGGATGACTCATTCTCTGTACAGTGGTACCTCGGGTTAAGAACTTAATTCGTTCTGGAGGTCTGTTCTTAACCTGAAACCATTCTTAATCTGAGGTACCACTTTAGCTAATAGGGCCTCCCGCTGCCGCTGTGCCGCCACCGCGCGATTTCTGTTCTCATCCTGAAGCAAAGTTCTTAACCTGAGATACTATTTCTGGGTTAGCGGAGTCTGTAACCTGAAGCGTCTGTAAGTCGAGGTACCACTGTATAAGTTTTGTATCTGCTTGCAAGCAGACTCAGAGTGTGTGCCTCTGTGTGTGAAGGTGGAGCCTGTGCTCTGTGAAGCCTGTGCTCAAAGGAGACTCTGTATGACTCAGTAACTCTGTGTATGTTCTGAAGCTAGTTTAATCTTCTGTTCACTATGCTGTTATTTGCAAAAATTTTTACTTTAACTCAGTAAAGCTTTTATTCTTTTACTGAAGAAGACTCTGCATTATTAGTTGGATCCTCCTAACAGAAGGTCCATGTTGTGCTCAGCCCCTGAAACTCTTCCCCAATCGGCTTGTGGGTGGGGCTTGCCCTGCTCCAAGCCGGTGGTGTCACAGTTATACCAATGGCCTTTAGCCAATTGGCATCATGGCAAAGGTTGGGGGTTGGGGGTATCTATTTGGCAGCGCAACATAGGGACCTCCTTTTGCTTCATGCTGCCAAACACTTGCCCATTAATTAGGTCATGTTTGGCCTTGCATTGGACTTCGGTTGGTCACCTGTTTTGGAACGGGGGCTGGGTAGGATTTTTTTCCAATGTGGCAGATTGGCTGTGGCCACTTGGTTTCTGCCTACCTCTTAGCAATCGTCACAACTTTGTAAGGTTTGGCGGTTAGGCATTGGTTTAGGGGAATGTGGGGAGGGGAGGTGTGGCCATCACCTGCCCCTCCAATGAATAGGGTATTCCGTTAAAGGAATCTGGGGGTCTGGATCTCGTCCGAAGCCTGGAGAGGGGCTAGGGCCATGCCAGGACTCCTGGGAACCCCAGGGGTGAGCACCAGTCGATATACACTGACGGAGATCCCCCTACTGGTTATTTACCTTTACAGGCTAACTGCAGGGTGGGGCAGGAGCCAGTTATAGTTTTGATACCAATGCCTAAGTCAATACCAGTCACATTTGTGTATTCAAAAAAGATGTGGCCAAAATTTGCCCATTAACATTTAAACTAAATTCTGTCTCCACTGTGTCTTTATTTCCAAGAGGGATGGGTTTTGGGGCTCGGAGCACAAATTTACGCTGCGCATCACAGACATCCTTACAGATGCACCTTGGTGGAATATACCAGCAGACAGTGCTTTTTTCTGGGGGGATGCAGGGGTGCATATACCCAGAAACATTTTGTGAAGCTTTGTACTTTTGTCCATTTACTGTATTTATTTTTCCCGATTTGAACTATAAAATGGTGATTTTCTTGATTCAAAATGAGAGTACCCCTAAACATATGAAACAGAGTTCCAAGTGCAAGAAAAAAGCAGGCGAAGAGGCGCATATAGTATAAAGAATGGAGTACAGTAGCACAGTTGAGTGAGATGGGGAAAAGTGCACCCCCCTCTCTTTACAGGATGTATGCACATTTTACAGCTGTTAATTAAGGAGAGAGGGGGACTGCCAATTGCAAAAAAATAATTATTCTGCACATCATTTTTTTGTTTTTATTTACTATTTTTTAATTAAATACATAAAATGTATTGACAATAAGATTTATGTATAGACACTATCTTGCAATTTGTTACCATTTCTTAATTACATTTCTTAATTAAATTGCTACTCCAGGTAACTCATTATCAGTAAGATAACTTTGACACAAGAGCTATATGTGTTCACCTGCACCTTACCAATAAGATACGGGTGATAGCTCTGCATTTTTTTAAGGTGGAGCTATACCTGTTTAGCTGCAGGTAATCTATTCTGTTTAAGTTTAGATCAGTTACATTAAGAAATCTTTCAGATTGCTGTGGTTTTTTTTAATTAAAATGTGGTCTATAGATATTTAAATAAATAAATAAGCTAATCTTTATCTCCTCTCTAGGAGTCTGAATGTTTACATGGTTTTGCTAGGCCAAAGAAAAGCATGCCATTGCATTACATTCAAATGAAGACCGAGCTATCATGTGATAATTGCAATAATAATGCAAATTAATATTGTACATCCTGCTGTAGTGTAATTTAGTGTATAATATAAATGTTCCATAAACATTTAGGTCTATTAAACAATGTTTGGGGCTGGGAGCAGAATCAACAATTTGAAATTTAACAATTTCTTATCCTAGAGTGTACTGTTAGGGAATTTTAAAGAACCTAGTATGTGCTCTCCTGAGAGATCTGAATAGCAGGAATCCAGGTTTATTAACATCTGAATGCATTACATAACATGATGTGACCACAGATAACTATTATGAGATTATGAGCTCAGTAACAATAATGTTGAATGAATCGGACTAGAACAGATTTTAATCTTCTGTTCTCCCTGTAATGTTCTAAATTCTCATTCTGTATATCTCTGTGAGAGGAACTTCATTCCTTTATTAAAACCTCAATATCTGCATTTGTATTTGTAATGCTGGAAACACAAAATTGAAACTTGTATGCTTGTGAGGGATATAAAGTCACATTTTAATACAAGAGGTAAATTGCTCCTTCCAAGATTCAATAAACTGGAAGAGCATTCATTATAAATGTAATAAAAACTTATGAGTCCCATTTTATTAAAATTACTACCCCAAGTTCCTGACAGGGAGTGGGATTTCTTAGGGGAGACAGTAGTGACATTTTATGTATAGTAATGTGACTTATGTCTAATGTGAGGTCCACAGAAGTGAGACAGGTGATTTTAACGTCATTCCTTAAGGACCCTTCTAGAGTTAAAACTATCCAGTTAGCTTCCTAATCAATGTTTATTGGTAAGGTAGAGAACTGGATGATTTTCTGTTTCTTGAATGATGTACCACAGTGTTTTTAAAGCAGGGTTTGGGGAAAAACCTAGGGGTTCCTCAGAAGCCTTTCAAATGTTTCTCAGTGGACTGGTTCGAACATGACTTAGTGTTACAAGAATGAACCTAGGTGATCCTAATGGTTGTGCATTGCAGTGTGGTTGAATGGAGGCATTAAGGAGCTTTCCCTTCCAGGTTTTGTTAACCACAGTTTGTCATGTCATCTGAACTGGACAAGATGCGGTTATTATTAACTATGGTTTTCTGAAACAAACCACAGTCGGTGTAAGTCACTCACTCACTGAGAGTCAGTGTGATATAGTGGTTTGAGCAGCCTTTCCCAACCTTGGGTCCTCAGATTGATAGACTACAACTCCCATCAACCCTGACCATCCATGGTGACTGCAGCTAATGGGAGTTGTTGTCCAACACCATCTGGGGACCCAAAGTTGACAAAGGCTGGGTTGGAGAGGAGAATAGGACCTGGAAAGCTGGGGTTCAAATTGCCACCCAGCCTTGAAACTCACCAAGTGACCCTGGGCCAGTCACCGTCTTGCAACCTAATCTACTTCACAGTGGTGGTGTGAGAATGAAACATGATGGAAAACTATGAATACCACCTTAAGCTCTCTGGACGAAAGGTGGGATATTAATGTAATAATAAAAATAATAAAAGGAAATCAGCCCTGAGTGCTCACTGGAAGGACAGGTCGTGAAGCTGAGGCTCCAATACTTTGGCCATCTTATGAAAAGAGAAGACTCCCTGGAAAACACCCTGATGTTGGGAAAGATGGAGGGCACAAGGAGAAGGGGACGACAGAGGACGAGATCGTTGGATAGTGTTCTTGAAGCTACCAGTGGGAGGCAATGGAAGACAGGAGTGCCTGGCGTGCTCTGGTCCATGGGGTCACGAAAAGTCGGACACGACTAAACGACTAAACAACAACAAAACAACAACACCAAATTTAAACCATAGTTTAAGAAATTGGCTTGTTTTAACTACCCATAGTTAACATAAGCCATAATTTAGGATTTAGATGTAATGATAATCTGTGATTAATCTAAAATGGAAGTGGAAACTTCCAGTTTCCTCCCTGTGGCTATGCCAGAGGAGGAGAGAAGAGAGGGAAGATTGTCATTGCAATGCTAAACCATAGCACTGTGTGCAAACCTGTCTATGAGAAAATTGCTGACAATTCCCCCCCCCAAAAAAAACCCACGTCAATCACTACCAATCTGTTGCTATAGCATGTAGGCACACAACATTATCCAGTGTGTTATTTTAGCTCATACTGTCAGTTTACAGGAAGGGTTAAGAGAGTTGGGCAAGTTCCCACATGAAATCAGTTCATAGTCTAGTATACAGTATGCCCTGGAATCATATTCTGAGGCAAATGTCATGGGGTACAAGTCAGTATTGAGAAGGTTGTCTCATGGTGGAAAGTTGAAACTGAAATGATATATAGAGTCAGTGCTATTTTTCTTTAAAAAAGAGAGGTACCAGAACTCAGCAAGCACGCTCAGGTAAGTTCCAGATGGAAAAAAACCCTTGTATAGCAGGCATAGGCAAACTCGGCCCTCCAGATGTTTTGGGACTACAACTCCCTCATCCCTGACCACTGGTCCTGTTAGCTAGGGATGGTGGGAGTTGTAGACCCAAAATATTTGGTGGGCTGAGTTTGCCTATACCTTCTGTATAGGGTTATGTTGTAAATTTTCTGCAATTTGTGTTCCATACAATAAAATAAATTACAATAAAATGTATTGCACAGCATCTTTGAAGGAAGAAGCATAGTTTTGATCCTTTTAGGACTCTCTTTTCTCATTGATTTGCTGCCTGTGTATCATTAATTTTATTGCTGACCTTTAGGCAATTAGTATGATTTTGTTTATCAATCTTAGAACAATGTAAGGTTGTTGGCTCTACTTAGATAAAATACCTTTTGCTTGATGGTTGTCTCCTCTCTTATGAAGTAGTACTGGATGCTACAGAAGGTATAAGACCAATAAATGTCTTAGTAGCTTCAGGTAAACTGCTATTTTTTTGTTGCTTTAGGAAGTATGTTCACCTTAGAGACCCCTTTTGAGTTATTAATAGACCCAAGTAGTGGAAAAGAATTAATGAATAAGTTTTATCTCTTATTTTCTAATCTAATGTCTAAGCATTGTAGTTTTACGAGAAATAGGATAAGGAAGAAATTCTAGCAATAGAATTGCCTTTCATCTAGAGAAATGTGACTACCAGACTAATATCTGTCAATGGTAAAAGAGTATTTTTTTAAATTAAAGATGATATTGTAGTGTTGTTTTAAATACATTGTGGAGGAGTTTGATTAGCAGAGAGTAGTAAATTTTCTTTAAAAAGTATAGTGTGGCGAGTAGTATCTCTGGATATGGACTATTGCTGTTGTGTCTAAATTCTTATATTTTTAAATTGACTCATTCTGATTTGCAAAATATGAAGTTTATTGTGAAATTGATGTTTTTATGTTTCGGAATACACTTTTTAAAATTGGTGTTCTTTTTGGGGGAAGGAGTGTCCTTCTTTGTAAATACATATATTAATCCACAATAATTTACAGAGGTCTTGTATTTGCTTTACCTCACATTTCTTTGTGTTGCTCTTAGTTTTATACTTGGCAAGTGAAAACTGTCAAGAGAAATAAATGCCGGCATCAAATCAAAGCCTGTGAAATCTGGTGTCTAATCAAATCACACCTGGCATCAATCAAATCGGCTCCAAGAGTAGCACACTCTAGTTCAACAAAGGACAGCAGAAGTGTGGATGGTGACGTGTTGTATTACAGCTGAGTAGAAAGGAAAGCCCAAACAGCAAAGAGAAACTAGCTAACTTCAAGATGCACATACTTACCAGTGAGAGAGCCAGTGTGGTGTAGTGGTTAAGAGCGGTAGATCCGTAATCTGGGGAACCTCTACATGCAGCTGCTGGGTGACTTTGGGCTAGTCACACTTCTCTGAAGTCTCTCAGCCCCACTCACCTCACAGAGTGTTTGTTGTGGGGGAGGAAGGGAAAGGAGAATGTTAGCCGCTTTGAGACTCCTTCGGGTAGTGATAAAGCGGGATATCAAATCCAAACTCTTCTTCTTCTCTTCTTACTCTTTCCCTGTCTTCCTCTCATCAAAACTAGGTTTTGTTTTGCTAGGAGGTAAAGAGAGTTGTGACGCTTTTGAAGTTTTCCATTTACTCTATCTATATTTAAATCTCCTACAACCTTGTAGACTGTATCACCTTCAGAATTCACATGTGGAACCAGGGGTGGAGGAAGGGGGGTGCAGTGGGAGTGGTTCGCCCCAGGTGTCACCACTGAGGGGGGTGACAAAATGCCGGGCGGCACTCACCGCAGGGCCTGCAGCACGCCCAAGCCACGTGTCTCTCCTGGGAGTGACGCGGTGGCTTAGGTGCCCGCAGGCTCTGTGCTGCCCCAAACAGTCCACCTGCTACCTCCCTCTCGGCTGTAGGGTGGCTGAGTGGAAGGAGGCAGGCAGATTCCTCAGAGGCCCTGCGGAGCGTCTTGCCCCGGCTTGCCCCACCCTGCGGATGGCTGGGCCCACCCCCGCGAGTGGCTGGCCCGCCCCTGGGCGCAGGCCATGCGCGCCACCCCAGACGCCCGATCGGCGTGCTCCGCCGCTGTGTGGAACCACTTGTCTGAAGTGGACCTAAATGCAAGTTCTCTTGCTATGCAGGTTTTCTATATGCATGCCATTATCGCAAAACTTTGAACAATAATCAATTCAAAATAACCCAGATAGTGCAAAACTTTTGCCTGATGGGCAAATTCCAGTTAATTTGTGTTAGAAAATGCTGCTCTGTGGGAAAGGGGGAATAGAGCTAATATTCAGAACTCAATTTTTGTGTTTATATATGGTGTGGTAAATTCATTGCAATAATATTTCCCAAGTCACTTTTGCTTGGTGATTTTTTTTTTTTTTTAACGTGCCTCTGTATGGTGACAGCTGGTATTTACCATGGCAGGAAAACTAATAGGTTCCAAGACTGTAGTGAACCCCAACTGCAAATTCAATTACATAAGGAAATGATTTGCTTGTTGGGTGTTAGTTAGGGTTGCCATGTTTCATCAATGTTCTCATTATCATTTAGGTTCCTGGGTCATGCAAAATATTATCTAGTGCCATACCCAAAATCCTCTAGAGAGTGGATCCAAATAAGCTCTCTTATGTAGTATTATTATCGCAATTCACATTCTATGCAGTGTTAAAACCGAGAAATTGGCTCTGCTCTCCCATGTATTTACCATATATGCAATTATTCAAAACAGGGAAAAAACCACTTGACTTTACTTTACTTTTTTGTTCTTCCTCACCAGGCTTTTAATTTCCTTCCATTTAATGTATTTCCCACCTTTCTTTCATTTGAACCCCAAACCAGTGTACAAATATTTCTCAGGTGATCACCCCCTCCATGCACTGACCAGATATAGCAAGTTGGTGTCTTCAGACCATACCCTGGAACCAATATCCTTAACTTACATGTGACACAGCAACAGCTATTGGGGCAGTGGGTCATGATGATGATGGACAATGAATAATATATGAGACAGTGGCAGGTATGAACCTATGAATCTACCTTTAAGCAGGTTTCAGGTTCATTGACACCCTGTATCATAGACTCATCCTGTCCATGTCCACAAGTCTATGAAATTATGATGGATGTTCATGAAATAGTAAATTCCCTTGTAACCGATGAATTCTTTATTTAAAAAATATTTGTAACTTTCTCTGGGCAGGACTCCTTGCTTTCAGATGGTTTCTGGTTTATCTATTCTGCCTTATCAAATGTATTATGATATTTCATGTTCTAAAACCTCGTGGGTTATATCCAACAGTTGCATGAGCAGAAGGTAATTCATTCAACCATTGGCTACAACCCATTACTTTTATGTTTGGATAGCAGTGTTGATTAATAAACTTTAGGAGGGAATGAGTTATGAAGAGTACAAGTGAATAAATAGGCTCATAAAAACCCTAAATACAATGATATCCGGTCAGAAACAATAGACATTTGTCCAGTAATAAATACACAATTCAGTAACACACTACAGTGAACCAGGACAAGCTGCTTAATGTTTTCTTGAAGGCTAAGACCTGGATATAAACTGAGAGGAAATAAGGCAGTAGAACCAGTGTAATCCATATAATTTTAAAATATTTGTGAAATATATGAAGGAAAGATGCAGATCAATTGATGTGGGGTTGGAGTGTGCAACAAATAATGGATAGTGAGGAATAGAACTGAAATAACCTATTACATTCTTTATGAATGAACACTATTAGTACAAATAGCAAATAAATGGCATGTGCATGTAGGTGATTTATTTTTTTAAAAACCCCACACTGCACATCTATGTTACTTTACATTAGAAGCAGGAACCTGGCTGGGCACTCAAGGAACAGAAGATGATTCTCTCACTGAAAACTCCTAAAGCAAGTACAGCAGTCATGAAATAAGGGGACCTGCCCTCTTATGGATCAGTAACTGATAAAATAGGAAAAAGTGTAACAGGTGGGGTATACAAAAAAATGTATTGAGATCAGTGCTTTTTAACTTGTTCATTAATAACCTGTTAATAGGTAGGAAGATTTGGAATGCACCATATCCAAATGTGTATATAAAGGGCTGGATTAAGACCTGGATTAATCTTTCAAGCATTGAAAAGATCATGGTGCCCCCCCACATAGTTAAAAAACAACAACTAAACCATAAAATTGAAAATGAAAATAAGAAATGAAGCAAAACATAGATTGCAACACATAACAGGATCTGATTTTCTTCCATTATTGCAATCTATGTTAGTAGGACATCCCTGGTTTAGATGGGGATAAGTAATAAAAAGAAAACATAAAAATGGGAGACAGTAAGAAAGTCTATCAGAGTTTTGATTTTCCCCATCATGACTACTTGGGTGCTTTTTGTTAAAAAAACCTCAACAACTATCAAATGACCTTTTTAAAAAAATACTCATTTCTGTGTGTGTCCCTGCTTTGCTGATGCCCTAAGCATATGCTTAGTCTGCCTGTTGGGTAGTCCAGCCCTGTATATACATTTAAAGAGATGGTTTTTAGTCCCTTATTTGTTATCTACTCAGTATTTCGATCATGTTGTTCCTTTCATTTTTGATGATGCATTCTACAGTGGACCCAAATGGATCTCTCTTTTTTTACAGAGTATTTTTCAAAGATTGAGCATTTTCTTGTGATGACTGGGGGCTCGAAAAGTCTTTGTGTTGCAGGAAAAAAACCTAGTAAAACTCTGTACTTAGGGAACAGAGGGGACAAGGGGGTTAGAAAAAGTGCTTCTCAGAATGTTTCCTTTGTTTTACTGATTTTTTTCGTCATTACTTCACACCTTACTCTGGAACATCACATGCAGCTATATTTTCAAGTGCCTGTTTGTCATCAAGGCCGATCCCTCATCTGATTGAACCTTGTGTCTAGAAAATGATTGTTTGTAGGATTCTTATGTACAGTGTCTGATGGAAATGCAGTTTTGCAGGCTTGTTCTCCTGTCACTTTATATAACATAAGAACTTAAGGTGAAGTCTTGTCACTAGGTGAAACCTAGCAGCCTGCTAGCACCATACTCTGTATAATCAGTGCTTTTTTTTTGGTGGTTTATGAAATATTAATGGGACGCGGGTGGCGCTGTGGGTTAAAAAACAGAGCCTAGGGCTTGCCGATCAGAAGGTCGGCGGTTCGAATCCCCACGACGGGGTGAGCTCCCGTTGCTCGGTCCCTGCTCCTGCCAACCTAGCAGTTTGAAAGCACATCAAAGTGCAAGTAGATAAATAGGTACCGCTCCAGCAGGAAGGTAAACGGCGTTTCCGTGCACTGCTTTGGTTCGCCAGAAGCGGCTTAGTCATGCTGGCCACATGACCCGGAAGTTGTACGCCGGCTTCCTCGGCCAATAAAGCAAGATGAGCGCCGCAATCCCAGAGTCGGTCACAACTGGACCTAATGGTCAGGGGTCCCTTTACCTTTACCTTTATGAAATATTAAGTAGTATATTGTAAACCACCCTGAGACCTGTGGGTATAGGGTGGGGTGTGTGTATTACTTTACACACTTTACTTTACACACTTTACTTTAAATAAATAAAATGTCGATAGCATCATACTAGTTGTTCTTACTTCCTCTGAAATCCTTACAGCACATTCAGTGAATATAATTTTGGCACGGAGGAGCTGCTTTTTCTGTTAAGCAAAGGTTTCCTGGCTCACAGGAGCCTGCCTTGCAGATGTTTGGCACCTCTTGAAGAATGTATAATATAATGTGCAGCTAGGCATAAATTATTTACTGCTCGAGGCCTCTTTTTTCTATTTTCTTAAAATCATGGAGTGTTAAAATAAACCATCTTATTGCAGGGTTTGTTTTTTGTTTTTTTTTAAATTAAAAATAATATCTAATTGGTGGCAACAAAGTACAGAGAAGCTCTTGAGATGGTTTTAAAAAAGCAAACAACACACACACACACAAACTACCCTGGAATTGAATGACATGTCAAAATACAAAATGTTGTCGTTTTAAAAATAAGGGTACATTTAATGTTATAATTTTATTCATTACTTTTCAAACTACCTTGGGGTCTTTTTCAACAAAATAATAAAATAGTTAATGTGCTATTTTGTCCCTGCCCTGAATCCAGTTCTCATTCTACGGGGAAAGTTTCATTAAGTTAACGTGTAACTGGTTTTAGAGAGTTGTGACTTCAGGAATTCCTTTGTATCCAAAGTATGACAAAACAACAAGAGTTCCATCACTCTGTCTCTGTGCCTAAGGAAAGCAGGTGGGATTGCCTTTCCCCAGTGTGGTGTAGTGGTTAAGAGTGGTGGACTCGTAATCTGGTGAACTGGGTTCGATTCCCCGCTCCTCCACATGCAGCTGCTGGGTGACCTTGGGCTAATCACACTTCTCTGAAGTCTCTCAGCCCCACTCACCTCACAGAGTGTTTGTTGTGGGGGAGGAAGGGAAAGGAGATTGTTAGCTGCTTTGAGACTCCTTAGGGTAGTGATAAAGCAGGATATCAAATCCAAACTCCTCCTCCTCCTCCTCCTTCTTCTTCTTCCAGATAAAGGACTCCCAGTAGGGGATGACTTGTTTGCAGGCCTCTCAAATCCTTGTGCTGGCATCAAGGTGCTGCCATGTTACTAAATCCAAGAAGGTCTTGACTTATTCGAATAGCTCGCTCATGACTTCACTACAACTTGCGGTGTCCTCAAAAGTCCCCTCTGAAGTTTTTGGCTTAGAAAAGTTGTTTAAAATTGCAGAACTGTTGAGAATATGACTAAGAGGCCACCTTAAACCTCATCTTCGCTGCCCCTCCTTGGGCCATCTCTGACAGCAAGCTTATGCAATGCCTTCAAGAGAGCCTTGATTATTTTTCACACTATTTCTTGCAGCGCCTCAGATCCTTGCTTTCCTATTAATCAATGTTATCCCTTTGGCTAGAAGGCGCATAGCGTAAGTAGTTTAGTGACTCAGACCTGTCTGTCACTTCTTCCAGCAAAATAACTTTGCGGTATTCCACATTAGATTCCTCCCCCCCCCCCCCAAAAAAAAAATATATATATATATATGCTGAAATAGGAGCAAATGCCAAGATGTATATTTCCTACTGCAGTATCCTGGTGATGCTTTTCCAGTTAGTTTAAAATCTGAATGAAGACAACAGCTTGTCTGCTAATAAAACATTGTCTTTGAACTGTTCGTTCAGGATCAAAATGAGACAACATGGGATGGTGATGATGATGATGATGATTTGAACTGGGCCACATTTCCCTGTTCCCAGCATCAGCCAATTTTATTCTGGTGGGTGCTATTTTCCCTTTTTGAGCCCACCTCAAAAAAAGCGAAAGCTGAGACATAGTGGTCATAATATGAAAAACACAACCCAGGGGGATTGCCTGGATACCTCTAAAATCTTGCTACCACTTGGTAGAGATTAGGGGTGGTGGTGGTGGTACACAACCATTGTGATAATTTGTTTTGGGAGTATGGGCAGTACTGCATCCCATCAGTGCAATGGGACTTCCGCCCACTCCTACCCCTGTGCATACCTCACAGCGGTAGGTTCAAGGACTTCAACAGTGGTACTTTAGTTCTCAAACGCCTTGCTTCTCAAACAACTTGGAACCCAAACACTGCAAACCCAGAGGTAAGTGTTCCGGTTTGCGAACTTTTTTCAGAAGCTGAACGTGCTCCGTTTTGAATGTTATGCTGAGGTCTGTCTGTTTTTAGCAGCTTTTTGTTTTGTTTTTGTTACTGTGTGGAACCCAGTTCAGTTACTGATTGATTGATTGTGTGACTGCAGTACATTGTTGTTGTTGTTTTAATTATTTATATTATTTATTATTTTATTATTATTAATTGACATCCAAGGATATCATACACAATCTTAAATACATGTACAAAGAAAAGGTAAAACTAACAACAACAACAACCTTAAATAATTATACCATTAAATATTGATTTAAACTTTTACACATAAGTGCTCTTTTCTTATACTTTCTAACTAAACAAAAATAAACCATAGTAAAATCCAATAAACTAAACTATGTCAAAATAGACTTCCTATCATTTCCCCATGTAAGTTACATTTACAACATTGAATGTACTTCTTACCTTACTCTTAATATATTTCCTAATACTTTCGTATAACATATTGTACCATTTTTCCTTATTTAATAATGTTTAATTTACACAAGGGTCATTCAAACGCTGCTATAGAAGTTATGTCATTATTATATTTTTGTAGGTATTACTTGAACATATCCTATTTTTGCGTGAATGATTGCTTTGTGTTTTCCCTTAATCTATTTGTCAATTAAGCTATTTCTGCATAGTCTTGTAACTTATTCTGCCATTCCCTTACTGTTGGTACTTTCCCCCCTTTCCAGTTGCACTGCAGTACATTGTTTATTGCTTTCATTTTATGGATCAATGGTCTCATTAGATAGTAAAATTCATGTTAAATTGCTGTTTTAGGGGTTGTTTTTAAAAGTCTGGGACAGGTTAATCTGTTTTGCATTACTCTCTATGGGAAAGCACTCCTTGGTTTTGGAACAGAGTTCCAGAACAGATTAAGTTTGAGAACCAAGGTACCACTGTAAAAGCACAGGAAAGTAGTAAGAATAAAATTGCTTCTGGACAATAGATTCAGCAGAAATTCCTCCCAAAGATTGTGAGGCAAAACCAAACATGCTAACCACAAAAACAACCATCTTAAGGGTATGCCTAATACTATATATCCCTGATGTTGGGAAAGATGGAGGGCACAAGGAGAAGGGGACGACAGAGGACGAGAAAGATGGAGGGCACAAGGAGAAGGGGACGACAGAGGACAGGATGGTTGGATAGTGTTCTCGAAGCTACCAGCATGAGTTTGACCAAACTGCGGGAGGCAGTGGAAGACAGGAGTGCCTGGCGTGCTCTGGTCCATAGGGTCACGAAGAGTCGGACACGACTAAACGACTAAACAACAACAACAAATACTATATATAAAGCATAAAAATAGCAGTGGCGGTAGCATTCTTGAAAAGCTTATAAAAATAGAACTGTGTTTACCTTTGCAGCAAAAGAATATTTAGAAACTGTAATTAACAAAGCATCCTATGTTTGGAATTTGTGTATCTTTTGTAGAAGTAGATAAATAGCCCTTTCCCCTAAATCACTAGAGCCTGAAAAATAGGCTGTACTTGGAAAATTTAGAGAAAGATAATACTCAGCAAGATTCCCATAAAAAGCAACAAGGATATAACAGCCAGTGCCAAGCAGCTTAGAGATCAGTGCTCATAGCTACTGGCCAAATATTTAATTTAGCATGAAAATGGTGTGAAATTGTGTTTCAGAACATAAAATCTACAGGAAAATACAGTGTTATTGTTTGTTCTGACACTGAAAATTGGCCACTTTCTGTAATTTCACATAACAGTGAGATATTAAGAATTATCCATTGACATATCAACAAAGCCTGACAAAAAATGGTGTTGTAAAAATCATTTCCAATCACAGATGCATAGCAGTTGTCACCCAAAAGCAAATAAATGATAGCAATTAATTTCTGGGCAAGCAATTGGAAAAACTACAACCTTTAATCTTAGTGGATAATTATTCCAGTGCCTTTCAGGGCAGCTCAAAACTCACTGAGGCAACACCCCATATTAGTTTACTCTTGGCATTAAGTTTTTAGAAGGTTACAGGCAAAACTCCTGATTCTTTGTGGGCCACTGAGCTGTGATGCACGTATGGAACTGCTCTGTCTGCAAAGACATTTCTATTTGCTCTAGTGAATGGATCAACTCTGTATTTAGGAGGAGATCTTTGCAAGTAATTGCTGCCTCATTTTACATGAGTGGTAAAGTTTGCTCATGCAGACTGTGTTGCGTCTCGAGGCCCCAAGACCCACCCCCAAAATAAATACACACGGAGACTTATATTAGTTTAATTTTGGGGGCAAAATTTTTGGCCACAACTTTATTGAAATACAATCACGTGAGCGGTATTGGCTTAGGCATTGACTCCCCACTATAACTGGCTCCCACCTCTCAGGGTGATCGTTAAATGGGGTAAACCAAACGAGGGAGCTAGGTCTATGAGGACCAACCTAAGCTCAGCCCGGCGTTCCTGTGGTCCTGGCATGGACCTAGCCCCTCAAGCAGACTTCGGATGAGATCCAGGACCCCCAGATTCCTTTAACGGAATACCCAGTTCCTGGAGGGGCAGGTGATGGCCGCACCTCCCCTCCCCACAATCCAACTGAGCCAATGCCTAACCGCCACCTTACAAGTTGTGATGATTTGCTAAGGGGTAGGCGAAAACCAAATGGCTAAAGCCAATCTGCCAAATGGAAAAATTCCTACCCAGCCCCTGTTCCAAAACAGGCGACCCAAACCAAAGCAAGGCCAAGCGACTCTAACTAAACTAGGGAGGGTGGGCGGGTGTTCAACAGTGCGAAGCAAGTGCCCCTCCTTGCATCACACTGCTGTTTTTAAAGCCCCTGGGATCATGCCACCCACTGGCTATTGGCTAAAATCGCCTGGTGTGATCCCAGGGGAATGGCCAGGACTTCTTGCTCCTCCCCCCCATTTTAACCCTATCAGGTGAGCTCTTGGGTCCTGCGCGCAACCAGGACCCTCTGTTATGAGGATCCCATCTAACTTTGGAGTACTCACAGAGCTCTGGATCAAAAGCTCTGTAAAATGTACATTTCTTTTCTTTCCATTGGGAGAGATGTGCATGTTTGGTAATGCGTGATAACCGTAAATAGGAAGATGGAATCAGATAAGTTGGAGGTGCTGTGGGTGGGTAGTTCCTGTGTCTAGGAGTTGGTGGAATTGCCTATCCTGGGTGCGGTTGCACTCCCTCTAAAGCAGGCGTGGCCAAACTTTGCCCTCCATATGTTTTGGGACTACAACTCCCATCATCCCTAGCTAACAGGACGAGTTTTCAGGGATGATGGGAATTGTAGTCACAAAACATCTGGAGGGCCAAGTTTGGCCATGCCTGCAAAGGAACAGATATGTAGTTCTGGGTTGCTTCTTGAAACACTGTTGTCACTAGACACCTAAATAACCGCAGTGGCTAGGAGCCTCTTTGCAAAGCTTCAGGTGGCACATCAACTGCAGACATTTCTCAACAAGCATTGCTTGTGTCTGGTTACCCTTGTTCCAGTAAGTTCCAGATTAGATGACTGCAATGCACTCTGTGTGGTCCAGAAACGGTCCAGAAATTGGTGCAAAAATGGCAGCCATGGTGCTTATGAGGCAGTGGGTCTAGCACAGGCTTTTGGAGGAGTGGTGGGCCCAAGAATTGTTAGTTGATCCCCTACAGTTGGGTTGATATGAAAGTGACAAATAATTTAATGCTACCTTTTTATTGTGCCTTAGACTTATCAAGCCCATGGGCTTTTTGTGTGTCCAGCATATAAGATGCATATTTGTTTGCTTGTTTGTTCATCCAACTTTTCCTCAGATGCTCAAGGTCTGTGGGTATAGGGCGGTATATTAAAGGAAGGAAGGAAGGTGGATTAAATCTCAATCTCTCTCTCTCTCTGTCTCTCTCTCTCTTTTCTCATTTTATTGTTAGAAACAACTTGCGTATTTGCCTTTCTGAACTGGTATTTGAAGCTGGGATTGCCAGGTCAACCATGGTGCCTCCCTGTGTCTGTAAAAAAAAAAAGGTAAAGGGACCCCTGACCATTTGGTCCAGTTGTGACCGACTCTGGGGTTGCGGCGCTCATCTCGCTTTACTGGCTGAGGGAGCCGGCGTACAGCTTCCAGGTCATGTGGCCAGCATGACTAAGCCACTTCTGGTGAACCAGAGCAGCGCACGGAAACGCCATTTACCTTCCCGCCGGAGCGGTACCTATTTATCTACTTGCAATTTGAGGTGCTTTCGAACTGCTAGGTTGGCAGGAGCAGGAACCGAGCAAATGGGAGCTCACCCCATTGTGGGGATTTGAACCGCCGACCTTCTGATCAGCAAGTCCTAGGCTCTGTGGTTTAACCCACAGAGCCACCCATGTCCCTCCCTGTGTCTGTGCCCAGTGCTAAATACAAAATGATATTTATGGCATATTGAGAACTTTATTTATTTGTTTGTTTGTTTGGTATAGCCGAAGCCACTCCAAAACATAATACATAAAATAAAAATGGAATAAAATACATTAAACTTTAATAAAAAGTTATTCAACAGAAATTAGAAACATTCCTGTGTTTGTGCTTCTAAGGCTGTTTGTCTAAGTGGGGTTTTTAAATATGAAGGTTCCTGTACAATACAAAATAGTATGAGGATGTCAAATTTATATTTAATAAAGGTTAGCTCTTATTATTTAAAAATGGCAGGCTTTCTTTGTGCCTTTGTTGCCAGCCTACATATAGTCAGCTTCTAGCATATAATAAACGTCAAATGTTCACCTATTGATTTGCAGCTCCATGTCATAAGACCTCAAATAATGCAGCATAACCAAAAATAGTAGGACAAATTCAATCTCAAAAAGAGCCACTCTGCAGGATTTCTTCCACTTGCAAAGATTTCACCAACAGCCTTGATCCCGGACTCATTATAAATGCTATTTTGATGAATGAATCCCATGACATTTGTAAGAGGAGATATATAAGCAAAGGCCATTAATTATAATTCAGACATTGTGGGGAGGTGGTTGTCTTGGAGAATTTAGGGTCACATGGATTGCACTGAAGTCGGTGGGAGGGTTCCATTGAATTCAGTAGTTTTGTCTCCAGCTGTTTTTCTTCATGCTTATTCTTGGACTTGAATTTTCTTTTTCTAAGTATCTCTTCAGATGAGTATGAAAGGATTAGAAAAGCTCTGTTCTGCAGCCTTAACACTTAGGGCAGATTTACTTATCATTAGGTTTGGGTAGGCAAGGATACGTCTTCATTCAAAAACAGAAAAGCTTCCTGTTTAATGTACAATGCAGTTTTTTACGGTTGTAACCTGGGCGTCTACTGTTTTGTGACTCCTTTTTTTTTAAAGAGTGGAACACTGGTGAAAAAGAAAAGCTCTTTGGAGGGTATATATCTTAGTTGGTAGAGTTGGTAGACTCTTAATCTCAGGGTCATGGGTACAAGCCACACGTTGGGCAAAAGATTACTGCATTGCAGGAGGTTAGACTAGTTGGCCCTCGTGGTCCCTTCCAAGCTTACAATTCTATGATTCTATGATATCACATATCATATATGCATGTGTGTTTGATATAGGGAGTGGGAGGGGATTCAGGGTTCCAAGGAAGACCTCTGTGGGCACATGTGAATCTATAGCCACCATGTTGATGACCCCTGCCATAGACCTTCAAGGAGGTGAATAAATGGATGAGGGTCAGCGCAGAATATTGGATATCCTCAGGTCTAGATTGCCCAGTATGTGTCTCAACAAATGAAACTGTTCTGTAGAAAATGTAACTTGAAAAAAGAGATATTGCATATACTTTTGTAAACCAAGAAATCTTTAATAAAAATATATTTAGAATAAACAAATTAGATTGCCCAGTATGTTTAAGGAGCAGATAGAGTAGAAAGGTAAGAAGAAAGATGGAAAAAGGAATTGCGCAAGGAGCAACAGGAAAGGACAAGAACAATCAGGAAAGGACAAGAACAATAAAGCTGTGTCGTTAACATCTGGCCTAGCATCTTGCCTTTACCAGAGACAAATTACAAAAGTCAATCCCATTTTGTTCAGGATTTCACCCTTAATCTCACAGGCATTCAAACATGGTTCAGTGTTATGAGGAAACTAGGGTGATACTTGGTTTAAACTCAGTTTTTAATAGCCAATCACTAAATGCATGTACATAAAGGAAAAACTAGGCTGAGAACCTCTGTGTGACTTAGGTGATTGCTCTTACATATTAATAGCATCCATGGAGGGTCTCATTAATGCTCACAGCATGGGAAATTCCTGCAGATGTCTAAAAATATCCACGCTGAGGGGGATGCTGCTTTGTATTTTGAACCTGATTGCTTAGAAAGGGAAGCCTTTTTCAAGACACAGAAAATCCCACATAAAAATTAAGTTGGATGGACAGTATATAACATATACTAATCCTTTGCAAAGTGTATTCATGAATCTGCTAGCTATTTTCGAATTTTTGTGAGTGTTTATCCTGTATAATAGCATTATAATAGTATTTTCCATGAAAACATGTTGTTTTTTATAGGAAGTATTATATTACCATTGTGTGTTAATTATATTTTAATGGGATGGCAGTCAAGGTAGTCCTACTGTTTATAGTTGAGAACAATGCTCCTGCTGTGGGGGTTGTAACAATCCTAGTGGCCAGTGGGGCAACTTCGTTCTGCACGGGGAGAAACTTGCTTCCTTTTGAGAAATTGTCTTGATTGCAACCTGAAGTTATGTAGAAAGCTCCAATGTCAATTTGATGTAGCATATTAAAGTTAGGGATCCATAAGTCTCACCTTTAAAAATCAGACTACAGTGGTACCTCGGGTTAAGAACTTAATTCGTTCCAGAGGTCTGTTCTTAACCTGAAGCCGTTCTTAACCTGAGGTACCATTTTAGCTAATGGGGCCTCCCGCTGCCGCCGCTCTGCTGTCGCGCGATTTCTGTTCTCATCCTGAAGCAAAGTTCTGAACCCGAGGTACTATTTCTGGGTTAGCGGAGTCTGTAACCTGAAGCGTATGTAACATGAAGTGTCTGTAACCTGAGGTACCACTGTACATCAATCTTGCATTGCATCCTAAAGGGCAATTATGTGCCATCGTTTCAACTCATTCAAATATAACTCCAGTTTGCTCTTTTTTTGATTACAAGGGTTTGGAAAGGCAGACAGTCTTTTTCAGAGTTCGTTGCAAACTGGAAAGTTGAAAATTGTTTGCTTCGCTTCCTGTTTTTCTTCTCATTCATAGGTTCTCCCTTCCATAAAAAAGGTAATCCCTGGACAGTTAAGTCCAGTCAAAGGTGACTATGGGGTGCGGCGCTCATCTTGCTTCAGGCTAAGGGAGCCGGCGTTTGTCCACAGACAGCTTTCTGGTTCATGTGGCCAGCATGACTAAACTGCTTCTGGTGCAATGGAACACTGAAAGAAGCCAGAGTGCACAGAAACACCATTTACCTTCCCGCAGGAGCGGTACCTATTTATCTACTTGCACTGTGTGCTTTCAGACTGCTAGGTTGGCAGGAGCTGGGACAGAGCAACGGGAGCTCAACCTGTCACATGGATTTGAACTGCTGACCTTTTGATCAGCAAGCCCAATCGGCTCAGTGGTTTAGACAACAGCGCCACCTGCTTCCCTGTACTTCTCCAATGAGTAGTTGATAAATGAATTAAAGAACCATAAAGGTAGTGTAAGTGGTCATGGAGAGAGAAAAGAGGATTTCTTTTTCAGTTGACTATTTATTGTATCATATCCCTCAAGCATTTTTTCCCTAGTGATATCCAAATTGATGAGGATTCATAAGTCCCGTGTTAGTGCTGAGGAATTTAAATGATGGCTCACAATCTTAATTTCAGTTGCAACAAGTTTTGTAGTCTAACTGAAGAAAAAATGTCAAATAATAAAGTGCTGAAGAATGAACAAATTACTTTGGGAAGTAATGAGATCTTTGCAATAAAAATGGAGACCTGGGCACCTTGTAAGTCTTATTAAAGTCTTCTTAGGACTGATTCTGTTCCACCTCAGTTCTCAAACACATGAGGGAAGAATTAGGAGCTCTTTGCATGCTTACATACACATATACACACATACACATGTATGTATGTATGTATAACATAATTTAAATGCAGTCATACTTCGGGTTACAGATGCTTCAGGTATGGACCGCCAAAACCTAGAAGTACCGGAACGGGTTACTTCCGGGTTTTGGTGGTTGCGCATGCGCAGAAGTGCTAAATCGCGCTTTGCACATGCACAGAAGACCAAATCGCAACCTGTGCAGACGCGCCACTGCAGGTTGCGAACGTGCATCCCGCATGGATCACGTTCGCAACCCAAGCGTCCACTGTATCTTATTAAATATTTACAGTAGGTCTACTGAAAATTTCAGGAATGCCTAATGAAGATTAACTTTGAACTGAATAACTGAAGCAAATCATTTATTCATTGAAAAATCAACTTATATATATTGTCTTTTCTGGAGACATAGATACATTGTTTGTAAAATCTGCTGTCAGCAACAATGGCTCCTTAACAGGAAATGTTTTAATGTGCATTTTATCCATTTATTTTATTAAATGGTATTTTTAAACATAATGAAAATGTATGATTGCTTAACAAAGCAAAAAACATGACATTTACTAGATTTTAGAACATGTACAAACAGGCATCATATTAATTCAGTACAATTGGCTTTTTCAAATGTCTACGTACGTTAGTTAAAACGTGATGCAAACCGCCAGTAAGAAAATGCTGTGTTAGCTGTCTCGTTAGAGGTTCAACCTTTTTAATGTTTGCCATCTAACTGAAGCCCCCTTCACCTGTTGTCCACATACCACTTCTCTGAGTAGAGCCCCTTTCATGAGGATAACATGTGAATGGAGTTACAGAATGCCTTGTACATCCATGGAAAAAAAAAGAGAGACTCTGATTACAGGTAAGACCTCTCCCTTACAGCAGGTGCTTTTAATCTCAGCTCATTGCATACAGTGAAGATACCAGGTAGCCTGACACCTGGCTGGTTGATAGGGGATCAAATACTTCTTTCACTCATTATAATACACATCAATCTCTGACTTTTGCTTTCTGGTTTTCTGGGGGTTTTCCTGTTGTTCTTCTGTCTCTCACAGCTACAATAAACCTACCATTAAAATTATGGACTGGTCATTTCTTCATCAGAGGGCAAACGGGCAAATTTAGCAGGGGATCAAATACTTTCCCCCCTCACTGTACATGCACTCTGGCACTTGTCATGATGATTGGTGCGCTGGGAGCTGTTTAGTCATGCTGACCACATGCCCTGGAAAAGCTGTCTGTGGACAAACGCCACCTCCCTTGGCCTGAAAGCACAGATGAGTGCTGTGCCCCATAGTTGAATTCAACTGGACTTAACCAGCCAGGGGTCCTTTACCTTTATATACAACATAAAACATCTGGATGTTCCCCATCCCTGTTCTAGCACAACCTGCCGTCTCTTTCAGTACTTTGCTACTGCCTATTCCTGCTTCCCTCTTCCCATTATGTGCCTGAGTGTCCTCTCTTGAATCCCAACTTCAGTATTTCTTATCTTCTCACATTTTCTATCTGAAATTAAATAAATCTTCGCATGACAAGTATACATACAGACAAGTCTTTACATCTTGAAATGCTTCGTTTCTTATTTAATGGAAGGCAAACTCCTGGTCATCGTGAGATTTCACACTCATCCTTGGTAATCTGTCTTTAGCATCCACCCATGAAATAAGTTTTCACACCTGGCATCCTGTTAAACTCCCCTTGCTGAAGTCAGGTTGAGCTGCAATCAAGGGCGGGGGTGGGTGGGATGAAAACACATTCATTCCTTTTTTAATTCAGAAATATTTAAGGCCAAGTTGTATTTACACATTTTGTCCTATAACCGTTTAATTCACTATGCATAGAATTCTGCTATGGCAGGTAACAACTGTTTTTAACGCAGAAAGGTTGATGAACAAAAAGGGCCCAAGTGATGTCTTATTATTAGTTTGAGCATGTTTTCTTTCAAAGCTGGTAATTTTTCTGTGTTCTTGTGTGGCAAATTGTGTTTGGAATAGAACCCCTCTGAAAAGAGAGCTTGAAAACCCACCATTATCTGTCCATTCCATTGCTTGGCTTATAGCTCCAGGCTGCTTACTCATGTGAAAGCAAACACATTTTACATTTAAAAGCACTTTAGCTCTTGGTTGGATAAAGTTTCTCTTGCAACTGGCAAAGTCAGAACAACCTCAAGGCCCTGCAAAAAAAAAAAAAGAAAAAGAAAAAGAAAAAAGGGCATTTCCTGTACTTCGGTACATAAAGAATGGAATATGTCAGTCAGTCAAAAGAGTTTTCTAAATAAATACAAATATTTTTGAAAACAAAATGATTTCCCTTCTAACTTCTTTTAACAATGTCATTTCCAGTCTGGGCATTTTAGACTCCTGAATTACGGTTAGTATTTCCTAGCATCTTGCAATAAAAATATACATTTTAAGCATTTCAGTAGCTCGTTATTTTCTGCCAGGGGTATTAACTCTTGTATATATAAAGGCACAGTTTTACACATAGATATTATGGTCTGTTGCATTAGGAAACAAATGGTTTGGCCAATGTAGCTGCCATATTTTAAGCCCAGAGATGTCTAACCTGCTTTCCAGTAACTGTGCTTGGGTTTTCCCCATTTCTTTGCCACAGATTGACCATTTAATGTTATTGAAATCTTATGCAGGCTTTGCTGCTGAGATATGGTTCTATAATGATCACTGCTCCTTGACTGAGACAGCATGGGTTCCTGTGGATCAATGACCACCCTTGAAGGATTTCCTGGCTGTTATGGTTGGTTTTCCTGTTGAAGCCCTAGTTGCCCCCTGGAATGAAGAGATAAATTGGGTGGTTGACACAAACAATCGCTCCCAGGTGCCATCTTTTGCTGTGCAGAACTGTGTCTGCTTGATATACATCTGATCCTAGGGTCATGAAGTAAGTGGGAAGACAACTAGAGCCCAAGTGGGAAAAGCTTATGATGAGTCTGATTGGACAGAAGTGAAAACCCATTATCCAGCCTACCCTGTGGCAGTGATGGAGGTGAAGAAATAGTTCACCGGTGCCACCATTGCATCCTCAGTGTCACCCAGTGAAGCTTTTCTGGGCGGTGAAATCTGACCTTGTGAAATCTGACCAAGGGGGAGATGTAGTAGAAGTTGTGATTCATTTACAAAAGTCTTTGAGTATATAATATCCTGTATCTGGCATGTTGTTGACTCCACAATTAATGCAGAGTCCTTAGTGGTAGTGTCTGGAGTGCTACGTATATGGTCTGCTTTTGTTGAATGGCATTCAGTTACTGGAGTTTGAGCATGTGCACAAGGTGCTAAGTTGAGTCTGACTACTTGCATATTCAATTCTTCCTCTTGTTAGTTTATTAAATCCAGCAGGGAGGAGAAGTCTATCTGGGTTTTAAATGCCTTACTGGGAGAAGGAGCATCTCCAGCTTGTTTAAAAGAAACCACCATTCAGCAATTCCGGCAGAAATCTATTGTGGAGCCCGTCATTGTTAACAAGTCTAGTGGCTAACAATCCATTCCTGGATAAGGTGATTTAAAGAGTGGTAGTTGGCCAACTCTATTCTGTCTTAGGTGGAACTAATTATCTAGTTCCATTTCAGAAAGCTTTTAGACCTGGTTTTGTCACACAAAGTGTCTTGGTTTATTTCTGGACTGGTCCTTATTGAGAAAAGAAACACCAAGCTGATTGCAACTCTTTTGATTCTTTCAGTTCCTTAGCAGCTTTTGACACCATCAACCATGGAATCCATGGAATTCCTAATTTGACAGTTGTTTCCAGAAAGTGCTGCTTGGAGAATTCCTTAGCAGTCACATTTTGGGGTTCAAGAGGGTTTTGTTTAACCATTAAAGGAAACCAGGTATTTTGTCTGAGGTGTCACCAGAATGTGAAGGACACTCTGTTTCTCATCATACACAAGTGAGACATTGACTGTCCTGAACTATCACTTCGGCACAGTGATGGATTGGATGATGGGGAACAAACTGAGATACGATCCGTATAAAGTTGAGATACTGCTGGTAGGGGGTTCAGCCTGTTCTTTTTTTAAAAAATAAATTTTTATTTGATTTTCAAGAATATAAACATACAACAAAACTAATTCTGAGTCCAAATATTGAGATTACTCTGAATCTCCTGACTTCCCCCCATCCCTTCCATGGGTCCTATTGATCCTATTTTCTTTCTTTTTAAATCATTTTTATTAAGTTTCCCATTTTAACAATCCAATCAAATCACATTGAATGTTCCAAATTATACAAATACATAGAAAATAGTCCAAATATTCTGCCTAAATTATAATTTTTTTGTTGGGACTTCCCATGCTTCAAGTTCGGGGGTGTGTTGCTCTGATCATCTCATATCTCTGCTGCCTTGAATAGTCTTTCCAATAGTTCCTTTAAATCTTCCTGTTGTTAACCTTCCTTCTTTCATGGCCTCTGAGTTGTTTCCACAAGCAAGTTGAAATAAGCAATGATCTATTGATCCTATTTTCAACTGCATACCAATACTTCACCAATTTTTTTTATCTTTCTATCCATGCGTTCTGTTACATTACAAGTGTGTTTAAATTCCTGCCAATGTTTTAATCTGCTTAAAATAATCTTGTATATACATTATAAACTTTTCCCATTCTTTTTTAAAGTTCTTGTCTTCTTGGTTCCTGAGTTTCCCGGTTAATTTTGCCATTTAGGCATAGTCCATCAACTTGGTTTGCCATTCTTCTCTGGTCAGGGTTGTCTCTTCCTTCCATCTCTGGGCTAGTAATGTCCGTTCAGCCTGTTCTTGATGGGGTCACACTCTTCCTAAAGGATCAGGTTCACAGTCTGGAGGTGCTCATTAACCCATTCTTGCCATTAGACACCAAGTGACCATTTATCACCTTTGGCTAATGTGCCAGCTGTGATCTTGCTTGGCTAGAGACAGTTTGGCCACAGCTACCCATGTCCTAGTATTTACACTATTGCAATGTGGGGCTGCCTTTAAAAATGACAGAAATTACAGTTAATCCAGGATAGAACCTAAATACAGTTTATTGGAATCAGATAGTTTTACTGCATTATGTTTGCAGCTTGTCAGATGCACTGGATTCCAGTATCCATCTGGGCCCAATGGTTTGGAGCCAAGTTTGCTAAAATACTAACTTCTCATTTATGTACCAACATGAACCCAAATGCATTCTTCAGAGGCTGTTCTCAGAGTGCCCCTTGCTCAATGAACTGAGGTGGGTAACCCCTAAGGAGTAACATGATTCATGGCTTTAAAATAAGCACAGGCCACATATAATGTATTATAATGCACTAACATGCCTCTCTTCTTCCATTGGCTTTACCCATTCTGGCAGCATATTTTCAATACAAAAGTTCAAGCCTGTCATTCAGAAATGTGTGTATTCTACTTTTCCTCTCTGAAACCGCTGGAACATATTACGTGCATATCTACTTGAATGGGATTTTTCATTTGTAGCGGAATGGGGAAGCATATAGTGCCTATTCACAGTCAGAAGTTCATGGGCAAGTTTATATTTCTGAAGTTGTGTGTGCTGCTTTGCATTCAGTACTTTCTTTACCAAGGTAACTGAAACATATAGAAAACCTCTATAATGTTATTACTTGGTTATATACTATCTGACCCATACAGGGTTGTATCTGACTAAGTCATACACAGAGAAGACCTACTAAAATCATGACTTAGTCATCTCCATAGATTTCAGTGTGCCACTCTGAATCCCAGTTAGTTGACTATAAACCAATATTTACAAATAGTTGCTCTTTTCCCTTTAGCAGTTAAAGTGAATGTTAATGATACAACATGTGAAGTTTATATTTAAAAATACTTTTTATATGATGTGCCACAAATGTTAAAAAGGATGTTTATGTAGTTGCATACACTACTATTTGGTTATCTATGTTACTGTGTAATGTAGATTTGATGTCCTGTACAATCAAATACTCTTACTTGAATATTTGCTGTCTTTTAGTGCATATTGGTCTTTCCATTTTGTTAATTAAAATCAGTTATATTTGTGTGTGTGTGTGTGTGTGTGTGTGTGGTTAAAACCTTTTAGCATTAGGAAATAACTGTAAAGTTCACTGTAGCACAGACTTCGGATTTCTACAAAGGTCATTACTTACATGTTATTGATTAGGTGAGTGTGTTTAATCACTTGCCATTAGGAGGTTACTGTGTCACCTAAATCCTATTGATTCAAATTGCGCCAGTGAGGCAGTAGCAATATATCTTATTGTCTGTTGTGTCTTTCAGTAGCTTTGTGCAAAATTATGCTCTTTAGCTGGAAGACGATCTAGATTAGAAGGCGGTTTTTTGTTTGCTTTTTTGCATCACTAGGAACGACAATGGAAAAGGAAAACGAATGATGGAACAATATGAATTAAGTTTCTGAGTACCACAACTTGGTTAAACATTAAGTGTTTTACAGCCTGGGAGTTACTATTATGATTCAGTCATTTAGGTTGTTCCCATAAAGAGAGTTCACTTATTCTTTTATTGGCACTGGACTTCATTAAAATACCATGGTATCTCGCCATAAAAAATGGAATGAGTGACCATATTGGCTGTAGACCGGAAGTGTAAAATGGGGCCATTATTCAGCTTTGTTACACATCAGATGGGGAGGCAGGAAAGTTATTGGCTGAAACACAGTGTCACACGTTATCTATCTACCTATAGCAATGTGTCCATCACAATAGGTTAGCAGTCATTTTGTTTAAGTTTTGTTTCCAATTAAAAACTTGTCATTAGGCTAGTAGATATTTTATTTATATATTATTTATAATCCAGATTTCTTTCCCACCCTTCTCTATATGGTCCCATGGCAGGTTAAAACTATATAATAATGCAATATTAAAATCAGTTAGAACGATTTAAAATAAGAACAGGGTGTGTCCCAAAGGCACACACACACACACACACACACACACACACCACACATATATCATGTGTCAAAGGCCAGGGTAGAATAATAGAATAACAGAGTTGTAGAGTTGGAAGATACCCCAAGGGTCATCTAGTCCAACCCCCTGCAATGGAAGAATCTAAACTTAAAGCATCCATGGCAGGTGGCCATCCAACCTCTGCTTAAGAACCTCCAAGGAAGGCGAGTCCACCACCTTCTGTGGGAGACTGTTCCACTAGTGAACAGCTCTTACGTCAGAAAGATTTTCCTGATGTTTAATTGGAATCTCCTTTCTTGTAACTTGAAGCTATTGGTTTGAGTCCTACCCTCCAGAGCAGGACAAAATACAAGGTTGCTCCCTCTTCCATGCGACAACCCTTGAGATATTTGAAGTTGGCTGTCATAGCTCCTCTCAGTCCCCTCTTTTCCAGGCCAAACATACCCAGCTACAGTGGTACCTCGGGTTAAGAACTTAATTCGTTCCGGAGGTCCGTTCTTAACCTGAAACTGTTCTTAACCTGAGGTACCACTTTAGCTAATGGGGCCTCCCACTGCCACTGTGCTGCCGGCGAGCGATTTCTGTTCTCATTCTGAAGCAAAGTTCTTAACCCAAGGTACTATTTCTGGGTTAGCAGAGTCTAACCTGGAGCGTCTGTAACCTGAGGTACCACTGTATGTCTATAGCAGACAACAAAAGCTTATACAGTGAAGGTGCCCAATTTATGGGTGGAAAGCGCCATAGTTTAAGGGCTGCAACAGAAAATACCTTCTCCTGGACTACTGCTATTCAAACCTCTGAAATCATTCTTTTTTTATCAATAGACTTCATGTGCTTTTTCCAAGAAATGATGCAAAGAAACTCACAGTGAAAGAGCAAGCCCACAGCTCCCCATCCCCTGGCCATGACTAGTTGCTATTTTCCACACAGGTTGTTTGATCACTTAATGTCATCAAAGCCATTTTTGAAGCTCTGGGTTTGGTACCATGGTGCAAGCCCAAAGTATGGGAGACTGCACCTAGGAAGAGACAGTAGAGAGAGCAGATGTGTATGCCTGCTTCGCTTCCTTCCCCTATGTGATTTCACAGCCTGGGTGCGGTGAATGAACGCATAATCCACCCAGGCAAAATGGTAAAGCCAGAGACTGTAATGATAGTGGATATCAATAATTCTGTCTCTTCTGAAGAGCATATGAAAAGTTGGAGCTGGCTTTACTTTGAAGCCGCTGGCAAGCCTGCTTTCTTCTCTAGTGATGTGTGGGTTTAAAATTCACTGACCTACCCTCAACTTTCAAAGCTGGCTCTTTTCCAAGGCTCCTGTTTACAGCGGCTGCAGGACTCTTTGCTTAGCAACATATTTAATGGGGCCACGGGGAATTTGGACTTCCATCTAAATGAGTTTAGAATGCCAAAGAGGAGGATCAGGAGTTCAGGTGGAAGAGAAATGAAAAGAAACACTTAAAATACTGGGTCATTTCAAGTAACCACCTCCTTCCTTCTGGCCTTCATAAGGAAACAGTTTTATATGTGCTTTTAAAGTCCCCACTGCAAAGCAATAGCATTCAGGGGTTTCTCGTTTTTTTTTTTAATGCAGCAGAAGTGTAAAAGTTTCTTTGTCAAGTGCGTGTTTCTTCTTTCATCCCAGTTGTCTGGGATGGAACTACTGCAGGGAAGTGAAAGGCGTTTAGTACTTCAGTGCTGTGAAGAAAACAAAGGGGTTGGGGGCTGGGAGATGCATATTAGGTAACAAAACGAAACAGGATATTCTATTGACTGTGGATTATTGTGGATGTGTGTTTTCAGTCACACATCGATTAATTAAACAGGGAAGAAAGTTTGTAGGTTTTTTTATACTCAAGAGAAAATAATGAAATTACTTGCATTTGCATTGCTGCTTCTTAATATTCCGGCTGCACATAAAAGCCTGTATGTGACCCGATTCTGTGAACCTCTGCAGTGCTTGATGCTTTGCTTGGGTGTCCAAGATATTTTCCATATCATCGGTTGACAATTGATGGTAGTCCTATTTACCTCTCCACATGTTTATGCTGTGTGCATAGGGGAGAACGGGACCACGGCTGCCAGCCCACACATCTGTTAAGGGGAGCCCATTTCACCACAAATATTGATTGCTGAAATCTCTCACGCAGCTATGTTGATTTCAGTGTGGCTTTACCCATGCATAATTCCAAACAGGAGAAAACACTGCCTGTAATCATATTGTGCATGTAAGCACTACACTGATGATTAAAGAATCAGATCACCAGACTAATGTTGTGCTGTAATAAACTGGCAAAGTGGTTCTTGCATCTGTAGATTAGCTTTTGCTAAAAATGGCATTCTGATTACTTGGAGGTATGTCTCAAGTGACTCCCTGAGCCAGATTTTTAATTAGCTCAGTTTCTAATGTGGATGTTCTTTTCTTCCTGCATAGTTTTAATCGTCTAGACTAAAATGTTGCGCCGTACCACAAATGCCAGAGAGGAAGCAATGTTTGTTGACCCAATTCACATTAAAAACCACACTCTTTTGTAACAGTATTAGTTAACCGGCTATATGTATAGAGTTACTCTTTGGAGTCCAGGTTCATTATTTATTTTGAGGCATATGAGCGTTTACATATCTTTATCACTTGTACCAGTGCAATCTTTACTCAGAATCAAGCCCCATTGTATTAAGCGAGTCTTGCTCCCAGACAAGTGTGCATAGTATAGAAACTCTCTTAGTGCTGTGAAGTTCTTATGTACACCAAAACCCTGCTTAGATCATGCTGCTTATGTGGCATTGTGTTGCTAAGTGTATCGCAAGGTATTCACAGCACGATAGTTTAGATACTTAACAGATCTGGTATTGCATCCCGTGCACAGATGTAGTTTATTCATGATTGTGGCCACTCTCCAGTTGACAGATAGATCAAGCCTTACGCTCCCATTCCTCCTGAATTCCTCTCCTGCAGTATTCCCGTAGTTGGAATGTGGCCTATCATTTGTATGGGAAATTTGTACGGGAAATTGAAGCCCCAGTCTGCACATTCAAAGTCAAGCACTACCTCAAAGCCAAATAGAAGTGGACTGGAATTAGCAAAGCTAGCTGCAGCAGCAGAAACAGAAAGGTGCATTGGAGATAGAAAATTCTGATCCAGGAGGCCATAATATAGAGAAGTTAAATATCTGCTCTTTAGCTTCCACCTCAGCTCACATTTCTTAGCCCCCTTCTCCAGCTATTGCCATCCTCTTCAGGTGTGAATGAAGGGAGACATCTTTGTAGGAGGCCTGGATTTGGAAGAGATCCAGAGCTGACACATCTTCACTCTTTGGTCTTCAGCAAAAACTCTTCAATCTCAGGTAGCCTCTCCTGCTTCTCTTGACTAACAGCAATGACCACTGCTACTTATATAGAAGGTTACTTGTATGTCCATGTGCAAAGTTATGCTTCACTCCCCATTGTGGCTTGCCTCTGAGTAGACATGTATAGGCTAATCCTCTCCACAAAAAAATACAATATCTATATTTCTGAATGTGCTACAATCAAATTAAATTAAGAAGGATACTCTCAGTAGATAGCTTTAACTTTTATGCAATTAACACTTCATTGTCTTACGTTTCTCAGTGCCTTTCTCAATTAAAGCAGCAAAGGTAGGAAATATGATCTCTCCCAACCCTTTTGATTATTGAATAGACATAATGAGGGGGGGAAATGGCTTAAAAAAACAGAGAGAAATAAATGTTGCCCAGTTGTTGATTTGATTTGGATCAATTGTTGGGAAAGGCGGTGGGGGGGATTAAATTGGTTCTGTCTCTATAGCCTTACACAATTATTTAGTGAAAGTGCAGTGGGAGGAATTATTTTATTTGTTTTGTTCTGCATAAATCTGAAATAATTTTCTCATTAATGTAACTTCAGCAATGAACTGTCTTGCTGTGTTTGGTGAACTCTAAACAATAGTTCATCTTGTTGTTGACGGAATGTACTTTGGTGGAATGTATTTAAAGCATAGACCAAACCAAAGCAGCAGGCATATAAGTGATAATGGCCTTTTACTTACAATTGAAAATTTTATTTGTACAGATACAGACTCTTTATATGTAGAAATGCACCTTTTGGAGTTTTGTGCAGCTTTGCTTTGTTTTCAGGCAGAATTGGGTGTTTGGATAGTGTGAAATGAGTGATGGAATGCTTTTTGGTGTTTTTTAATGAGGAAACATGACATACAGTTATCTGAGAAAGGATATTGTAAAAACATATGGATCTGGCCAACGGTCCATCTGATCCAACTTCCTGTTCTCATAGCAGCCAACCAGATGCCTATAGGAAGCCTGCAAGCAGGACCTGAGTGCAACAGCACCTGAGCACAATAGCTCCCTCCTAGTAAACTGTAATCAGAAGCATACTTCCTCTTACAGTGGATGTACAGCACATCCATCTTGACTAGTAGACTGTGCATAATTGCATGCGTGCAATGCTGGGACTTTAAATGCTATGGTGGCACTACAGCTTGAAGCATGAAATAATAAGAACATCAGATTTGGGGAGCCATTCAGGGCTGTCACTCTTGTCTGCTTGATGTTCTTGATGTTCCACATGTGGCCTGCACTTTGCCTTCAGGTCTTTCCATCCATAGCTGGATGGAAACTGGATGGATGGTGTTATGTACTGAGTTGAATAGGATCCAAAATGCAGCAGTCTGATTGGTCCCAGAACAATAGGATTCAGAATGCAGCAGTCTGATTGGTCCTAGAACAATAGGATTCAGTATGCAGCAGTCTGATTGGTCCACAGGAGTCACCCAATCCAGCTCCAAGTGGAAGTGAATCTGCAACCTGATTGGCCTACAGGAGAATCTCGGAATTAGCCAATCACTTGCGGCCCATTGTGTAAATAATGTATATAAAGCAGACATTCTGGGGGAACTTCCATTCCTCCTCACCACCATGAGCTGAATAAAGAGCATGAAATCAACTCTCTACTCCGAGTATATTTCAGATGGATACTGGATTCTTTTCTGATTCTGATGTTAATGAATCCCTGTTCCCAAGTACTTGATGGTATTTCTGAAAATGAAGCTAGTTTGGTCAAACATTACACTCCTGAAATGGTTGCTTATTTCCCTGTCAGACCTCTGAACGCTCCTATAATTTTTTTTGGCCACTTCGGAGAGATAAGCAATTTGTTCTGTAACAACATGCATTTGCGTTTGTGCACGCATACACACACACAGAGAGAGAGAGAGGTAGGGAGATTGAGAGAGAGAACACTGTGTCTTCTGCAAATTTTTGAATGTTTCAAACAGCATTGCCAGGAAGTATTCTCCTAGGACTCTTTTTTTAACCTAAATAAATCAATTCTGTATAGGTATTCTTGTAAAAATAAACCTTTCGGGTTGTTTCAGATGTGCTCCTTTGAAGAACTGCGCAACCTACCTGCACTTTTAAAACAAATATGTCAACATGTTGTGGTTCTCTTGCCACAAAGGTTTTTCCAGCCTGTTTTTTGAGTTTCAAAACCTTGCTGAAACATATTTTTCCCCTTTCCCTAAGCCAATTATCAGAATTTTGTATAGTGTTGAATTTGGAAATGACCACATCCTAGGCAGTGATTCATGTTGTTGTTGTTTAGTCGTTTAGTTGTGTCCGACTCTTTGTGACCCCATGGACTAGAGCACGCTAGGCACTTCTGTCTTCCACTGCCTCCCGCAGTTTAGTCAAACTCATGAAGTCATTCATACATTAAATACTCAGTAGCCCCACAGGGAGTAACTTCAAGATGTGTGTGTGTGTGTGTGTGTGTGTGTGTGTGTGTGCCTAGTCACTGGGAGAGGCTTCTGAAGTTGCACTGAAATGCTGGTGGAGGTTCTGTTTTGACTTGCTATGTAACATTCAACAGGATGAAGTCATGCTTCTCCCCTGTAGGGATGATGTGTGGACAGCACACATGCCTACGACCTGTGTTTTCTCTTGATTGAGATGTGCAGGTTCCTCCTTTAAATATGGCAGGCACTCAGTCCATGTACCAGCAATTATCTGTCACGTGATGTGACAGGCTAGAAGCACAGCTTGGTGGAGTGTATTCAGCAGTGAGTTGGCCCAGAATAAGCACTGCAGATTTGACTGGGTTGATCTGTTTCTCCAGGACCTGGAGGATGCTGGGTTGTGCTACCTGAATCCAGTGGGGCCTGAGGGTGAATTACACAGGAACCGTGAACAGAATATGTGTGAGTCAATTATATATCCCAAGATTTACACTTCTACAGAAGAAAAACGCACCTTGCAATAAGTGCCATTTAAAAAAATGAAAATGAGACTTGTGCATTGGGAATTATTTCTCTGCCAAGCAAAAGATTGTGTGGTCTGTAATGTCCTGGCCTTGTGAAAGAGCACAGTTCTATTTCTATTGTACAGTTTGATTAATCCCATAGGAGACTGATTGTAGCTTCAGTGGCTGTTAGAAATGGTTCTTTAATTCCCAAACATATTTGCTTGACTTCCAGCTATGCAGCTCAGGCTAAAAAGCACAGTCAAGGGTTATTTTCTTATACATTTAAAGACCTTAATGATACATATTCAACTTGATCATGTGGGTGTATGGGGCAGTCACCCAAATGAAATCCACTTCTGTCGGGTCCCCTATTCCAACCCTATTTTTGGACTGCTCTTCCATCACTGTTTGTCTTTAGGAGTTTTCAGATTCCCATAAGAATGAAAGAGCCCAGAATTTGGAGCCCAGCATGATGTGATTATGGTGAATGTGAGTCAGTAGCTACTTTAGTGGGAGGCAGATGGGGCTGTTTTCCACACTCATAAACTGTAACATTAAAAGGGACATCAGCTAATTTTGTATCTGGAAGAGGCCATCTGGACTCTTTTCAGCTGTACTCATGCTCTTAGGTAGTTCTTTTTTCATTCATTTTACTTAACATTAGATTTTCTTTCCTGGTGTGGTGGGTTTTATTGTTTGCTAACCTTAAAAAGCAGACACGCTTTGAGAGCTGATGCGGCATAGTGGCCAAAGAGACAAAACTGCAAATCTGGGAAAACCCAGTTCAAGTTGCCTTTGCCATGAATTCAGTAGAATTTGGCAAACCACTGTCTCTCAGGCTCAGCCCCCTATTTCCAATATGGACCTAATAATGCAGCCTTAACTTACAGTGTTGCTGCAAGAGTACTGAACCCTCAATTTGGGGACCTAATCCTGCCCCCAAGCAATCCTCCCCCCCCCAGCACTTCTGATTTGGGTGCTAGTGGCAAAATGAAAAAAAAAAAAAAGCCTATGGGGGGGGGAGATGCAAAATGGATGTTGCTCAAGCCACACATCCTGAATGCCACACTCCAATAACACCCGTAGTTAGAAAAAGGCACTGATGCTGCCCGGGTTTCCATTAACAACTCTGAATTGAGGAGTATTCTAAGCTGATGAATTGCAGAAACTTCCTTTATGCTCTATGGGCTGGAAAAGCAAGCATCAGGATACTTTCTCAAGCTAGAAGCAGGCAAATGAGTGTTACATTTAGAGCCTTTAGACAATTCAGTCAGTCCCTTCTTGTTTCCTGCCTCAGCTTCCCTTTCTTGACACCCTCCTTCTCAACATTCCTTACATTTTTGAAAGCCTCTTTCTCAACCTCAGTTCAAGAGTCAGTTCCATTTGCATTTTCTTCCTTTCCACTTGAAAATGCTACATCCCAGACAGGATTTGCCAAGGTTTGAGCTTCATCACCTACTGCTACTGTATACGTGGCTTGAGGTCATTTTGTGGCAGCTAAACCAGATGTCTCCTTGGCAGTGTGACAAAAAGTAATTGAATAATCCTAGAATGGAGAAGACCATTTCCTTACCTCCCTGTCTTCCTTGTCAGCCAGCAGTCTCCTTGTGCTTGTCACAGTCTCCAGGTGTTCTCTTCCTATTGGTTCTATGATATCAGCACCAACATATATTATAAGTTTGAGTTTGGCTCTAACTTAAGATATAGAGGACCATAAAGCAGAGGTGGGGAAAGTGTTTCCAATAGATGAGCAAGTTAAATGGTTGCCTCCTGGGAGTTTGGCTAGAAGGGCACTTTTGCTGCAAAGCCCTATCTCATGGCATATCTGTCTAGTAGTAAAGGACTAGAAAGCCTGTGGTTTCTGTGACATTTGGTATATTAAGTGCTTATTAGTACAGATCATGTATGGTTCACTTGCAAATCAAGGGCTCGGGAGGGCTTTTAATGGAAACAGCGAGCAATCCAATCAATTTGAAAGGCGCTAATTGGTCTTTATATTTGCAGATAGTTCTGTAGAGCAAAAGCTTACACTTCCTAGGTTTTTCTCATAGCATTTACAAAGCAAGTTGTCAAAGTTTGGAAAGGGCCTTTTTGGTGTGTTTTGTACTCTTCTTTCTTGACGTCAGCAGCCATATGAAGCAGAAAATTGTTGTGTGTGCTTCAGACACATTATAAATACTTAACTGCAGTATTGCTTGGACCTACAGCTTTTTATTGCCTTTTTAAAGTTTTCTTGCATTATTATTTTATTTTATTGTTTTGTCTTTTTGTAAACCACTTTGAGGTTTATTTGGTTTTTTTTTACAATCAAGCTTTTTTTATATATAAATCAAGATAATTAAACAGTTGGTCTGTGAACACGTAGAAAAGGATTCTGCGATTACTAAGACCTAGTGTGGGTTTCTCAACAAGTTATGCCAAACAAATCTTGTTTCCTTTTTTTGATAAGTTTTATAAGCTTGATGGATCAGGGGAATACTGTTAACACAGCATATCTTGATTTCAATAAGACTTTTGACAAAGTCCTCCATGAACTTGCTGTTAAAATATGGTCTGGGTGAGGTTACTATTAGATAGATTTGTAGTTGTTTGACCAAATCCAAAGAGCACTCACTAATGCCTTCTCATAAAAAAGTGACAAGTGGGGTGCCACAGGGTTCTGTCCTGGGCCCATTGTTCTTCAACATCTTTATAAATGACTTGGCTGAAGGAATTGAGGAGATGCTCATCACATTTGCAGATGGCACCTGTCAGGGAACTGCCATCGGAAGGAAGGGAAGTGAAAGGGCTCACACAGGTTGGGAGAGACTCAGCAGCTGAAGAGGGAACCAGTAGGGGGAGAGGAGCTGAGCTGAGGGAAAGGGAGCTGGAGGGATGGCTCAGAGACACTTCCAGCGAAAACAGTGGGGAGGTTTCAGGACCTCCTGTAGGGACACCCACTCCTCGCCGGAAACTGTCACGCAGAGAGTCCAGAAGACGTGTTTCCGTTAAGGAGCTTTTATGTTGGAAGCGATTCCGAAAGCAACCACTGTCGGAATCTGCCAGCGACTGACGGAGCCATGTTTAAGGGGCTCCGTTACAGACAGAGGTTTGCAAACATGACCAAACTCTGAGGGACTAGGATTTTACACACAAGCAGCTCATCGTCCCATCACAGCATTCCGACAGTCTTCGTGAGCAGCTTGTGCAGGAGAAGGCATCATGAGCAACCCAGCCGGAACCGGAGAAGCAGGAGCTGGAGCGGGTCCAAGCCTGGAAGAAAGGTACCGGGTGTTGGAGGTCCAGCTAGCGCTGCAGACGGCGAGGCTTGAGGAGAGGAGGGCTCAGGATGCAGACAAAAAGGGGAAAGACACCCAGCTCGTCAGAAAGGTACCAGGATTGGTGCAGAAGTTTGGGGGGGAGCCCAAAGACTATCATGGCTTTCGGACAGAGATGCAATATGCCCTCAATCTGCAGTTTGATGAATTCCCTGACGAGGAATCACGAGTGGCTTTAGTGATTGGGCATCTTGAAAAGGGGGCGAGAGACTGGGTTAGACCCCTGATGGCAGCGAATAGTGACGTCCTAAAGGACACGATGAAGTTCTTTCGCGCCATGGATCTGATGTTTTCCAGCGATATTGAACAGGGAGTGGTGCGCAGACAGTTAATGGCTTGCAAACAGGGGAGCCGATCTGTCCGTGAGTACTGGACTGAGTTCACCATGTTGATCCATAAATTGGGGTGGGATCTATCGGCGGAACCCATTCAAATGCTCTTTGAAGAAGGGCTTTCTTCGGCTGTGAAAGACGAACTTTCCCGGGCGCCCAGGGCGGAGTCTATGGACCAGCTGACCAAATCAGCGCTGACCATAGGAGCGCGCCAGGAGGCGAGAGCATTGGAGAGGCGGGAAGGGAAGGGGGAACGTTGGAAGGAGTTCCGCATTCCAGACATTCCAGAGCCAACTTTCCCGCCGGCAGAGCCGATGGAAATCGGAACAGCGCGCGCGCGCGCAGTTTCAAAGCCCAGTGAGGGGGGAAAGAAGGAGGGAAAAGGCGCCCGGAAATGCTATCTCTGCCAACAGCCAGGTCACTTTGCCAGAGTCTGCCCCCAGAGGAAGGAATGGCAAGGGATGGTAGGAGCTGTGGAGGGAAGAGAGGAAGAAATACCGAAGCAAGTAAAAGCCAACGCCTGGCTGCCACCGTCGGGGCACAGCAGCCAGGCCAAAGAGCAGTGAAAGTGCCCACGCCAGAACCTCCTAAACCCGCCCTAGTGATAGAAGTGGCGCTAGAGCTGCCAAACGGACACCCTCTAAAGATAAAGGCGCTGTTGGACTCAGGCAGCTCCTGCAATTTCATGAGCAAAGAGTTTGCAGCTGAACACCAGATACAGACGATCCCTTTAAGCAACCCCCTGCAGGTGACCACGATCGATGGCAGGGAGCTGTTGGGAGGAGAAGTCAGCTTGCAGACCGTCCCAATGATAATGAAGGTGGCAAGGCACACCGAACTGATAGCGTTTAATGTGGCCACCTTGGGAGGAGCTCCCATTATATTGGGGATGAGCTGGCTAGCGTTACATGATCCGCTGGTGGGCTGGCATCAGAGAGTGGTTTCTTTTGGTTCAGCACATTGCTTAGAACACTGCAAAGAGGGAAAGGGTTTGGCAGGGGCCCAAGCCACCCTAGCAGGGACTGAAGTAACGGAGAACGTGAAGGTACCACGACAATACGCAGATCTCCGCGACGTCTTCAGCGAAAGGGAAGCTGACCAACTACCCCCGCATAGACCCTTTGACTGTCAAATCAATTTACTCCCTGGGGCACAGCTCCCTGTAGGCAAGCTGTACGCCATGTCAGACAGAGAGATGCAGGAGCTAAGAGAGTTCATTGACAAGAACCTGAAGAGAGGGTTCATCAGAGAGTCCAGGGCGGTGGGGGGCAGCCCAGTGTTTTTTGTGGATAAAAAAAACACGAACAAGCCGAGGCTTGTGTGTGACTTCAGGGCCTTAAATGCAGTGTCAGAACCAGTGGCTTTCCCTATGCCCAGGATTGACGACATTTTGACAAGGGTCAGGAAGGGAAAGATTTTTACTAAACTGGACCTAAGGGGGGCGTACAACCTGATACGAATAAGGAAGGGGGATGAATGGAAAACCACCATGTTCACCCCTTTGGGGGCATTTGAATATTTAGTTATGCCCTTCGGCCTACAAGGAGGCTCCGCGTGCTTTCAATCGTTTATGAACCACGTCCTGGGGCCTTTGCTTTACAAGAATTGTGTGGCCTTCTTAGACGACGTGTTGGTGTATTCTGAGAATGAGGAGCAGCATGTGAGAGACGTCAGAGAAGTGTTGAGCAGGCTGCAAGCCAACCAGCTGTGGGTGAAACTGGAGAAGTGTCAGTTTCATACCAAGGAGGTGGAATTCCTGGGGTATCGCCTGTCAGACAAGGGATTGGCCATGGATCCCGGCAAGGTCCAGGCGGTGCTGGAATGGAAAACACCCAAAACAAGGAAGGATGTGCAGAGGTTCCTAGGATTTGGGAACTTCTATCGTAAGTTCATCCGAAACTTTGCCCACCTGACGGCGCCCATTACGGACTGTCTCAGCAGTAAGAAGAAGTTCGTTTGGACTGAGGAGGCGGAGCGAGCATTTGAGGAACTAAAAAGGGCCTTCGCCTCGGAACAACAACTCCTGCATGTGGATTTACAAAAACCGATGAGAGTGGAAACTGACGCATCAGACAGAGCTATTGGGGCGGTGCTTCTGCAGCCAGGGAAGGAGGAGTCAGAGTGGAGACCGTGTGCCTTTTTTTCGCGAAAGCTGAACAAATCCGAGAGGAACTACACGGTGTATGACCGAGAACTACTAGCCATTCATGAGGCGTTCCGGAGATGGAGGCACCTGCTAATTGGCGCACAACATAAGGTGCAAGTGTGCACTGACCACAAGAACCTAGAGTATTGGAGGACGGCACGAGTGCTCAACCAACGGCAAGTGAGATGGGCCCAGGAGTTCTCCAAATTTAACTTTGAGATTTGTTACGTGCCAGGCCCAGAGAACATTAGGGCGGACGCTCTCTCACGCAAACCTGAATATTTGGAGGGGGAGGGAGCACCCGAAGAGAGACATGTCATTCCAGAGGACCGCTGGGTGTGTGGGGCGGCATTGGTGGGACAAAGAGAACTGGTAGAGGAAACAGAGAATGATGAATACGCCCAGAATAAGCTCAGAGGTCTTAGGGGTGAGGGAGAGGAACCAGGGGGTTTCGAGGAAAGAAATGGAGCTTTGTATTACAAAGGGGCACTGTATATCCCTGAAGGAGACTTAAGGGGGAGGGTACTCAAGCAGTTGCACGACAGCCCCACGGCGGGGCATTTTGGACAACACAAAACCATGTGGTTGGTCACCAGGGAATTTTGGTGGCCTAAGGTGAGGGAAGATGTACGGGAGTATGTAAGAGGGTGTGAGCAATGCCAGCGAGCCAAAGGGGAGAGGCGGGCACCGGCGGGGCTATTAGAACCCTTACCAACCCCAGAACGACCTTGGGAGGCAGTGTCGATAGATTTTATGACTGATCTGCCGAAGTCCAAGGGGAAAACAGCCATCATGGTGGTGGTAGACCTACTAACAAAGATGTGCCACTTTGTAGCCTGCTCGCATGCAGTCACGGCGGAAGAGACAGCGAAGTTATTTGTAGAACACATTTTTAGGTTGCACGGGGTGCCATTGAGGGTGGTCTCAGACCGAGGAAAACAATTTACTTCCAGGTTCTGGAGGAAGCTCATGAGCTTACTGCAGGTGGAGGTCAACTTTTCGACTGCCCGGCACCCTGAAACCAACGGGCAGGCGGAAAGAGCAAACGGGGTCCTCCAGCAATACCTGAGGTGTTATGTCAATGACAGAGAGAATGACTGGGTAGAAAAGTTGGCGCTGGCGGAATTTGCCTACAACAATGCCGAGAATGTGTCCACAGGGATGAGCCCCTTCTTGGCTAATTATGGGTGTCATCCCAGGGCTTTCCCAGGGGGAGAAGGGGAGAGATGGGGTGTCCCGGCAGCCGAGCTTTTTGTAGAAGAAATGGAAGCAATCCATCGTCAGCTCCAACTCAACTTAGAAAGGGCGAAGGAAGAATACAAGAGGCAGGCAGACAAGAACCGAAGGGAAGGTGAAACCATAAGGGTGGGAGATAGGGTGTGGCTGTCAACCCAAGGGTTGCCGTTCAAAGGAGGTTGTAAGAAATTAAGACCCAGGAGATTGGGTCCCTTTGAGGTCATTCAACAGGTCAACCCAGTGGCTTTCAGGCTCCGGTTACCCAACCACATGAAACTGCACCCAGTATTTCACAGGTCGTTACTGTCACCGTATGAGGGGGGACGAGAAGGGATGGCCACTCGGGGACCGGTCATAGAAGAAAGGGAATGCAGCAGCCATGTGGCAGAAATCCTCGACGCCAGGTGGAAGGGGGATCAGGTGGAGTATTTGGTAGCGTGGGAAGGAGAACCGGAGTCAGAAAACACTTGGGTAATGGCAGAAGATATCAATGACGAGGTATTGATAGAAACGTTCCATCAAAGGTTCCCAAGGAAACCTCAGCCTGTGGAGAGGTTCCGGAGGGAATACTTTGGGACCACCGATGAGGAGGAGGAGTTGGAAGGATTCTCGGAATCGGAAGGGGAAGGGGAGATGGACTCTGAGGAGGAGGAGTACTTCGAGACCAGGAACCGCAACAGGTGGAGAGAAGTGTTCGGGACATCGGAAGATGAAGGAAGTTCATTCCGGGGTTTTGCCTCCTCACCGCCCGTAGAGGAGGGGGCGAGAGGGGATGAAGGGGGCCCTGGAGGGGAGGTGGATGTCAGGGAACTGCCATCGGAAGGAAGGGAAGTGAAAGGGCTCACACAGGTTGGGAGAGACTCAGCAGCTGAAGAGGGAACCAGTAGGGGGAGAGGAGCTGAGCTGAGGGAAAGGGAGCTGGAGGGATGGCTCAGAGACACTTCCAGCGAAAACAGTGGGGAGGTTTCAGGACCTCCTGTAGGGACACCCACTCCTCGCCGGAAACTGTCACGCAGAGAGTCCAGAAGACGTGTTTCCGTTAAGGAGCTTTTATGTTGGAAGCGATTCCGAAAGCAACCACTGTCGGAATCTGCCAGCGACTGACGGAGCCATGTTTAAGGGGCTCCGTTACAGACAGAGGTTTGCAAACTTGACCAAACTCTGAGGGACTAGGATTTTACACACAAGCAGCTCATCGTCCCATCACAGCACCAAACTAGGAGTTGCTAATACTGCAGAAGACAGAATCAGGATTCAAGATGGCCTACCATGCACACTCTGAGCTAGGCTGCTATCCTCTGGTGTGATGGGGGATACTATATCCTTTTGTCAGTGTTGAAATGATTCAGCAGCTGTCAGTCTGGTCAGCTTCTGTTCATGGAAGCAGAAGAGTGCCATATTGCCCTTTGCCTCAGGCAGCAAAATGTCTTGGGCCAACCCTGGCATTGGCAGGCAACTTTTTCACACTCTGAAGTTGACTCATTGTAGCCAAAGTACAATGAAGTACAATGAACATTAGGGGTAGGGGGCTTGGTTAAGCACACAGCATTAACTTTGGAGACTATACATTAAACCAAACTGAGTGTTATTACTTGGAATGTCTCCAAACTGACATCTTCTGGCTAGAAAGAGACAGAGCAAGACTGTTTGGCAGGAAACTGTGAGGTTTTGAGAAGAGCAAAATACTTAGGAGCTCAATAGCCACGGTTAGTTGGCATCAGTGGAAGTAATTATGTAATTAATGGAAGTTGTTAATTGTGTTGCTGGCTATCCAAATTGTATGATTTGTCAGTAAATTCACTTTACAATAAAAGAGATGAATGGATGTTGAGGGGGGGGGGGGAGATAGGGAACATAAGAGCTGCTACATTATCCTGTGAGCCTTGTTAGAAGTGCAAGAGTTGTAAAATGAGCCGGTGAGCACCCTTAGGAACTTTTGGAGGTGGGGGACATATTTGGATGCCTGACCCTCTGGGTTGTGACCTGTAAGGCTAGACATGGAATGCCTTTGGGACTGCCTGATACCAGCCACCAGGAATTGTGGGGCCCTCATCTAAGACTTGGGTCAGGAAGTGTCCATATTCGTCTTAAGAGTGAGGCTTATGTAATGGGCTATGATCAAACCATGTGAGGTGGCTCACCCAGGTTTGGTTGGGTTCTGGTTGCTCCCACATGGTGCTTACCCTCTGCTGAGATCTCTATTGAGTAAAACGTGGTCCTAATTCAATCCCACATACTCGTGTCTTGCCTCTTATTTACCTATTCCAGGTGAAAATTAAGGAAGAAAAGATAGCAAACATGGGGCTGGTGTACTCTTATAGAAGAGCAAGATAGCACCTGTATGTATCATTTTTTTTTGGGGGGGGGGAGACCTTGATCTTGTTCTGCCTACTATGTGGTTGCTTATTTTTGTTATCTTCTGTACCTGCCTGTCAATGGTAAAACAGAGATAAAGAAATATACCTGGGATGATCTGTAATGAGAACCTCCATAATGAGCAATATATGGTGAATACAGTGGAGTTGTTGGAGGGTGTGTGAAAGCTCTTAATAGTCTTACCCAGCTGCAGTTCTTTATCTCTCTTTCAGTACTGACAGGCAGGCATACAAGACAGCAAGCAAGGAGATAGCAGGTGGGACCAGATCAAGCTATTCATTTACATAAGAAGGGCACAGGTGTTATCTTGCTGTTCCACTTAGGATATGTCAGCTTCCGTGTTTAAATGGTGAATAAAATGTCCATACTGCACTGTCGTCATCATTCTTTCTCCTTTTTCATCCATCAGAAAATATGTGTTGATCTTCCATTTTAAGAGGGAAAGGCTGATGGCCAGTGTTGTCTAAGACCTTTTTAAAAACAACAACAAACAAACACACACATTTCTTACCTTTCTCTTCTTTTTGCAAGATAGCTCTTTAAGTAACCATGATATAAGTATTTAGATTGTAGTGTTGTGTCATAGCTTACCTGTATAAGCAGTTAGTGAATGCACTGAACTACTAAAACAGCCTTCTCTAACCTGGCCATTGGATATGCTTGCTTGGGGCTGACGAGGGTTATACTCCAGCTCTCCACAGGTTAGTACACAGGAGAAGAGGGAAAATATAGTTAGCCGGCCTATGAAGTATGAATGGGGATGAAGCAGTGGATGGGGAAGCCAATGTATGAGATAATAAAATGTTGTCAGTGAATACACAGGATGATCATAGAATCATACAGTTGGAAGGGACCGCCACCTGCAATACAGGAATCTTTTGCTCTACCAGCTGAGCTATACAGATGTTCTGTTACAACTTGCCTCAAGTATAAAGAGTAGAAATATGTAAAATTGTAAATGTTTGGGTAGTCTGCCCTGAGTCCAAATGTGTGGGAGAATGTTCCTCATATATCTAGGCAGTAGTACATGTAGACCTGGACCTTGGAACTGATGTCCAGAGCCCTGTAGCTTAGGTGGTCCCAACTGACCACCTAGAGAGCAGCTGATGGGGGGACACCAGCAAACAGGCCGTGCCAGAGCATGCCATGGCCTGTTGGGACCAATGTAGGTTGACACAGCTTTCTTGCTTTCAAAAGCATTTCATAGTCAGAAGAAAGCTGACCAGGCATGCTCATGTTCATAGATGCCTTTTATTTTTACTTTTAAAACACATTGGGTGGGTTTCAATGCTGGTGCTACTCAGAGTAGTCCAATTGACATTTATGGGCACAATTGACTTAGGTGCTGTCTAGACAGCATCTTAAAAAGCAGAGACATCACCTTGCCGACAAAGGTCCGTATACTTAAAGCTATGGTTTTCCCAGTAGTGATGTATGGAAGTGAAAGCTGGACCATAAAGAAGGCTGATCGCCGAAGAATTGATGCTTTTGAATTACGGTGCTGGGGGAGACTCTTGAGAGTCCCATGGACTACAAGAAGATCAAACCTATATATTCTTAAGGAAATCAGCCCTGAGTTCTCACTGGAAGGACAGATCCTGAAGCTGGGGCTCCAGTACTTTGGCCACTTCATGAGAAGAGAAGACTCTCTGGAAAAGACCCTAATGTTGGGAAAGATTGAGGGCACAAGGAGAAGGGGGCGACAGGACGAGATGGTTGGACAGTGTTCTCGAAGCTACTAACATGAGTTTGACCAAACTGCGGGAGGCAGTGGAAGACAGGAGTGCCTGGTGTGCTCTGGTCCATGAAGAGTCAGACACGACTAAACAACAACAACTTAGGTGCATTAATTGTAATGAGTCTGCTCTGAGTAGGACTTGTTGAAATACAACCCAATTATCCTTTTCAACAACACAGTGGTGCTCTTTCCAAGTAAATGTCTTTAACTTCAGGGCAACCAAAGCAAACCCCATTTTATTCCAGTACTTATGATTGTGCTGTGATTAAAGTGAATTTAAAATGTGGAACTGCACATGCTCACAGTATTTATTTATTTTCCAATCAGGTTTGGCAAACTTTTTGTGTGTGGAGGTGGTGGTTTGTTTTCCTGTAAAGTATCAAGGCTGCAGAAGTGGTAGTAAAGCATGTAACGGCAACATCGGGAAGAGATATATTAAGTGAGTGCTTCACAGCTGAAGTATTTCACATGGCAGGCTAAAGTGTCCCATCCTACCATTAAGTCTAAGACAGGGGTCTGCAACCTTTAAGACAAAAAGAGCCACTTGGACCCGTTTCCGAAGAGAGAAAAAACTGGGAGCCGCAAAACTCGTCATTATAAAAATAACTTTTTTGTCACTCTTTTATTATTTCTTTGTTTGACCCCTCAGAATTACTCCTCCTCATAGAAATAAACGTTAAATTAACAAGTTACATTTTTGTGTGTGTGTGTTCTTCACTCCCCTTCAAAACAGTGACCAGCGTACATGCCCCCTTTCAATGCAGTGACCAGCGTACATGCCCCTTACAATGTAGCGGGCGGGCGCGCGGGAAGGTGACGTCGGGACGGTGCATGACTAACGCACGCACCGCCCCCATGCGACGTCACAGCCAGTACAGCGCCCACCACAGTGGGGAGTGTCGGGGCGCACAATGCGCCTCCTCCCCTCGCTAGTATCCGCCCCGGAGCCGCGGCAAAGGTGTAAAAGAGCCACATGCGGCTCCGGAGCCGCGGGTTGCAGACCCCTGGTCTAAGATCTAAAATCCCCAAGTTCCACAACTCTTTGGGCTTTGGGTGAAAAGCAGAAATATGGTGACAGGAAGACAGAGTCACTTAAGCTTCTGTGTATTGTAACATCTAGAAGCCATCCACATTTGGCTTTGTAGGTATATACAACCTATTTTTTATTTGAATAATGACAGTAGTTTTAAACCACTAAGGAGGGCATTGTCTACATTCTGTTTCTGTGTTTGAATGAAATCCTGACATGCATGGTTATTAGACATCTATCTAGCTTGTGTTGCCTCCCCTAATTTTTATTTCAACCTTTTGCAAGTGGCACATTTAGGAATGATTTTTAAATGATGATAAAATTATACAGTTCTGGAAAATGTGGGAGAGTAAATGGGATTGCAGCTATGGTGTACAAAAGCATGGCATAATTAATATGTGATTCTTAAACAATTTATAAAACAGGACTCTCTCTCCCGGGAGGAAAACCTACACTGTATATTCTAAATTTACCAGAAACAGAATTTTCTCATATGAGTTCAGTTCACTATTTTTAGTAAAAACTTTACGAATACACAATGGCCCTTTTCCATTTAAAACCATCAAGAAAAAGTGTGTGAGAGAATGTATTTATTTATGAGATTCACTAAGCAGAAACATTTTAATGTTATATGGATCCTTACCTAAGTTAACCTAAGAACATCCATGGAAGGAAATTTTCTGATTCCCTTTTCCCATCTGCAATCAACTGTGCTCCCCAAAGGCCTGTTTTGAGGGGCCCTTTAGAATAATATGGGCACAAGGGGGTGCTAGGGAGGGATGGAAAACTTTCCACCAGCCAAACCTAGTGTTGATTGACTTCTGCTCATGCTACACCCCCATGTTCCACCCCACATTGTCCAGGAGGGCCTCCAGTCATCCAGAAAGACTTTTGATGGGAATCCAGATAAAGTGAACAGGAAAGTTTCATTCTGTGCACTTCCTTAACTTATTCCAGGAGCCATGTTACCATCATGCTTGTAAGAGGCAAAGGTATGAAACCATGTGATGCATGGAGCACATTGTGCCTAATTCTTGACAGAGGGATACTATTTCCAAATTACAAAAAAAAAACTTGTATGAATGTTAAAAAGAGGGCCTTCTCAGAAGTGGCGCCCGCCCTGTGGAACACCCTCCTATCAGTTGTCAAGGAAATAACAAAACCCCACCTATTTAGTCCTCAACATTTCCCACGTTTTGCTTGGAGGATCTGCATGGGGCTTCTACTCGTGTTCACCTGAATGAGAGCAGAGCCTTTTACACAGTTGGAGAGCCTGATAAAGTAAGGTCCTTGACTACTAAAGGTGTTCTACGTGCATTCAAGTGAACGTGGGTAGAAAGCTCCCTTAAGACCTACCCCTCTAAACAGGGAATGTTGTATGACTGAAGAAGTAGGGTCATGCACATGGGGATGTTGAGGGGAGGACTCCCACGTGCCCCCTGCCCCAATCCAGCTCTGCATTTTCAGGCAAGTGCCTGGACACACATATAATGGTTTGAATCTTTCAAGCAAAAACTTCACTTAAGTATCAGTTATGTGGAAGATAGCATTTTAGATCATTTGAGTAAATTCTTCTGCTTTAAGGAAGACTCTGGGTGGAATTCTGCATTATAGTAAATTACACAAGGAAGCATAGGCACTGGCTCCAGGGGGCTGAGGCTATTTTTTAAAAAGGGGGCTGCCCCCCTATTGCTGAGGGCAAAAATGGAGCCAGGCGTGGAATGCCGTCAGGATATTTTGTGACGTTGCACATGCACTGTCAGGATGTCACGTTGGGTCCCCTCAATGTTCTCTGGAAGATGGCGCCTCTGCAGGGAAGTGTAAGAACTGCTGATTTCATCCAAGAAATAAGTTCTTATCGGCATACTTATGGCAAAGTGCTCTTTGTGTGTGGCTATTTTTTTTTGCCATTGATCTCAGCTGCGTTCTTTGAAACAATGTAATTCTAACCCCTGAGCTATATCAGTAACTGGTTTTAAATGTACTTTGTCTCATAAGACAAACATACAAGATACATGAACAAGTTCTTGCTGACCTATACAGTGCTGACTTTATAATAGGTCATATTTCAAGTACTGTGTGCTTGATAAATAGCCTGCCTCTAAGAGCTCTGTCCTCGGTGCTGAAATCTCTCGTGATGTATGGGCACATCTGGCTGATAAATTCTAATGTCAGCATGTGTGTGATAGTGATTCATCAGGTTTGTAAAGAGTGTGCTCAGTGAAACATACTGAATTCATAAAGATACATATTCTGGATATTGTAGAATTACCACTGGGACCCACACACATCCCATTTTGGCCTTTAAAGCTTCTGTGGAAATCTCTTGCAGCTTGCAAGCAATGACTAAAAATGACCCAGAAAGAATTTGTCATAATTTAAGATGAACTTTTAGTAATTAATGACTTGCTTTCAAGGGGGATTTGTTGTTGTGACAATCAGTGGCAGACCGAACACAGCAGTCTCTGTATAGAAAGAGGACATATAAACACTAAGAAATTACTGTGATTTGTTTAGATAACATTCTCGGTCAATTTCTTATCCAGCATTATTAAAAGTCTAGACAGGTTTTTTTGGGTTGTGGAAAAATTGCACACTTGCTACCTAACTAGATTTTTGAAATTTAAAATGTTGAGTAAATTTTCAGACTCTTAAGAAATTTGAGTTACTTAATTTTGGGCTTTGGGGCAAATTTTAGTTTTTAGTGTCCTGACTTCAAATTATATTTTGACTCTGAAATGTCACATTTTTACATCCTAATTTGAATGAATTGTCAATCCCAAAGAGTAGGTCCTGCTATCTCTCCAACTTTATTTAAAGCAGGGGTGGGGAGCCTCTGCCTTGTAGGCCAATCACTAGGTTTTCCCATTTGGTCCATAAGGCTGTTTTGGGCAAGCCATGCCTACCTGCCCTACACCTGATGACATAGAGTTAAGGGCAGAGCTTTGTCAAAGCTTTCTTAAGCAGTTTCCAAAACACCTGACAGCGATTTGGTTGGCTTACTCCCATCTGCATCAGCTGATGTGAAAGGTTATCCTGAGTGTTTTTTCTCTGCTTTGTTTCAGCAGCTGTTTCACTCCAAATGGGTTTTCAGTGAAGTGGCTGGTGAAATGAAGATGGGAACACCTTACTTTTAGCAGTGATATGTCGCTTGCTAGTACTTTGAAGCCCCGACTTTGAGACTTCAAAGCACCAAATCCTTTGATGTCATTTATGAAGATAGGTGATTGACAGATGGCCAACCTGTCAATTTTGACCTGCAAGGCACATTCTGATAAGAATCTGGCCCATTGAGCCAAAATGCTCCCCTCTACCAATGTAAAGCCTTGCTGAGACAGAAGGCCAGAATTGGGGGACAGTTTTTTTCATTCATTTATAACATATGTCCCTGTCTTTCTTTTATGATGGAAGATAAGGAAGCGTATATTGGGGTCCCAGGTACTTTCCAGGCACTGACCATACTCAGAGCTATTTAAACTTCAGAAAGTTTGACTGCGCCAAAGGAGATACTGCTGACACCCAAACCACCCTCAGCTTTCTTGACTGAGTTGTCTCCTGATGATTCAGGAAATCCATGAGACAGCATTGCATACTTTTAACTTATAGAGTCTCTCTTTCTGCTCTTGAATCTCAGCTACTTACCTTTTTCTAAGGACAAAGCTGCTGGCATTCTACTCATCTCTATACCTTCCTGTTCAATGCCAGCTCAATTTTTTTCCCTGCAGAACCCAAATGGTGCCCTCATCTTGTTGCACCATTCAGAAGTCAATTCCTGCCTTCATTTATCCATGTCTCCCTTATGGTGCCACCTGAATCAGGCCACTTCATCCTGCTGTTTGTGCAGAGCTGGCCCTGTTATTTTCCCTGCATATTGGCCATTTCTGTCTTGTTTCTTCCCAGTTCTTGATATTCTTGTGAATTCTTTAGGAATTTGTTGAACATCAGCTCTGACATGAACAGGCTACACAATCCAGTTATTATCATTGTAATCATGTAACTTATTTCAACTCCGGTGGTATACATTTTCCTCAAAATTAGGGGAGACTGTAAATCACAATTCTACACTTTTGTGGCTGACTCTTATTTTGGTGATGATGGTTATTTTGGTTGCATCTGACCTGCTTTCATTTTTACGGCTCTTTATTTTTGTTGTTATTGATGATTTAATCTCTATTGGATTTAGGATTATTATTATTATTATTAGTCTTGAACACTGCAAATGCACCAGAAAAGCAAATAAATATTTTCGATATACCAAGCCTTGATACTCAAATGTGCATACACAGCCAGGCTGAGTTACCTAGAATTCTTCATTTGATTTGAATGAAGTCTGGGTAAATCACAGAATCTAATCTGGTTGGTTTCTCTGAGACATGTAGTTTGAAAGCATGATAGATCTAGAGAAAAGATTCATTGCTAACAATAGTTACTTCTTGAATGGTTTGCAAGAAAACCCTGATGGATCACACCAAAGTCCCATCTAGTTCGAAATCCAGTTTCCCATTGTGACCAACCAGCTCCCTCTGGGAATAATATCAGCAGGTCACAACATTCTATTAATTTTTAATCCAAATACTCTTTCAGTTCAAGTGGTGTGGCCCAGTTAAGTAAATGCAGATGTTCACACAGCTCATCTTGTTTCAGTTTTCTACTCAGTAATAGCTAGTCTGTAAAATCAGAATGATTATGGTAATGGCTTGTATGAAAATGGATCCATGGCATTGGGACATTCAATTGTTTTAAAATATACAGAAATGATTATAGTACTATGATTTTGACTAGAAACTGCTGAGCGCTTCATAGATTACAAATTAAATACAGCTCCAATAAGATTTTTTGCTGTTTTGTTTTTTTCTTTATAAAAACAAAACATAACACAACATAGTGGAAATTGGCCCTGGTGTTCAGCCAGTGAAACACCTTTCCTAAACATTTATGTGAATACTTCAGAAAGTGTTTTATTGTGTCCTTTATTGCAACTACACAGCCTGAAATATATTTGATGCAATCAGGCCTGCAAGTTTGTGTGTATTTACTGGATATTAAAATGTTGGTGTTGCACAGCATGTTCCAGGAAATCCCAAAAAGAACTTATTTAGAAAGAAAGAAGTCCAAAATATTTTGATTGTACTCAAAAATGTATTTTTTCCTCATAAAAAAAGTTTCACATACTCACTGTTTCTACTCTACAGAATTTGTCCAATTCATTACACCACGGGTCAATTCTAGTTCACTGCAAAAACTCGTGGCTAATGTGTGTCATATAACACAGGAGGAGGGTATTACTCAATTCCACTATTTCTACATTTAATTAAAAAAACAACAAATACATAAAATTTTCTCCTCTACTTGCACTGTATAGACAGCATTGAGTGCCTCTTAGATTGTAAGAAGTCACACTATAAAGTCCTAGAAAACAATTTGGTTGGCACAGAATTCTTCAAAGACAGGTGTTTGTTTTAAAAAAATACCACACCGGCAAATATTTGTATTTGTAACTATCACCATCTGCTAAGTCCAAGGTTTTGATTTTTGTAGAGGGATACTTTTTTTTTTTTGCTTTTTTATTGAGCACAATTATTTAGTCTTGTGCACCCCAGTTTAGCACACTAGTACAGTAACATTGGTATCTCATGACATATTAGCTGGAACACCTATGACTGTTGCTTGGACTTCGAGCGCTGTGCTTTTCTCTTTGTTAGTATCCCAAAGACTGATTAGAGGAGGGTAAAGCTCACTGAAGGAAAAGGATTGTTTCTTCAGGTAATTCCTGAAGTAGCTGTGTCCTGCATCACAGTTCATTTCATGAGAGATGCAGCTGAAGAGAGAAACCACACAAAAGAATCCCAAAAGTGTAGCAAGACAGACAAACAATGTAGTGATGTTGTTCTTCTCATAATTTGCCATTGTTGGATCCAACCCTTTTGTTGCAATGTTGACGCACTGTCTTGCATTCTGTAACTGGACAGTGGGGATGTCCATACAAATTGTATATTCCGTGGACGGGGTTAGATGTGTAAAATTATAGACTTTTATATGGGATGGAATTCGAGTGCTCCGAGAAGCCAGAGAATTTCCATCTTTGGGAAAGGCAGTCCATCTAATGGCGGATTTCACTATTTTGGAAGTTGCTTTCCAGGACAGAAGTACAGAATTAGATTGCACGTCTTCTACCTTAATAGACAAAGATTTATGGTTATCCTGGGGAAAAGAACCATCCACATTAATCATAATGGATTTTAAATCTGCACCGACCAAATTAGTTGCTATGCATGTGTATAAGCCACTTTCTTTTTGTGTTATATCACTGATATCTAGTGTTCCTTCTGAATGTACATAATATTTAAGAGAAACAGTGTTGGGCAAAAGTTTATGTCCAGATGGAGTTATCCAATACACTTCAGGCTCTGGTTCTGCTGTTGCTCTGCAGTGTAAAGAAATATAGCTGCCTGTTTCTATATTTATGTTGGAGGGAAAACTTTCTGGGGCTATCAGTGGAAGGCAGATTTCCATCATTTCTCTAAAATGAACCTTCCTCACATTCTGGCCCTGAAATTCAGGAGGATCTACACAAAATAATGATTCCGGCTCCATGAACCTAATGCTAGTTTTATTCATATTAATCCATCGGATGACGCAGTCACACCGGATTGGGTTGCTGTGTATGCTGATTTCCTTGAGATTAGGCAAAGATTCAATTGTACTACGGTACAGGGCACTGAGTGCATTACTGTTGAGCATGAGTGATTCCAACCGGGGAAGTCGATAGAATGCGTTTGGGTGTACGTATGACAGTCGGGGGTTATTCGTAGCTTCTATTTTTCTCAAGTCTGGCAAATTGTCAACTGCCAGGTTATCAATAGATATCAGTTCAGGCATATTATTAATTCCCAATTCTTTGAGGTGTATCATATTGCTAAAATCTCCTCTTCGTATTCTGTTAATGGGGTTCTTGTTCAAATCTAAAAATTTAAGGTTAGTAGCCTTTTGAAGAGCAGTGTGGGGCACTTTTACTAATCTGTTGTCATAGAAAGAGATGCTTTCTAAATTGTCAAGGCCAGCCAAGGCATTATCTGGTATTTCTGTGAGATTTATGCCTGCTAAAACCAGGCTCCGCAGATTGATAAGGGGCTTAAAGTTCATATCTTCGATTCTGATAATTGGGTTTTCTCCAATCATAAGAATCTCCAGATTAGGAATAGCTTCAAACCACTTACTGTTGATCACTTGCAGACTATTGGAATTGAGATGAAGTCTAAGAAGATTATAAAGACCTGTGAAGGCTCCTGGTGCAATTGTGGAAAGCAGGTTGTGATTAATGTAGAGCTCTTGGAGATTGTTCAGCCCAGTGAGACATTTGTCCGGCAACTCTGTAAGTTTGTTTTCTTCCAGATACACTGAAAGAAGTTGGGGTATCTTCCGAAGTTCAATATTGGCCACTGATGATAAACTGTTCTGAGATAAATCCAAACCAGTAAGGTTTACTGGGAAGTCTGCTGGGTATTCAATTTTTTTAATGTTGTTTGCCTGTAGAAGTAGAACCTGTGTGTCAGCAGGCAACTGGGTTGGGAAAGTTGAGAGACCTACATCATTGCAATCCACTGTAGAAGCTTCCATGTATATGGATCTTGGAGTGAACCACGGTCTTATATCACATGTACATGACTGTGGGCAGTCTGCTTTTTTATCTACAGCTTGAACTAGCACAGTGATAGTTAGGCCAAGTAAAAAGTGAATTTTGAATGGCATGTCCTTCATTTTAGCTCACTGTTCCAGAAAAGTAATTGGCCCTTAAGGATTGGACAATTACAGTTTTTTAAGTTCAATAGGAGATGGTCATTTGAGAAGACAAACACTTGCATTTGTCAAATGACGCATGCTGCAGAAGCACAACAACCCTCTCTTTCTTGGAAATATGTGGCTCCTTTGCAGTCACTTTGTCCAGTTAAGAGAGGCATATTTGGGGAACAATAAATATTGAGTTGTATTTGAAAAATGTGGTCCACCCAGGAAGTTGTCAAAAAGGAAGCAGAACAATCATATAGTAGTGTTAAGTTTAGCTTCCATGATGTCTTCCTTCTTTTTGTTGTTGTTGTTGAAAAGAGACCTTCAATATAAAGAGAGAGAAAACAATTAGTACTTGCTGCTATTAAGCAATATAAGCAGAAATATATTTTGGTGAAAACATATTGTGTTGCTTACTGCAGGTGATATTTAGACAACCTGGCAGACAGATCCCAAAAATCTTTATTGTCTAAAATGCTGGCACAGAATACCAATGTAGTAGGGGTGTGTGTGTGTGTGTTTGTGTGTGTGTGTGTGTGTGTGTGTGTGTGAAAGAGAGAGAGAGAGAGAGAGAATCACTAAGTATTCAGAAATTTAAGCATTTGCATGTTGATACAATTAGCAATTTACAGCTGAACTTAAATCCACTGTTTGTGGATTTTGAATGTAAATGAACAGGTTCTTCTATCTGCACTGGTTCTGCCCTCTCCTCCCATTCCTCCCATTGGTGATGTGGTACCTACCAAACAAACGTTGGTTCATGTGTCACCATCATCTGTGGTGAGATCGACATCTACTAATGTGTGTACATTTTTGGGATCATAACCAATATGTTTCTGAGTACAATAAGAATTCAAATCGGGGTAGAACTTTACATCTGGTTAAACATAATAGCAACTCAGTTTTTTCCAGAAGGCTGGCAGGGTTGGTCTGTTATAGCAATATTGGCAGCAAGTCTTGTGGCACATTGCTTGGCACACAATGTTTTCAATAAACAAACAAAATGGTAGGCAATGCATGACCGACAGATCAAGTTGCATTCTATCTTGCGCTGTTTTCCTTTTGTTTCCTGCAGTCATAATTCACACGGGTAGCTTTGTTTGCAAACTTGTATGATAAGGCCAATGGTTCACTGACATTGATAAATGTATTTTGAGATGTTGCTGGTAAAAGATAGTAAACACTGCATCCCTGGCAAAGGATGTCTTCCAAGATGTAAAGCATAGAATAGTCTGAACTAACATCTGATTTGGCTCCTTCCTTCCCTTCATTTGTTGGCATTGAATGCTAATCTCCAAGACTGACTTGCAACTTTTAGACAACTAGTGACAAACGCTATCTGAAATAACACTGCTGTCAGCAGGAGAGGCATAGTATCTTTCTCAGAGCCATCTATATTTCCCTTTTTAAAACGTATTTTATATTCTGTTTTCATCTCTTCAGTGCCACATAAATGTATTTTGCTCTTTTCTGTTCCTTTATGTACACACTTGTACATACATGTGTGCACATGCTACATACATAAACAGTGGAGATATTCTTAGCCATTTTTATTAGGTATGTGTGTGTTTCTACACACACACACACACACACACACACACTACTCCATGGTACTGAAGGCAGTTAAATAAATGACTTCAGTAATCCCTGCAACAATCCGTTAAAGTAGGTCACAATTATCCCTGTACAGCACTGGGGCTGAGGCTGTGAGATAATGGCTTGCTTAAGGCCATGCAGTGCCTGAGACAAGTTTTGGACCAGGGATGCTTTGAGCCACAACTTAATAAGGAACTTAACAAGAAAGATCCTTAGACCAACATCTTCCAGCTTCTTGCTCCATTGATCTCTCTGACTTCAGTGGGACTACTTTGGAGCAAGCAATTTGACGATTATAGTCAACTGGCTTGGGGGCTTTGCATCCCAGTTCTGCCTCTTTCTAGCTAAACAGGGATTTCAGAAACAGTTTTGAAACTGCTCTGGGCATTGAGGAGGCAAACGACAAATTATTGGCACTATCCTTTAAGCATCCGCAGTAGACTTTTCAAAGCGTATTTCTATTGTCGGTTGTTCTCTTCCACTTGAAATGCTGCAGAAACCTTCAAAAGAGGTTTGATTTGCCATGGTGTTGGTGCCATGGCCAATGGCTGCACTGCAATTGGTTTAGCTGTGCTTATGAAGCTTTTGTCCTACCCTTCTTCCAAGATGCTCAGGGCAGTGGATATGATCCTCCCCAGTGATTACCGTAATCCTCAAAGTAACCTACTGGGGTAAGTTGCGCTGAAATATAATGGCTGGCTGAAGGTTATTCACTGAGCTTCATGACTGAGTAGCAATTTGAACCCTGCTGTAATGCCTCCAGGCCTGTAGTATTGGGTGATATCAAGAGTTGTTTGTCCACTCGCACAATGAACTTCTGCTTGTGCACTGGAGCTTCCTCTCCCCACTACATCCCCTACACACACACACACACACACACACACACACACACCCCTCCCCCTTTGTATGTAGGTGTAAAGCTTTCTAACTTGCAGTGTCTTAATGTGTATAAATAAAATCATCAGACAATGTGTGAGCTAAACATGTCAGTGAAACATTATGTTGTTTTGAGGTTTTCTAATGCATTTTTTTGTGGCAAGGGGCCAATATATATGCAATGCAAAGTAGCAATGGTACAGAATAACATAATCAAAATGAAATCTGTTCCATGAAATTAGGTACTCTTCAGGCTTGCAGAGAAAAGAACATTTGCACAAATGGTTAGTTAATAAAACTCTGGCATTAGCTTCAGAAGCTGAATTACCTTGCTGTCCCTATTGTTGGATGTGCTGCTGGTGACAAAAGACTTAAAAATGGGCCTCTTTTCTGTATTAAAGATTTGGTGGGGGGAAATTTTCTTGGACACTAGTGCAGTAGTTTAGAAGAATTATAAATATGAAGTTAGCACTACAGAAAGCTCTTAGGCAAAGGCAAGACTTCTTCTATTAGGGTCAGTGTTACCTTTCAAGTTTATCCTTGCTAATGTCTTCAGGCAAACTTCATTATTGGTTCTATCAGATTTGATCTAAAGAAAAGAAAGTTACTGAGCAGTGAACTCAAGTAACCTTGTTATTTTACAGTAGGACTGGATACTCTCTTAGTATTGGCTTATTTGTAACATTGCAGAGCATCAGTTTACAATCTCTCGCCCAAAGTAAGGAATGAGCTTAGAAGGGGAGAGAAAATTGTGGTGTTAGGAAAGTGAGAATCCTTGGTGATTAACTTGCTTCATATCCATTGGAGAACAGGAAATTTCCAGTTGGAGCTAGTTGCAGGCAGAATTACATACCATATGCAGTCAGTTATGGAATTATGTGTATAAATAAAATTATATAAAGTGCTTTGACAAAGTGCTTTGACTATTTGTAGAATTACTTGCCATGAATATATCTAATTCTCAGTCTAAACTAGTGTCCATTACCACATTGGATGCATTATTCATTGTGTAAATAATAATTCCTTGAAGGCACTGCCAATAAATTTCATAGGTGGCCCTCAGTTCCATTATTAATAAGAACCAAGATTCTGCTGTTTAAATAGGTGTTATTTTGGTCTGAAATAACAAGCAGAATAACAAGCAGCCTCATGCTTTGCATATATACTTGAAACAATATTGAAATGATTATTTAGCTGTTGTATGAAGTGTTGGTAATGGAAAAGGACTTTTTGGAAATCATTTTGGCATTGCACATAGCTACTTGTCTCCTTTCGTTGTGGTGGGAACAAAAGATCCACAAAGTCTTCCATTAATTACCATTTTTTGTCTGAATCAGGTTACTATGGTAACAGCTTTGGAACAAGCCAGGTTATTAGGGCAGCTTCAAACCATGGTTTAATATCCTGCTTTATTTCAAAGCTTTTAACCTTAGTTTTCTGGTTCAAGCAAAATGGAAAACAGTGGGTAATGGAGGAACTTCATGGTTTGTTTACTTGTGCATATGAAGAGAGGGACAAAGAAGTTGTGTGTATGGCCAAAAAGGTTTGTTGTCAGTGTGTCAAGAGCATACTATCCTCTCACTCGACCTGAAAACACTTAAAAGGAAATGCTAGTGACCTGTATGTCCAAGACCAGGCACTCTACTACGCATCTAATGGTGATTCAGAACTAGCGTTTTCTTCATACTAAACTTCTAGGCACCAGAGTGTTGAGTATGCAACAACTTCCTATCTAGCTACCACCTAAACTGGAGGTATAACATTTTGTGTGTGTGTTATACTAAGAAAGAAATGCACAGTTTACACAAATGTAACAATATTAGCACATTCTTGTTCCATTCTGTGTGAAATGAAATTCAGAAAGGAGAAAGCTACTTACCCATCCACCCCCTTGACACGTGTGTGATTATTTTGTAACCTGAAACATATAGTGCACTTAAGCGTGAGACCGCAACAGCATTTCATTGCTGAAGATGAAACTTGGCTGAACTTAAATTTATATTTTGCATTTAATTTTGTGGTGGGTGGGTGTGCGTGCGTGCGTGCAGCAAATTTCATTCCTCTTTCCAAGGTGCAAATACCAGAATGAAATTTTGATAGCGTGAGTGCTTCATTTATTAATGAGTGAGACATCTTACACACGTCTCCTAATGCTCAGTAAAAGTGTTAAGTTTATATACAGGAGGAACATATATGTCTGAGTGTAGACTGCAAACTTTCTTGTTAAAAGCTAATATGCCTCTGGCAAAAGAGCTCTGTGCTGCTGCTACCTGCCAGCTGCTACTGGCATGCTGAGAAATGATCAAGCTGCTCATTTCCTTCCTGTTTGGCATTTAAGACATTTCTAGCTTAATATACAGAGTTATTCAGTATACAGATGACTTTATACTAAAGTAGATGGATTGTACTACTCTATTAACTTTACAAACACAAAGTGCTCATAAGCACAAACTCTTCCAGGGTTTAATTTCTTTCTCATCCTGTAGCAGCGAATTGGGGAGCCCTTTGGGGGGGGGGGGTTACGACTGCTTTCCTCACAGGGATAATCTGTTAGAGGACACATGCTGGCATTTGTGCTAGACCAGTGACAAATCAGGCAGACCCAGAGCTCTTTCTCCTTTTCTGCCACCTCTTTTCACTTACATCCCCCCCCCATTGTACCCCTTTCCTCATTTTTCTCTTTGACACCCACATGAAATTAAGCTGAGGGCTGCAAGTTGCTCACTCCTGCTCTAGCATGACCAAGAAATCGAACTCAGATCCAGAAGTTGAGCCCTGGGTTGGCTCTTAATAGCTTGGTCTTATTTCATGTCTGTGTGACAAAGTAAGTGGGTTGCAGTCTGGGTCACAGTTCAGTTAGGGTAAAAGTTTCTGTTTGCCACAAGCACTAAGGTCACCATTATTTGGGGCAAAGGATGGGTTTTGCATTGCAAAATATGTGTCTTCCCTCTGCCTCCGTTCCCATCCATTATAATGATAGCTGGCTTCAGTGCTACTTAAACATTAAAGAGCAAACTCACTAGATCTCTTTATGCGCCATATATCTTAAGAAAACGAAAGCTTACTAGAATTAGGCACTTAATATGTTTGTATTTCTGCATTTCTGCTAGAGCTGGAGACCTTACTATGGAAGTGTTTTATTTGCACCTGTTCAAGGTTCTGTTCTGTAAAGGCCAACTGCAGAGATATTTGCTTGTTATAGCAAGCTTTTGTTAGGAACTAAGCAAAATTAATACAAAATGAATAAAGACACGTGAAACGTAAAGCAGGTCATGTCAGAAACATGTTGGTTATCAAAAAACAGACATTAAATCTTACTTTCTTCATAGCTGTTTTCCTCCGTGAACTGCATATCTTTGTTGGAGGTGTACAGTCTGATTATATGTATATATATTGGGATTGAAGGGCCATTGGGTTTATTGGGACTCATTCTATCAGTGAGGGAGAAATTCAGCTCACATTTTAATGCAAACCCACCTAATTCACACTACATGAACCAATACAGGAACTGAAACACAGCTATCCTTTGAAATTTTCACTTCTCTGAATTTTGCAGTGCCAATCTCCAACAACAAAATGTGCACATAAAGGTGCATATTAATATATAGTAAATATTGCAGGTGCATGGTTTCTGTTATTAACACCATGATATATCGTGATCATGGACAGAAAATTGGTCTAAACTCTGGAAGCCCTTTATTAGCCTATTTAGCCTTGAGTGCCATTGTATCTCAGCTTTACTTCAATGGTTAGTACAGTGGGAACCCACTTACTGGGCCTTGCTCTTTTTGAAAGATCAGCAAGGTAAAAAAATAAAGTACTTTGATAAATGGTAGAAAGTAGTAGCTTGATAAAACACAGCACAAGCCACGCTGTGATGGAAAAACCAAGAGTTCACTCCAGTGGTTCTTCAGACTATTCTGCCTTAAACATCTAGTATAACTATGTTATTTTTCTCAACACCAGTATCAATATGTTGCTTTTTGTAAGCATCATTAAAAATAATTTGCAGCTGTAATATTACCATGCTGAAATGCATCCTTTGTTAACTATGACAGCAACATTGGCTGCTTAAAAAAAAATAAAAAATCCCAGATACGTTCCAGACTCTCGAACAGTGTGACCCTTTGCAGACTAATTATCTCTCTTGTAGACAATGATTGGTATGCCTTAATTAGGCATGTGCCTCTTGCTGTCACTGATGACTCATGCCTTGGTTCTCAAGGGATGTGTGGATCTCTTATTTGAGCTGGAATGGATAAAAAGAGGACATTGTTTTTAATCTTTGGAGCTAAGGACCAGTTAGATTGGGCAGAAAGGAATGCAATCATAAGGCACTAGAAAACTCTTCCCACCCACTCCGTTTAGTGTCAGAAAGCTTTATTTAAAAAACGTTGCAGTCTGAATGTAACATCCCCTGCTGCTAATGAGAAAAGCAGTTCATCTCACATTGGCCCATTTAGAGGTAGTGAGGAGTCCCAAAACACAGCTGTATTTACACAGCCGCCTCTCAAAGAAAACTCAGCTAAAAAAAGGCATTCTGTAATTTATGTTACTTAAGCTTTTCTGTAAGAATTGTCATAGGTTGCTATCAAATAAAAAAAGGGAAGAAGTGTGTTGATTACCTGCCTGGACTAGAGAGAGAAATCTGAAGGAAAACAACAACCAGTATTGGGAATGAAGAGCAAAACCAAATATTCAATCACATTAGTTTAGTAAGTATATTCTGTTCTGGACTGATGATGTGTAGTTTTCCCAGTATATTTAAATCATAGTTAGCATCCTTGTAATGTGAGGCGGGGATTCTGATCTGCAGATGACTCAGAAAAACATTGTTAATGCCAATAAATCCTGAGAAAGCACTATATGTGAACCTTTTGAAACAGCATGAGTTTACAGCGCATGCTTTTTCTGGAGGCAAACCAAGAGAAACCTAGAACCCAAAGTTTGGATGACACGCTAAGCCAAAACACAGCTCAGCTCGCAGCAGAAGCTGGGGGGAGGCATGTAGTCATCGAAATCTCCTCTGTAGGAACTCTCACACTTGTACATGTTCACTAAGTCATAGATAGGCTTAGGATGATGTGCAAACCTGCTCTATGTGAGTGAGGCAAGTGCATAAGAACAAAAAGGGGAGTGTTAATTCAAAATGAGGGGAAGAGTATCATGAGTGCTGACACTATCAGATTAAAGGGGTTTAATAGTAGTAAATTAGTATTTTGATACGGCAGCCTAGACACAAAATTTATTATTTGTAGGAAGGAGTGGAATATTATGGGCAAGTAACATGGCAGTTCAGATCTTCCATCCTTAATTGCAGTATAGGAGGGCTTCTGCATGAACAACTTTTTTGTTATCAGTGCAGTGATTCTTTGAATCAGCTGTTCTCTTTTATTAAATTCCCTTCCCTGCCAAGCATTTTCTTACCATTTATTTAATGTGCTCCTCCCTCAAGGGAAGCGCCACCCTCAAGTTCACCCTCTTAGTCGGGACGTTGGGCAGTCTTACTCACAGCTTCATCATATATTATGGGTTTGTTTGTTTTTACGTTGATAATCTCATTGTAGGAAAATTGTAATCCATGAGAGAAAAGGAACGGTAGCACTAGGAAAAGAGGATTGATGGCCTCACTTTTCCACACATTCATTATAATCTTTGTTCTCCCTAGAGCCTTCTTTGTCAAATGAGGTGGAAGCATTTTGAACTGTACCACTTCAGATTGCAGGCATAGGGTTGTATTTTTGAATGCTTCTCTGTGTCAAAAAACTCTACATTATCTGATAGAGAGGGCTAAACCCCTTTCTGAAGCATATACTGTATTGTAGGAATGTTACGGTGTGGGGTTTGTATTTTGGGGAAGTATATACTATCCATAATTATTCTGTCTCTAACGTCTCATTCTGAATATTGTGCATATCACTTCTGAAAGTGCTATATTTACATTTCCAGAGGATCTCTCTTATATTTATGGAGAGAAGTACTGGCACTGAGGTTCAAGGTCAATTAAGCAAACTGGATTGATCCTTGTACAATGGGATGGGAGCATGATTTTACCTGTATAAAGTAAAAGTAATTGGGCTGTATTTAATACTCCTTTCCCTTGACTTTGCTTGTACTTGAAACAGTTTACAGTAAGAGAATAATTACAATACTTCACTTTTAGAGCCAGTATCGTAATCCTAATTTCCCCCCCTTCAGCTCTCTGGGCTAGATGTTGCCTGAGGGAAAGCCAAAGGCTTAAAATGTTTTGTATGGAACTAAGGCAGGATAAACTCTCAGTTTTTGGGCCGTTAGAGGCAAACAATCTGAAAAGTTCTTATGTCACAAGAAGCCTATTATACCTAAGGACATTTGAGACTATCCTTCTTCTAAAAATAGGTTAGAGAGTACTATAGGAATTTTTAGTTCTTAGCTTTGGGTTTTTTTTTTTTTTTTAATGAATATAATCATACTCTGTTCTGTGCACTGTTTTGTATATTAACTGTCTGGTCCTCATTGGATGCTTGTTTCCAGGGGGTGATGCTCTTCAGCCCCAGTGGGGTTGTGGAGTTCCCCAGGGTTCAATTTTACCTCCTATGCTGTTTAACATCTACATGAAAGTGCTGATGGGGTCAGCTGGTGTTTTGGAACTTGTTGTCAGCAATATGCTAATGACACACAGTTCTACTTCTCCTTTAAATCTGCAGGTGTGGCAGTGGATGTGTTAGACCAGCCTTTCTCAACCTCTGGGTCCCCAGATGTTGTTGAATTACAACTCCCATCACCCCTAGCTAGCAAAGCCAGAGCTCAGGGATGATGGGAGTTTTATTAATTATTAATAGATGTTAGTGAATTCCCTCTGTTCAGTTCAAACCCTTTTAATTTTTTCTCAGGCTTTCCACCCAGTTTGAATAAGCACAACATTTTAAAATCCTGTTATGCTCCATCTAGATGGGGCAGAATATGCTGTCAGATATTTTATTACATTCAATACCAATTTATTAGTTTATTTTTTGTAAAGGTCTAGTAAAGATAGGTTTGAAATGGGGAAAAGAATTGAACATCTAGAAGGTAACACATAGTGGCAGCAGTAAACAGCAAAACATTGAACCATCAGTAGTACAGTATTTGATGGTTAAATCCTGTAGCACAGTAGTACCATGAAGAAATGCTGTAAAGAAACCCACAATAGTTTTATGGGTGGGGGAGCCAAGTGGATTTTAAGTCTGGGTACTATGACACCAGTTAGGCTTAATGACTATTTTGGATTTGTAAAATTATTGTGAACCTACAGCTGTTTTCCATGAGATGGGGAGATGGTAAGTATTTATTATAGAACGATATTAATTGATGAACAACGCCTTGTTTAGCAGAACAGTTCAGAGCAATTACATCAATTTAGAGAATATATGTGGTGGTGCTGACAGGATAATAAAAATATAACCAAATAAATTCAAATAAAAACCTTCTTAATGGGAAGTAGGGTAAAAAAATCAGTGACCATGGTTGCAGATTCCAGGGAAGCCTTCCTGCAAACAGCTATAGGTTTAACAGATGTTTGTGCCGTCTGCACAGATGTCAGGGGATGTAGGCACAACATCAGGGTGGGACTACTGTGCACAATACCACTCCTTGCTCCTGCGTTTTTCCTATATAGGAGCAAAGTGCACCTGAGTCATTCCAGAGACATAGAACAGGGTTTCCCAAACATGGGTCCCCAGCTGTTGTTGGAATACAATTCCCCTCATCCATGACCACTGTTCCTGCTAGCTAGGAATGATGGGATTTGTAATCCAAAAACAGCTGGAGACCCCAGTTTGGGAAACCCTGTTCTAGAGGTATGTTTCTCACAGCTCTAAGAATTTATATGATAAATGTGTCAGAACGGCTACCATTATTTATTTATTTTAAACCTTCCAGAACTGTAGTAACCATGCATTTTCCATCAACACTTTTGGATTTCTACGCCACCAGTATCCTTTGCTACTTTTTAAAAATAAAGTATTGTAATTTTGCCTTTGATAACCTCAGCTAACAGTTACACAGTTGTTTTTGGCTCCGTTTCATCTTGTGTTTGTCATCAAGCCAGTCTGATTTATCTTCGTATTTTTTTAGATGGTGGTATTTCAGATGCTGAAAATGTGTGTACGTATGTGTGCGCGCTAAGGGTTATTTATCTCTTAATTATAGATTCCCCTGGTGAAGAACCATCTGTGACTCAAAATGCATTGGGTTATTTGAACAGAATTGCCTGCTTTTGTTGATCTTTGAATAGATCTGTTACTGCAACCACTCTTTAACAATATTGCTTGGAGAGGTAATAGAAGAGACAGAGATATGTACAGTAGCAATTTTGGAGTGTGTTGCCATTGTGCCAGAGGTAGCGAAATATCCAGTGGGAGATATGCAGGGCTGTTCCTACCCATTCATTCATTTCATTCGTCTCAGTTAATCATTTGCCTGAATAGCATGTATATGATTGATCTCATTTAAAGTGCTATTTATATTGGCAGCATTCTTAATGTTTGGCTGGCTTCAAATCCCAGATACTCAGTTGTTGTTTTCCTATCAGCTGTAATGTATGTTTTGTGTATGGAATATACAGTGATTCAGAAATAGTCCTGTATTGAATAACTTCATGTATAGATCAACATGATAGCTACGCTTCTGAAGTGCTCCACACCTATGAAGGACATGCCTGTTCAATTGATTCAGTGCAGGAGATTGTTCCTCTGTTGATTTTTCCCTGATGAAAAGGGATTATACTTAGAGTTGATAGAGTACAGTGCTGAATCTGGATTCCACTGATGTCAAGTTCTGGAAGTTTCAAGTAATAATAATAATAATAATAATAATTATTATTATTATTATTTTTATTTATATCCCACCCTCCCCAGCCGAAGCGGGGATCAGGGTGGCTAACAACAATAAAATAATACACCATTCTAAAATCATTTCATTATAAAATTAATTCAAATCAAATTGATGGCAACCATTGGGCTAGAGTTCTGTGAAGATTGCCAAAGGAGGAAGTCAGGCTGTGACCTGGCCAAAGGCCTGGTGGAACAGCTCTGTCTTGCAGGCCCTGTGGAAAGATGTCAAGTCCCGCAGGGCCCTAGTCTCTTGTGACAGAGCGTTCCACCAGATCGGAGCCACAAAGTAAATATCTGAATTAAGAAATAACCCTTTGAAATGCATGAATGGTTTCTGTGGACTAATCTATACTGGTTATAACATTAAGGTAAAGGTAAAGGTACCCCTGCCCATATGGGCCAGTCGTGACCGACTCTAGGGTTGCGCGCTCATCTCGCTCAAGAGGCCGGGAGCTGGCGCCATCCGAAGACACTTCTGGGTCACGTGGCCAGCGTGACGAAGCTGCAACTGGTGAGCCAGCACCAGTGCCGCACATGGAAATGCCGTTTACCTTCCCGCTATAAAGCGGTACCTATTTATCTACTTGCACTTAGGGGTGCTTTCGAACTGCTAGGTGGGCAGGAGCTGGGACTGAACGACGGGAGCTCACCCCGCCGCGGGGATTCGAACCGCCGACCTTACAATCAGCAAGTCCTAGGCACTGAGGTTTTACCCACAGCGCCACCCGCATCCCTGGTTATAACATTATAAATGTGTTATAAAAATGTGACACCAGGGTGCGCTGTACAGCAGTCAATTGAAAATTACATTGAGAGCTATATAACGTTTTCTTTCTTAGCGGTTTGTTTTTTTAATTTTTTTTTTAGATAGTGTAGATCCAGTCTGTATGTAATGTAGAATATCACTGTCAGTCAATGTAGACTATACTGGTCTATAATACAGACCAGTATAAGGCAGCTTCCTATGTTTTCCCCTAATATTTTCATGCCACATAATTCATTCTTGATTTATATGTTACAGTGAATGTCCAAAATCTGGTGATTGTTGCAGAATCAGAATCAGAAGAATCTTTATTTGCATCAGCCACTAGCCATAGCAGTAAAATAACATAAAATGAACTGAAGATAGAGGTAAAAACGTAACTATACAAAATACATTCTGGAGGTTTACATCAATAATCAAATAACAGATCTTATTCTAATTGCCCCTGCTAAATTTTTTTTTGCAGTTTTTGCTGTCACCTGATTAGGTGATTGTTGCATTTTGACACTTAGCGAACATGGACATTCACAGTTAATTAATGCCTGACTGAAAAAAAAGGGAAAATATAATGTAATAGAGCCATGATGCTAAATGTTTAGATTTGGTAAATATTAGGATTTAATTAGAATTTGTATGTTATAAGGCAGTCTCAGTGTGTATTAGAAGGGGGTGGGTAATGTAACAGGTTTGAGGTGTTTAATTAGCATTTATGTGTAAAGACTGTGTATCAGACCTTGCGAATGTAACCAAGATCCATGTGTATTGGCATATGTGTGTGGACCTGCTTCTGAGCATCAAGAATTAGTGAATAGTTAATTAAGCTAGTTAAACTTCCTAAGTGTGTACCAGCCTTTAATCCCAGTCAGTCAATAAGTGTTTTCTATTCTGTTGGAAGCCACCCAGAGTGGCTCGGGCAACCCTGTCAGATGTGTGGAGTACAAGTAAGAAATTATTATTATTATTATTATTATTATTATTATTAGCTTCAAAGAACTGGGTATTAGAATGCAAATGAATAAAGGTGGCTTTTAGGAACAACAGAGATGGTACTAGGAAGCAGAGAATGAACTGTGCTTGTATTTGCCCTGGAGACCAAGGTAGGCTGCAGAGCAAAAAAAGGGGGGTTGGTGATGCTGCCATAGGCTAAGCTCAGGTGTTTTGGGGTGCTGCTGCTGTGCACTAGTCTCCATTATGCCTAATTTCCCCCAAAGAAACACAGACCTTGGTGGTGGGCAAATACACCTGGAATCTCGCGCACCGCTGTGCAGAGATTGAGGTGGCTTGTAACAGCATAAGTTATTTTTAGACATGCACAAAGCTTGTCCCACACAGCATGCAAGCTGCAACACATGCAGGAGAATCAGCAAGGTATAGTGGTTAGACTAGCATTTCCACAACTTGCGTCTCCAGTTGCTTTTGGACTACAGTTCCCATCATCCCTGACCACTGGCCCTGTAAGCTAAGGATGATGGGAGTTGTAGTCCAAAAGAAGCTGGAGACCCAAGTTGGGGAAACACTAGGTTAGACAGGTGGGCTAAGACAAAGGAGACTCAGACTCAAATCCCTGCCTAGTGATGAAACACTCTGGATGACTTAGCCCAGTCAAGGTCTCTCGGTCTAACGTATTTCACAGGGTTGTTGTGAGGGTGAAATGTATTGTGGGGAGGGGAGAGTTATGTATGCTGTCATGATCTCCTTGGAAGAAAGGTGGGATATACATGCAGTAAATAGCTTAAATAAATATATTACAAAATTTATCATATCTCTTCCATTGGTTTCCTCAGAAACAGTTTCTACAGATGATTAAGTACCATTTGTGCAAGATCTCCAATGAATCTTGTTTGGAATTCTGCTTATCCTGATACAATCCCAAACTCTTATCTACTGGGCATTGTTGCTTATCTGTTCCATGGCCTTGTCTCTGTGGTGTGTTTGGCAAGCTGATATTCTTTTGGGACAACATTCCCCCCATATGTATATGGTAGATTCGCAGTCTTAGAAATAATATGAACAGACACCAGTAAATGCAGGTTAAAACAAAAACAAGACAAATGCAGAAGAGAAAATAACCATGATTATCAATTTGTAGAGTTTGTTAGAAGAGTTTGTATTTGATATCCCGCTTTATCACTACCCTAAGGAGTCTCAAAGCAGCTAACATTCTCCTTTCCCTTCCTCCCCCACAACAAACACTCTGTGAGGTGAGTGAGGCTGAGAGACTTCAGAGACGTGTGACTGGCCCAAGGTCACCCAGCAGCTGCATGTGGAGGAGCGGGGACGCGAACCCGGTTCACCAGATTACAAGTCCACTGCTCTTAACCACCACACCACACTGACTCTCCAGTTATTTGGGTTATTCCAGTCACTGTATCAACAAAGGTTTGCTGAAAAGAAAGTTAACTGTTCTTAGTCTTGCCAAGACCCTTCTAAATCTTTGGGGAAACATCCATAAAAGATGCATTTATTTTATAATTACTAGAATAATTTTGAAAGATATCTTGGTCTACGAGGGATAATACAATGGATTCACAGTGGAGCAATAAGCATAAATGAGTGTTTTTACATTTACTTAAGACATCTGTATAGTTGAAAAGGCAGTTGTGGGACACTAGAACTGACAAGTGATAATTGGCAAAGCGGATATTAATCATTAGAATGCTTTTTGTAAAAGCTTGAAAATTGAGGTTCTGGTCTCTGCAGTGTTTTATATTAGCTGGAGTGGGGTATTTTTGCATGCTCATAAATTAGCAGCTTGTAGAGATATAGCCATATCTAATTACAGGGAAAAATGATTTGTATTTATTTTTAATTATAGCTTTTGCTCAGCTGAGCACTTCATTCATAACATTGCATGTTTAGTTTATTCTTTGTACATGATTGGCAAAACAAATTATATTTCCAAACCTGAAGCTGTCATCTGGGCATGATTATTTAAATATACCTAAACTGTTCAAGTCCTCTAATTCACAGGACAAAATTTTTGTTTTGTTTTGTTCACAGCTAAGACAGATCGCCATTTTGTTCACACTGTACTTTATGCAGTATATAAATGGTGTTGTTTGAAAGCACATAGTAAAACACAGCAGCAGGTAAAGTGATTGGCTGAGGTCCTAAGATACCTATTTACTCTGTGTTTTCAGACATGTGTATTGCCCTTCAAATATTATTTGATGGACATGGTTAACCTACTAAGGGAATGGAAGCACCATTCGCTTACTCTATCATTGAGAGTTGATCTCATTTTCCTGAAAGCAGATACATTGCAAAACAAAACCTACTTTTCTTTTAAGATTCCCCACCTCTCCATCCCTGGAAGAACCATTGGTAGTAGCAATGATACAATGATACACCCGATAAAATACAGAACACAGTCTGACAGATTATAGTAGGAGAGGTGAGCTGGGGGGGGGGGCAACTTTCTGCTGCCAGCAATAAATATTGGCAGAAGTCCCCTTCTCACATACTTGACACATGCAGGTAGACACACACATGCACACAATTCTCCTTCTCAGCTGCTCCATGCAAGTAAACAGAGGAATGAATGTTGTTTTTGCCTCCTCGCCACTCATCAAATGTTCAGTATGATGACCAGGGATGGGGCAAATCACATCCCCACCAACGCTGTGGCTGACTCCCCAATTTTTTGCTGCTGTTTCTAAAAACAATGTAGGTTCACAGGAGGAAACCAAAGTATAGTGGTACCTCGGGTTACAGACGCTTCAGGTTACAGACTCCGCTAACCCAGAAATAATACCTCGGGTTAAGAACTTTGCTTCAGGATGAGAACAGAAATCACACAGCGGTGGTGCGGCAGCAGCGGGAGGCCCCATTAGCTAAAGTGGTACCTCAGGTTAAGAACAGTTTCAGGTTAAGAACGGACCTCCAGAACGAATTAAGTTCTTAACCTGAGGTACCACTGTACGTGTTTGTGGGGTTTGATCAAGCCTCTCTGAGCTGTGAGTTAGCCATCCCTGGATTACAGAATTAAAGATGATGTACAAGGCTAGCCAAAGACACTTTGCTGCCTAAGGCAGAGCAGCAAATAGTACTCTCCAACTTCCTGGACATGACACCCCTGCCATTTCAGGATTCTGGTTCCTTTTATTGGCCCACATTCATCTCATGGCTACTTTCTGGAAATGGCCCTGGAAGTAGGATCGGAATCACTGAAGTACAGGGCCCCCAACTGTTCTGCTTTAAAAACCTCCAAGGAAGGAGAGTCCACAGCCTCCCAAGGGAGACCGTTCCACTGTTGAACAACCCTACTACAGTGGTACCTTGGGTTAAGCACTTAATTCAATCAATCAATCAATCAATCAATCAATCAATCAATCAGTCAATCTTTATTATGGTCCGGAGACCCAACAAATCGTTACAAAGCAATACAGAATTCATACAGCCTACCTCCAGGTTAAACAAGCATTTTGTTCAGAATATAGGGATCATTGGTTCTTGCAACCACCGATAAAAACTTTGCCACTGCTAATGTTCTAGCAGTTCTTAATTCGTTCCGGAGGTCCGTTCTTAACCTGAAACTGTTCTTAACCTGAAGCACTACTTTAGCTAATGGGGCCTCTCGCTGCCGTTGCGCTGCCGGAGCACGATTTCTGTTCTCATCCTGAAGCAAAGTTCTTAACCTGAAGCACTATTTCTGGGTTAGCGGAGTCTGTAACCTGAAGCGTATGTAACCTGAAGTGTATGTAACCCGAGGTACCACTGTATATCCATTTGTTTTTCCATATGTACTTTAAAAACCATTCAGGTTCCATAACTTTGCCTAGAAATGAAATAATTAGCCCTGGTCTGTTAACCAGATTGCCATAGATTTAGCTGTTAAATACATGCGGTCGGTGCTCAACTCTAGGCACATATGTAGCTTTACATACTTATTGTGCCGATTGATACACTGGGTTGCTACTTAGTGTAGTATTACAGACTGAAAGAGATGCTTTGGTTGAGTCCAAGGACTTGTATGTGCCTGGTAGGACTTTTTCTTTGATGAGTAGACCACTAAACCATATCACAACTCACTTTAGAAACTTCAGAAGTAGTTTGTCCTGAAAACACACGTCTAAAACTCCCCCTTGACTCTACAAAACTGGTATTACGGTTGTGTTTTTTTTGTTTTTTTAAAAAAACAATTTACTGAGTAAAAAAAAATCACTGCTATTACTATTAAAGCAATCCTACATTTACATTGTCCAAAATGCATAAGAATACCTTCCCATTAATCAACTTTCTAGAACCAGTGCCCAGGCTGCCCATTGATGAACAGTTACTCATCACCACTCATTGCATTTCATTTATTAAATGTGCTTATGCACATTGCTACAAATTTTACATGAGCAGCATATTTCATTGAATAAGTTTAAACACATCTGGAGTATCATAGTACAACTATATTCCAAACTACTCTACATAAGTTAATGGGTTAAATTTCTCTCTCTCTCTCTCTCTCTCTCAGCAGAAATTTCTTCCAGAAACACACAAGTACACCTTATTTCACTCTGCATGTGAGTCTCACAATCACTTTGGCTGTAGGCCTTCTTTGCCAGTCACCAATAGGTACCCCCCTCCATGTGAAAAGGCAGATAATTATTTGTTACTGGCATTCTTGACAACATCATTTTGCAGAAATAATGAGGGGGGGGGGAGAGAGAAATAATGATTGGGATAATTCATTATTACTTGTTGATTCTTATACGCCAAATTGCCTCTTTCAAACATTTGTATCTTCAATGCGCTGTGATGGAACTAATGGGAATAGCAACACCGCCAGCACTGTTACATCTAGGGGAGAATAGATTGTGTGGGCGATATCTACCAAAGTTAAATGAATCAGTTTGCAGTTAAGTCAGCACTTAGAATCTAATCAAGGTCTTAAACGGCAAAGGCTTGAATGGG